>NW_022589733.1:3072818-3178001 GCF_004348235.1 Phoca vitulina | reverse complement strand
CCCCCCCCCCCCCCCCCCCCCCCCCGCCCCGGGGACCTCGCTCCTCGTGACTGGAGGTCCCATGCTGCTCCCAAGCAGGGCTCCCCTACCCTGGGTGGATTTTGCTTCCTTTCTCCAGGTGGCATGAGGTTGAAGGTTACCTGAGGCTTTGGTGAGATGGGTCCGGATTTAGAACAGGGACCACTGAAAAGAAACAAAATCCCTCCTGGAGGCCAAATCCCACCCCCAGCCCCAGGCCACTGGTTCCTCTGAAAGCAGGTCAACACGGCTGGCCTGCTCGGGCTGGCACGAGGGAAGAGAAGCCGTGGGCTGCGGTGAGAGGGACGCGCTTGGCAGGGGGGCGGGGTGCGGGGGGTCCCACCTGGGCCCCGGCTGCCCAGGCGGATTCGGGCAAACCGCACACTCCTCTGGCCGGAGCAGGCTGCCTCCTTCAGCGCCCTCCCTGCTGGGTGACCCGGCCTCGGCCCAGGCACCACTGCCGCCCACTGCCTCCGCACGTCTGGACCACTCGGGTGTCTCTTGGCCGGAGAGCTACGTGGCACATCTGCTGTCGCCCTCCACGCAGCTCAGAGCAGCTCCCAGGAAGGACTGAGAGGGGGATCTGGGGAAAGCCTGCAGGCGATCAGATATAATATCCTCCTAATCATCAGAGCGAAAGGGAGACGGGAGAGGTGAGCAAGGATGTTTTTAATTCCTGCCACCCTCCCCACCCTCCCACCTCCTTGCACGTACCCCCCCTTGCCTTCCCTAGAGCCAGTCCCCATGGTAAGACCTGAACGGTCTTTAAAAACACAATTTCTAGAGAGCCCAGGTTGGCAGCAACAGGAACCTGTCCCTGAGCCCCAGATCAACGTGGCGTCTTGGCAGCTGTGTCCCCCGAGCACTTTTTCCTGGTTGCATTTTGTGTTGTAATAATTGAGACGCTTTTCTGTGGCTCCCAGTGTAAATGCACTGAGTGGGAGGGGATGGGCCTGCTCTCCATTCTTCTGCCCTCATGCGTGTCTCCTTTCTTCGCCTTTGCAGAACCACACGATGAGCCAGCACGCACAGTGAGGGACCGCTCGACAGGACACCTCTCCGCAGAAGGCTTGCCGGAGACGCCGTGGGGAGGGCCATTTGAACATTACATCCAATCAAAGTGTCATTTGCAACCCAGATGTAAAACTCTAATGATTTGGCCATGAGGCGCTGCTATTATAAGCAGCTGGAAATGAATATTAATGGCAGAGATTAAAAGTATTCCATGCTCAGTATTTTTTATTGTCCTGCTACAGCTAGTGTGCTTTTAGAGTTTCCGCCGAAGACTACATTTCTAGAGTTAGAGAAATCCGCTTTTTGAGGCTATTGTCCTTTGTTCCTTCATGTATTATATTGATAGTTTTTAAAAAAGGATTAGTGTGATTTTTTTTTCCTTTGCTTCTTTTTTTTTTTTTTCTTTCTTGTTTTTCTTTTCCCCCCTTCGGTTAACTACTTTTTAATTGCAATTCTAGGTAATTGTGCATCGTGATGTGATTGCTTGGCTATTGTCTGAATATTTCCTTTTAATTTTTTAATTAAAGACTAATGCTTTGATTGGATTTGCCAGTTCACCGGACAGTGATTAAAACTATGTAATGAATATAATCGGTTTCAGTGCAACTGGATGGTCTGCTTTTAAATGTGACTTAATCTGACTGCAGTTACTAGTACAGTTCAATAAAGGGAATCCATGCGATTAGCATCGGCTGCCTGGTTCTCTCCTCCCCAGCCTGGGGCTCTGTGGGGGGCTGTGGTCACCCATAGGGTGGGGACCTGCACATGATAGACCCAGCCTCCCTTGGGAAAGAGGACACCTAGTAACCTAACACACGCAGTCTGGATCAGGTGGGCAGTGGCCACAGAAGTCAAAACAGAAGGAACCCTTAAAGATGAAAGACTGATCTTTTCATTTGTGGATGGGGGAAACTGAAGCTCAAGGGTAAGTGGGCTTATCCATGATGTTTCCTTGTTTCTCCCCCTGGGGATGGCTTTCCCACATTCTGCATGCAGATGGTTAAGTGGTTAACCCTTACCTGGCCAGGACTTCAGGCAGGACTTGGATTCTAGTTGTGGCCAAGGCATGAGGACGTGACAGGAGCTGGGGCTAACCCCCCAGCCCCGTGAGATCCAGGGCTGGGGGGCTGCAGAGTGGAGCCAGTTGGGAGCAGTGGGTTCCCAATCACAGAGCTCAGTGGGACGTGGGAGTGCTGAGACCCCATGGCCGGGGCCAGCACTCTGGTGGGGCAAGTGAGGTGCCTACAGCACAAAATCTCAGGGGGGGCCCCCTGCACTTGCAAACCCCAAGAAGAGGTTTCCTGACATTTCATATCCTAGTTGCCTTGCTTTCCTCACCCCCCCCCCGCGCCCCCCCCAGCCTTGCTGGTGCCCCAGGGCCCACCCAACAAACTTAGTCTCACACGTGGCCGCCCTCCCACCCCGCTGTCATGCTGGTGCCTGGCTGACTTGCCAATCAGAGGCCAGGGCTTCAGAACCTGCGTGGGGAAGCCCTTCCCTGTTAACTTTTCACAAGGGGCAAGAAAATTGGTTATTACCCTCTGCAGAGCGGAAATGAAACAGGCAGACAGATTGCACCTAATTACAATGTAATACTAAGTCACAGGCATGGAATTTGTAGCAATAATACCCAGCATCTTCTGACTCCCATATGGAGGGGCTGCTGGCGACCTGTCCGAGTTCCCCTTTCTGCCACCTCATGTAAGGGTCTCACGTGGGTGGGGCATTTAGTTTAATAAAACGCACATCACCCCTGCAAATCAGAGCAGACTCCTGCCAGGGCTGGGCAAAATGGAGCTGTCACCCTTAGAATTCACGGTTCTTGCCTCCTAGAAGTCGAAGGCAGTGAACTTTGATTTTTAGTCCCCCGGAGACTTGGCCATTTAGGGGGAGACCTCAGGGTAGGCATCCGTGTTCCCCCGAGTGCGGCCAGCCACAGTCTGCCCCGCATCCACAGCAAGGCCTGCCTTCGAGACAGCACCGAAGGCTGTGGGCAGGACCACACGTCCCGGGGCTTGCCAGATCACCGTCTCTGGGCCCTCTCCATCTCCAGATTTATCCTGAACCCCATGGAGCCCAGGTGAGTCCTCGGTAAGTACCAACAGAAGATTTGATTTGACGGTTGGTGGCGTAGGGCTAAATTAGTCACTGCCCCCATTAAAAATACAGCGGGGGGTTTAAGAGCTTTTCACGCCATGTGGGAATCAGCAGCGAAGCCGGCGGATGCCTTGGGTAAGGAGAGAGGCAGCCTAGGGGACCGCGAGGTAATGAGGTTTATGGCGATGACAAGGCAGCCAGGGAACCCCACCGACTCCTCCCTCGCCTGGGCCCATTGTTCTCTGGCTGGCTATGCCCCCGCCCTTCTGCTGAGAGCCCCTCATGACTTCGTGTGGGGAGGGGGCTCTAAGGGGGACACGGGGGGCCCTTACAGGGATTGGTGTGTGTCACCATCAGACAGTACTGGGGTGGGGGTAATGCAGGGCACATAGCTTTGGAGACCAGCCCCCACCTCTCTCCAGTCAGAGGATCTGAAGCTGGGATGAGCCAGTTTACCTCCCCGCCCTGAGGGACCTCGCAGGGTCACTGGGGGGCTTCGATGCCATGATGCCCGCTGAAGGGCTGGAGACTGAAAGTGGCATGGTGGTTGTTAGGAAGACGATGAAGCCGGGCCTCTCTGCACAGGAAGGGCCCCCTTTCAGCCTGGAGGGTGCAATGGCATCAGTCACTAGGAGTTTGGACGCTGGAGTGGGCAAGGTGACTGGAAGCCTAGGGTTCATCGTTGCTGTGTTTGCTTATACAAATAAATGATCAGTTTCTAGTGACTGTGGGCGCAGGAATTTTGCCCAGGCTGAGAAATGGACTAGGACACCTGGGTCACAGGGTCCTGTCATTGGAAGCAAGTGGAGAAGGGTTTTGGTCTCAGTGGAGAAACTGCCATAGGAAGAATCTTCTCAAGTTCCCCCAGCCACAGATGATGCTCCTCCTAACCTCACAGTATGTTTAATATTTAACTTTCCACCTGTTTTTTTTTTTTTTTTATTCCCGTCTAGAATGTGCATTCTTAGGGGTGGGTTCTGTACTTACAAGCGTTTAGGACCAAGGTAGGACCAAGACTTCAAGCCGTCAGCCATCCAACCAGCAGATGTTTACTGGGGATCACTGGGGATATAGTGATGGACAGGCGATGTGGCCCCTGCCCTCATGGAGCTCACGGTCACATGACACCCCTCTAGCAAGCAAGCCTGTCAGTAAATACCTGGTCACCCACGGTCTCAAGCACTGTGATGGACAAGGAGCTGTGTGAGACATGTGGGGGTGGGTGAGATGCATGAGATGGGTGGGGACCATGTCAGAGGCGGGGCTGCCGGGAGGAAGGCCTTGCTGAGGAAATGACGTCAGCTGAGACCTGGAGAAGGAAAGGCCTCAGGGAGAAGCCTCGAGTTGGAAACAAACCAGAAGTATCCTCAGGGGTCTCTAGTTGTACTGGGTTTCCATTTCAGATGGTTTGAAACAAGCCCAGAGAATTTCAGAGTCTTGTCCAAGGTCACACGATTCAGGATAGAATGGAGACTATAATCTGGGTGTCCTGCCTTCTAGCCTCGGTGTCTGATTTCCTCTGTGGCCACCTCCTATTTGTTGAAGGGCACATTGAATAATAACTGTTATTATTATGAATAAAACGGCATACTGCGTAGGAAAGACTGCTGGCTCTCCCCCTTTTCCTCAATAAATTAACTGATTTTTATCTGAGCAAATGTTACCTTGGAGAGGGTCAGATTATATATCCTATCACTCCTAGAAGTTAGGTGTGGCCACATTACTATTGGAAGCTATACTAGTTCTGACAATGGGATATAAATAGAAGTGATGTGTGTAAATTCTAAGAATTTTCCTTAAATGAAATGAGCTCATCCCTTTCCCTTCTGGATGGCTGGAATGTAGATGCAATAGCTGGAGCTCCAGAAGCCATTTTGAACCACGAGGTAACCTGGAAATGGAAGATGCACATGGGTTGAACAACAATATAGAAGGATCCTGGGTCTCCAACTGTGCCAAATGCCTACTAGCTCTGTCCTGCTTCCCAATAGGTTTCTCGAACTTGAGAGAGAAATAAACTTCTTTCTTGTTTAAGCCATTATTATTTGGGTTTTTTTCTATTATAACTGAATCAATTCTTAACTACTACAAATTAAAATATATACATATATGACTTCCAAGTAAGAGCAAATTTACAAGGTTTAAGGAAAGGGTATGAGATGGTTAAAAATATCTAAAGGTTAAGAGATATACTTTAATGACATACTATAATCGATATCTATTTGGCCAATAAGTACATTGTGTTGGGCTGATCTGGGCTGGTCTAAGCTTAGCATGGCTGATCTGAACTGGGTCGGCTGGCTGTTGGTTAATGTAAGATGGCCTTAGCTGGGATGACTGGGGTGCCTTTACCCTGCTCTTCATGTTTTATCCTCTGGCAGGGTAGCCTGAGCATGTTCTCATGGCCTTGGCCAAGGGCAAGAGCAGAACAAGGAGTGGTCTTCAAGCTTCTGCTTGTGCGTCATGTTTGCTCGTGTCCCATTGACTAAAGGAAATCACATGGCCAAACTCAGACTCAAGGGCAGGGAAATACACTTCCCCTTCTCATGGGAGGAGCTGCAAAAACTCAGGAGAAAGGGCTGGACTCAGGAAGGATGGAGAATTAGGGTGATTACTATAACGAATCTACCACGGAGCTGAAAGGCCCCCTTCACTTCCTCCCAAGGCAAAGCCTGGTAATTAATGGGTACCATCTGTGACCACAGTTTTGGAAACGGGCAAATCGAGGTGGTCCAGCTTAGCCTTGGTGGGTTGGACCTGGCTTTTGGAGAAGAGAGGCACCCTCAAAAGATTGGTCTCCCAAATGCTTGTTAGCTGTCAAAGCATTCAAAGATTCACAGGGCCACTGTTTTTACAATTTACAGTTGAATCTGGTTCACTCAGACTTCCTAGGAGACTGACCGAGGATTATACACGCTGCATGGCACTCTCCGTTTCAGGGAATGGAAGAAAGCTCACAACACTTAACAGAGACTGAACATTTACAACATGGTCTTGCTCAGTCTCTCCCCAGAAGCACCAAATGGCTGATGGTTTGCCATGCACACCCCAGCTGTTCCCTCCTCCATGCTTTTCCCCATGCTGCCATCTCTTCTTAGAATGCCCTTCCCTTCTTTTTGGCCTGGTTAGCTCCCAAGTTTTAAACTCAGCTCACTGAACTCATTAAGCTCATTAAACTTAAGTGTCTAATTCTCAGGGCTAGGACCTGGGTGAGGTGAGGTGAGGGAAGCACCCACCTTGGGTGCAAAATTTCAGGGAGAACCAACAAGCTCAGTAATCAAGATAAACAATATTTTAATGCAATATTTTAAAAATCAAATGGGCAAACTGCAACCTGCAGGCTGGCTGCCTGTTTTTGAAAAAGGTTTATAAGATCCAGGGCTGGGTTAGGGTGAAGACAGTGAGGCAGGGTCATGCAAATGCAGCATTAGATCCTGTCTTTATTTAAAATGTTGCTCTTTGGGGCCGCCTGTGTGGCTCAGTCTGTTAGGGATCTGGCTTCAGCTCAGGTCATGATCTCAGGGTTCTGGGATCTCCCCTGCTCACTGGGGGAGTCTGCTTGTCCCTCTCCCTCTGCCGCTCTCCCCCTTCATGCTTTCTCTCTCTCTCTCAGGTAAATAAATAAAATCTTTTAAAAAGTTGCTGTTTTGGGGGCGCCTAGGTGGCTCAGTTGGTTAAGCGTCCAACTCTTGATTTTGGGATCAAGTCCCAGGACCCTGAGATTGGGCTCCATGCTCAGTACAGAATCTGTTTGGGATTCTCTCCCTCTCCTTCTGCCCCTCCCCCCCATCCTGCTCGCTCTCGCTCTCTCTCTAAAATAAAAAAATCTTTTTAAAAAAATTAAAATGTAGCTGTTTTGTTCATCATGGATTTTTTTGCATTAATTTTGATTTTTTTTTTGAGAAACATTGCATTAAAGTATTATTCTGAGTTATTTGGCATTCACTGCAGTTTTGTGCCCAAGGCAAGTGCCTCATTTTACCCTAGTCTCTGGCCCAAGCCATCCTCCAGGCAACCTAGTCTGACCCCCAAAGTCGGGTAAAATGTTCTAATAATAAGAACCTTGATAATATCCAATGCATAAGCCTATCATTGGGCACCTACACACTTCTATAACTGTGTCTCTGGACTGTGTATCAGTCAGGATAGGTGAGGTTATGGCACAGTAACAAAAAGGACCCAAATTATAATGGCCTGACATAATAAAGATTTATTTCTCACTCACATTACATGGCCATCCTGGATCTTGAGGGAGCTTTCTTCATCATGGTCACTCAGGAAGTCCGGCTCTGGGAGCAGCCACCACCATAAATGTGGTCAGTAACTAAGCCAGAGAGAGAGAGCTTGGAAGGGTCTCACACTGCCAATTCAGTACTCTTGCCCGGGAGTCATATGGATGTGCGCGCGTGCACACACACACACACACACACACACAAGCACTTCAACTCACAACTCATTGGCCAGTAGTTGTCATATGGTCCTACCCCATCACAAGGAGCCAGAAAGTGCAACCCTGTCATGTGCCTGGAAGAACAGAACAGGCAAGGTTTGGCAAATGGCACTAAAGACTACCACAGCCTGTCCTCCCCACCACCCACCCCTTACTATAATCTCTCTGAGGGCAGCGGCTGACTCTTCCTAAATCAGGGTATACCCAGCAGCCTGCACAGGATCTGGAGCTGATAAATACTTACAGGATGTATGCAGAAATTGTGAAAGTGAATAAATGACACTTAAAAAGGCCTAGGGGAAGACAAGCATGTGTATGAAGACACCATCAGTGTAAAGCTTTGGATTCAACCCTCAGCTTTACCACTTATTAGCTGTGTGAACTCAAGCAGGGAGCGTAACTTCTCTGAGACTCAGTGTTTTCCTCGGCAAAATGGGGCAGATAGCAAATAGCCTTAGGTCACAAATTAATGTGAAGCTGAAATAAGATGAGAATGGCCATGACATTAAAAACTACCACGTAAGCATTCACTATGTGCCCGGCATTATTCTAAGCACCGGCGCAGGTATTAACCCATTCAATCCACACAACATTATCACGTGGGTACTGTTATCCCCTCTTTACAGAGGGGGAAACCAAGGCAGAGAGAGCCTAAGTAACTTGCTACCTCGCATTGTAATCCGGGCAGTCTGGCTCCAGAGCCCCGTTTTCAGCCCCAGAAGCACTTGAGCCGGTGGCACCTAACACCCTCATCCCGGGGGCGGATTCTCGGTGTCGGTCCACCGGAGTCTGCCTCTCCCCGGAGAGACGTCGCCGGGTCTGGCGGAGTAGGCACCGGCTGGTCCGCGCGCGGGGGCCGTGCACGCGCGGTGTCTAGGACCCGCCGGGCGGACGCGGCGGCTCGGCCCGCCCCCTCCCTCCCCTGATCCCTGATTGGCCAGACTGGGCGCCAGCCCCGCCCACCCGGCCTCCG
This sequence comes from Phoca vitulina, assembly GCF_004348235.1. Lineage (NCBI taxonomy): Eukaryota > Metazoa > Chordata > Mammalia > Carnivora > Phocidae > Phoca > Phoca vitulina. Next base: position 3,169,449 of record NW_022589733.1, on the reverse strand, counting down.
CCTCCGGCAGCGGGCTGAGCGCGAGCCGCGCGCTGTGAACTTATTTGTCGAGTTATTAATTACTGAAGGGCGCAAACCGCGCTTCTGTGCATAAAAATATGTTTGAGCAGTTTCTACTTAAACTTTAAAGAGAACGTTAATCAATTTTATCTTAACAAAATGACCTTAAGCAGGGAAAAAAAAATTGGTGTTATTTGCCTAAACAGGCAAATTAATTTCTCTCTCTTGAGAAATCTGAGAAGTTTCCAGAAATAGCTATGCATAATTTACACCTGCCCTGGCCGCTCCTAGTTTAACGCCAAGCCCAGTCACGGGCCCTACCCAGCCCCAGGCCCAGAAAGGACCAAAAAAGATCCTTGCAAAGGCCTTGTCCTGCCCATGCCCGTCAGTCTGCTCCTCAGCTCATCCTTTTCACGACCTTGGGAAACGGCGCTGAGGGTAGAGGTCAAGGTAGTCTCTGAGGGACCAGCTCAGCCTGGATCAAGGTCACTGGGAGGAGAGGGACAGCTTCCTAGTGGGAGGGCCTGGGAATTCTTGCTCTCCAGCAAATAACCATCCCCTAGCCTTCAGGCTCCCTTCTGAGGCGACCGCAAGTCAGGTCCCTGCTTATTGCTCTCTACCGCCCACCTCCGCACCCTTGAGGGATTCCCAGGATGACAGGCTCCAGAACATTCGGCTGAGCCTGTGTTGTAGTCCAAATCCCTACCCCACACCCCAGTCATCTGCTGCGCTTATGTGGGGGTGGGCCCAAGTGGTCTGCCTGGAGTCTGGGCTTAGAGAGGCAGGGCCCAGGGGCCACTGGAGCTGTGGTCAGTTTCCAGACCTGCCTTTCCAGCAGTGTGAGTTTTGGCAAGCTGTTCAGCCTCCCTGGACCTGGGGGACCCCACCTGAATATGCAGATTGTGCTCCTCCTGCCTCCGTAAGCTGCTGTGGAGATGGAGTGGGGATCCCGGGGGGTCTGCTCCGGAGGGCAGTGTTTGTCTTTCTGTCTCTGCCATATTCCCAGCACCTAGAGCAGTGCCTGAGCATAGCTGATGCTTAATGAATGGATTCAAAGTGCCGAACACAGTACCCCAGCACCCCCACCTTATCCTCAGGGTGTATAGTCCAAGACCCCCCCAGTGGATGCCTGAAATCAGGAATAGTACGGAATCAGATATATTCTAGGTTTTCTCCTATACATACAAAGCTATGATAAAGCTTAATTTATAAATTAAGCACATTAAGAGATTAACAACAACAATAATAAAGCAGAACAATTGTAATGATATAACTGTAATAAAAGTTATGTGAATGTGGCCTCTCTCTCTCAGAATATCTTATTATATTATACTCAGGCCTCTTCTTGTGATGATGTGAGGCGATAAAATGCCTAGGTGATGAGATGAAGGGAGGTGAATGACATGGGCATCGTGACCTAGCGCGTTAGGCTACCTGACCTGACATTAGGAGGATCCTCTGCTTCCAGACCCCAGCAACCACAGGTAACTCAAACCACGGATGGGGGGAGGGGGTGGGACTATTGTAGTTGTTTCATTATTATTACTAGTAGTATTCTTGCAGCAGGATCGATGTTTTTTTTTATTTCCCAAACATAAAATTAGGTCATAATAAAATTGTTTTTCAAACTGCATTTGCCGGTTAGCTATCCTCATCACACCCTGAAGATTCTGATAGGATCGGTTGGAGGGGAGAATTCCCTTCCTTCACTCCCTTCAAAATCACCATCTTGCATCTTGTAAATGCTCAATGCATATTTATTGAATGAATGGCTGGGAGCCCTCAGCAGGAGCCACAGACTCAGGGCCGGGAGGAAGGGGCAGGCCAGGTGAACGAGTGAACTGGGGGGTGGGAGGAGGGGCTGGATGATACGGCTGGGCAGTAAACGTCCTTCTCAAGGAGGTCCAGCTGCTTGCTGCCCTGCGAGAATGAGGATACAGGCTGCTAAGATGTTCTGATTTTTCAGGAGGAAGAAATCCACCTTTTATTGTGAAAACATCTCAATTTTTTTTCCTGCTGGTAATTACTTCAGAGTCTAATCTAAAAAAAACCACAAACCCCACAAAATCCAAGTGCGCCAAGGAAAACATTTCCGGGGGCTGCATTTGGTCATGGGGCCACAAGTTGGAGACCTCGTGAGAGCACATGGGACAATGCCATAGGGGCTGCAACTTTGGGCACCAAATAAGAGAGAGGGGAGCGTGCGACCAGCCCCATTTTAGATCCCAGAGAGACTGAGCAGCCAGAAAGGAGCTGAGCAATGGGCTAAGGCTGGGGGACTCTGCCCCGCTCCTGGGTTGTGGGCCGGAGGCAGAAGTAGGAGGACACACCCTGCTTCTCTTCTCATCAGATGGATTTGTCTGTTTTCCTTTCTAACATCAGGGCCTGGAGGCAGTTGGAGCTGAATTCTCAGGCTTCTCTCTGCCTCAGTTTCCTCCTCCATAAAACAGGGATACATAAGCTCTCCTGGAGCTGTGAGAGATCTGATGAGATGACATAGCGGGCACTTAGAGTTCCTGGTTGTCATGTGTAAGGTGAGCATAAAAACGGGCGGTCATCTCATTCCGATGGATTGGCTGAGTGTTCCTGAGACAACGAGAAGACTCTCAAAGAAGGAGAGAGGCCATGTGGAAGTCAGTTTCTGTCCCTGAATTTCTAAGGGATGATCCGGCTGCTGATTTGGAACAGATGACCCCAGAAACAGAGGGACTTGCAGAGCTCTGGGTTGATCCCCCCTGCATAACAGCACACATGGGTTGGGGCCTGGCTGTGTGCTTCTCACGCAGAGCAGCAAGCACTGGGCTGGGAGTCCATGTTCTCCTCTGACACCATCTCCCTGTGTGACTTTGGGCACGTTCCTTCCCTCCTCTGGGCCTCAGTTTTCCCATCTGTAAAATGAGAGTGTTGAATCCAGAAGCTTTATGAGTTGATCTTGGCTTTAGAGCTCCCTGTGCTTATGGGGTTTCCTTGGGAGGCCTGGGGGCCTGGAGCAGAGCTCAAGGATGGCTTCTGAAGCTATAAATGGGGACAAAGATGCCTTCTACCCGAGGCCAAGGAGAGGATCTAGGGACATGTTCACTTGGCAGTACTTTGCACCAAGGGACAGTTTTATTAGCTGATGGTTCTTAAAGTCCTATGGAAATAAGGGGAGAAAATCAGCTCGGAGAACATGAAGAGGAAATTACACTGGACCTTCTGTCCTCTTAACAAAGTAGAGCTCCAATCTGCCCCCTTGTAGGAGAACTTCTTCCCTAGCACCCTGACGGCTCCTGGCTGGGCTCCTGACTCTGCCCTGCACCCTGGCCGCTGTGTCCCCAGGTATCGTGGGTTTGTGCAACCCCCTGGCATCTCTGCAATCTCATTCTTCCTTCTCCTGGGCCCAAACAGAGCCTGCAGCTTCTTCAGGGCTTAGCTCGAATGCCTCCACTAACCGCCCCTCGGGCAGCTGCCTGAATTTGCCCTTGCTCCTAAATCCCCACAACAGCCAGAGTAGTGGAGGGCACATGGGTGCTGCTTGCTGAATTCACAGTCCTGACTGTTATTCATCATTTTCTTTATTCTCGTTTTGCAGCCAGGGAAGATGGAGCTTGGCTGTATCAGTGGTAAAGCCGAGACGTGAAGCCAGGTGATCTGTCCGTAAGGCTCAGCTCTAGCCAGAAAAACCATGTGGATGTTTAAAATAAAAGGATTTTTTAAACGGCAGTGATTAAATAAAAATAGAAAAAAGTTTAAAGTATTCAAAAGGATATAAAATAAAAGTCATCAACAGGATCAGCTATTCTCATATTTTCCAACCTCGTTTCTTCTGGAGCTAACCTGTGCACATGAAAGCATACATTGGTACATATCTCTATTCTTTCTTTCACAAAAATATGGTATTGGACACATTGTCTTCAGACACACTTTTCATTCCTTTATCAATATACTGATCCTTTCTCTTTGTGTTAGCACATACAGATCTCATTATTTTGGGGGAAATTTTTCAATTACACATTCAGCTTCCTAAATAGTTATAAGTTATCTATAAGGCTATTCAAGTGATCTATTTCATATTGGGTGAGTTGTGGTCATCTGTGTTTTTCAAGGAATTGGTTCACTTCATCTAATCTGTAAAATGTGTGTGTGGAGGGTTGCCCATAGTATTTCCTTATTATATGTTGGATGTCTGTAGGATCTCTAGTGATACCCCATTTTATTCCTCATATTGGTACATTGGGTCTTCTCTCTTTTTTGCTTTGTCACTCTGGTTAAAGCTTCATCAATTTTGTTGATCATTTCAAAGAACCAACTCTATCTTTTACTGTTTTTTCTCTGTTGGTTTTCTTTCAATTTCATTCCTTCCTGCTCTTTATTATTTACTTCCTTCTTCTTGCTTTAGATTTCATTTGCTCTTGTTTTTCTTGGTTATTGAGATGGAATCTTAGAGTATTGATTTGAGACTTTCCCTCTTTTCTAATATATATGCTTACTGCTATACATTTCTCTCTCAGCACTGCTTTGGCTGTGTTCCCTAATTTTTGTTTTTTTTTCATTTTCATTAAGTTCAATGTATTTTTAAAATTTCTCAAGACTTCCTTTTTGACCTAGGGATTATTTGGAAGTGTTGTTTACTTTTCAAGTGCTTGGGGCTTTCCCTGTTATGTTTCTGTTACTGATTTCTTTTTTTTTTTTTTTTTTTAAGATTTTATTTATTTATTTGACAGAGAGATAGAGAGAGAGAACAAGTAGGCAGAGAGGCAGGCGGAGGGAGAGGGAGAAGCAGGCTCCCCGGCGAGCAGGGAGCCCGATGCGGGGCTCGATCCCAGGACCCTGGGATCATGACCTGAGCCGAAGGCAGCTGCTTAACCAACTGAGCCACCCAGGCGCCCCTCTGTTACTGATTTCTGGTTTGATTCCATGGTGATTGGAGAACACACTCTGTAATTTAAATTATTTTACATTTGTTGAGATGTGTTTTATGGTCCATAATATGGTCTAGCCTAGTATCTGTTCTGTGGGCATTTGAAAATAATGTGTATTCTGCATCATTTTGTGGAGTGTTTTATAAATGTCTGTTAGGTCCTGTTGGTTGATGGTGTAGTTGAGTTCTTCTATATGCTTTCTGTCTAGTTCTATCAATTGTTGAGAGAATGTTGTTGAAGTATCCAAATATAATTGTGGACATGTCTATTTCTGCTTTTGGTTCCATTAGTTTTTGCTTCACATATTTTGCAGCTCTGTTGTTTGGTATGTACCCACATTTAGGATTCTGTGTTTTAACAACAGAAGTAGAGTGATCCTTAAATTATTATGTAATACCTCTCTCTGTTTCTGGTAATTTTCTTTGCTCTGACGTCTACTTTATCTAATACTAATATAGCCACTTATGCTTTCTTTTGATTAATGTTTGCATCATATATCTTCTTCCATCCTTTTACTTTCAACCTGTTTATGTCATACTTGAAATGAGTTTCTTGTAGACAGCATGTGGTTGAATCATTTGGCAGCAGTCTTTCCCTTTTAATTGGAGTATTATATCATTTACACTTAATGTAATTATTGATGTGTTAGGGCTTACGTTGCCCATTTTGTTTTTTTATTCTCTGTGTGCTCTGTTTTTCATTTTTCTGATTTCTTTTCCTTGCCTTCCTACCTTGAACATCTTTATTTTTAGAATTTCATTTTGGTTTACATATGGTAATTTTGTGTTTATCTCCTTGCATAGTTTTAAAAGTAGTGACTCTAGGCATAACATTAGATATACAAAGCTTATTAAAACAAATGGTGTCATCATTTTACCAGTTCTAGTGACGTATAGAAACCTTACCTTCCGTTATGCCCCTTTATCCTCTCCTGTTTATAATTGCCGTAAATCTTCTTTTGCATTTAGAACCCCATCAGACAGCACTAAAATTTGCTTCAATCAGTAAGCATAATTTAGACAATTCAAGAGGATAAGGAAAATATAGGAAAATGTATTTTTTATTCATATTTTTGCTTATGTGTTGCCCCATCCTTCCTCATGTCCCAGGATTCCTTTTTTTTTTTAAATTATTTCGTTTCTGTTTATAGAGTTTCCTTTGGTCATTCTCTTAGGGTAGGTTGGCGGGCTACAAATTCCTTTAGCTTTTTTTCACCTAAGAATATCTGGATTTCTTCTTCCTATATCCCTGAAGAATATTTTCAGTGGATATAGGATTCTAGGGTGACAGTTCTTTTCTTTTACAACCTGAAAACTGTTGTGCTGCTTTCTTCTGACCTCTATGATTTCTGATGAGAAATCCAGTTTTATTCAAGTTCTTTCCCCCATGTAGGTAAGATGTTGTTCTTGTCTTACCGCATTGAAGATTTTTCTTTTGTCCTTAATTTTTAGAAATTTGACTATAATGTGTCTTGGTGTGGATTTCCTTGAGTTTATCCTTTTTTAGATTTGCTCAGTCCCTTGAATCTGTCGGTTCATATATTTTGCTAAATTTCAGATTTTTTTCAGCCAAATATTTTTGGCCCTACTCTCTTTCTCCTCTTTTTTCCAGGATTCTGATAACACCAATGTTAGATCTTTTGTTATAGTCCCAGAGGTCTCTAAGGCTCTATTCTTTTTTTTCCCCAAATTTTTTGTTCAGACTAATTTTTATTGCTATACCTTCCAGTTCACTATTCCCCCACCCCCCGCCATTTCCATTCTGCTATTGAGCCCATTGATTGTTTTATTTCACTTATTGTATTTCTCAGTTCTAAAATTTCCACTTAATTCTTCTTTATATCTTGGATTTCTTTGCTAAGACATTCTACTTTATTCATTTATTTTAAGCAGGTTGTAAGTGCTCACTAAAGCAGATAATTCCAATATTTCTGTCATTTTAATTTTCCACCTATTGATTGTCGTTTCTCATTATCTTTGATATCTTCCTAGTTCTTGGTAGGACAACTGATTCTTTTTTTTTTAAACAACTTTTTTTTTTTTTTTAAGGGTTTTATTTATTTATTTGACAGAGAGAGAGAGAGAGAGCACAAGCAGGGGGAGTGGGAGAGGGAGAAGCAGGCTCCCTGCTGAGCAGGAAGCCTGATGTGGGGCTCGATCCCAGGACCCTGGGATCATGACCTGAGTCGTAGGCAGACACTTAACCGACTGAGCCACCCAGGTGCCCCAGGACAACTGATTCTTTATTGAAACGTCTATATTTTGCATATTAAGTCTTGAGACTCTGAATCTTACTGAAGTCTTCTCTCTTAGCTGCCTTCTTTTGATACTGCCCCAGCAGGGGAAGGTGGAAGAGCGTGTCACTGCCTCATTAATGCCACGTGGGATTGGAATGCCAAGTTCCCCACTTCACCTTTATTGATACCTGAGGGGGTTCTTTATTACAGTGGGTGAGGTTGGGAGATCTGGCTCCCCACTAGGTGTGCAATGATACCTCTGAATAGAAAGGGTAAGAGTGCCTAGTTACTGCTTCCCGTGTAGTGTCCACTGATAACACAGGAGTGGGTGGCCTTGTTACCACTGGGCAGGGGCACAAGTCCTGCCTCCCCAGGGGGCCTCCTCTGATACCACCCCAGTGGGAAGGGAGGGAGTAGAGTGCCTCGGTATGGCTGGATGGGCAGCAGAAGTCCAGGTGCCCCCAGGACTTTGTTACTGAAGAGTAAGGATGAAAATCTGGCTTCCTACTCTCAGCCTTCTCCGATTTCCTACCCTGGTCAGGAGCACCAGGGAGTGTCACTATCGACTGGTGAGGGTGGAAGCTTGACCCTAGACTATGGGGGTGGGACCACAGTTTTTTCCATGGTGTTTAGCTGGAGTAGAGTGGCTATTGTCTAAAAGCTTTCTGTCTTAACAGGCTGCTTCTTTACTGATTCTTTGGCTATGGAGGTCAAGCTTTTGTTGGGGGACTTTTTTTTTGTCTGTGCACATTAGTGTTTCCTGGTCTCTGGCTTTTTTCAGCTCCAAGTCTGGGATATATGAAGAAGAAAGAAAACCCAGTGAGGTCACCTTCATGTTGTTCCTCAGGTCCTAAGGTCCCTAGCCAGTCTGCCTTTGTCATCTTTCTGAGTCTTCCTATTTTTTAAATATATAATATCTGGAGATTTTGTTGTTGTTTTTGTTGTACTTAGAAGGAGAAATAAAGAAAATATGTCTTTACCATCTTGCTGGAAGTCCCCCCATTTCTATTTCTTTTATCATGGCCAAAATGGATACCATTAGAAAAACAAATGATAATCGATTGAATGGACCCCCTTTTGTTGTTGGGCATTTCTGTTGTTTAGAGCTTTTGTGTTATGAACAACACCACCATGAACACTTTTATACACAGGACTTTGTGCCTTTGTATGCATATATAACAATTCTGGAATGTGGTGGCTGAGCAGATTGGATTTCATTTGGTAAGCTGGCTCTCAGGGTACAAGACTTGGGTGGGGAACAGACAGAAGGTCAGTGAGAGAACAAGAGACAGTGGGGAGGGGAGGGAGGGTCTGGGGCTGATCATCCAGAGCACTGCCCCAGTTTGCATCAGAAGTGTTTCCCAGGTCTCTGGGAAATGCTTAGTGGGCCCTGGCCCAGCCTCGTCCTGCTGTCTAGGAGGCACCAGCCTCTGACTGCCATCTTTCCCTGAGGTTGGTTTTAGAGACTATGCAAAATTCTCCTCTTCTTGCCCACAGAGGGATGGCTCTGGTAAGGGCTGAGGGGTGTCCTCCTCCTTCATGGAGCTTCCTTCCCATCGTGATGTAACTCCCCCGACTGCACCATGCAGCACACAGCACGCTTACTACCCATCCTCTCCTTTGGCACTCTACCGCGTGGGAGGGCAGGCTCAGCAAAGTGAAGTGACTCATCTAAGTTCACACACCAGGGAGGGGCAGACACAGAGCTCAGTGGGTGGGTCTGGCGCTGAAGCCTGAAGTCAGTGGAGGAGTTTGGATCCAGAGTAACATTCTGGAATGGGCAGACAGGAGGAGGCAGCGGCAAAGGCTTGCACAGGAAGTTGGAGCTGGAAGGAATTACTCTGGGTCCTGGCAGTCCCAAGGGGGGTCCTGCTGGACTCTGTTATATAGCAGTGCAATATCGGAGAAGGGTATCAGACCAGGCCACTCTTCCTGGGGGCCTGAAAACATTATTTATTATTAGAGGCAAACTGCTTTTAGCAGCCATGACAAAGACAGGCAGGCATACAGACGCACAGCCCAGACGCAGCCGGGTGCACACGCACGCGCACGCGCACACACCCACAGACGCATCCACCAGGCCGATACAGAGGCTGCCCACTTGGACACACACGCACACGTGGAAGCAGCGCCCTCCCCTCTCCCCTGCCCAGACACACATGCACACACACGCATGAACCGCACACACCCACACAGCAGCATATGGAGCAACCCTGCCTTCCCCCATGGTTTCCAGGAGGCTCAGTGGGGGGTGCGAGTTCCACATCTGACTTTCCTTGTGTTCGTTAGACTCTCGGTGTAATTAAATGTTACATTGAATAATCCTGCGCCGGCTCAGTGGTAGCGGAGGCAGCTGTGGTGGGCTGGGGGACCAGGCGCCTGGATGCCTAGCTCAGTCCTGCACCTTCCCTGCCCGCCGTTCTCCAGCCGCCCCCTTGCCCAGGAGGCACAGGGTCACTTGGTCAGCCCTGAGGGAGGATGGGGGCTGGATGGTGGTCTGGGGAGACCCTTGTGCTGTCCTGTGGCTTGGGAGTCACTCCTGTTGGGGTGAAATGCCCAGCTGGGTCTCAGGGGCAGAGGAGGACACCTGGATGCTGGAGAGCCCCTCTGACCAGCAGAATGGCCACAGTTCTCACCTCTTCTGGGCAGGGGAGGCAAGAAGCGCTCCCACTTGGCCCTCTCTCTGTTCTTTTAAATGGGTCTGCGACTTCCTCTGGCCTTTGTGGAAGGCAGCCCAGTATGGTGGTGACAGGCCACCCACATGGGTACTACTGCTAGCTTTGGGACATGGGCAAATTACTTCACGTCTGTGTGCTTAGTGTCCTCATGGAGGAACTAGGGGTAATGGGCGGACTCATCTCATGGGACTGTTGGGGGGATTAAATAGGCCCTTAAAACAGCATCTGCTCAGCAACATTAGCAACTACCCAGCCTAGCGGTTAACCATCCGCTGCGCGTGAGCTCCTGCCCCACAGAACTGACCTGGGCCCTGTCTACTCATGTGCCAAGGGTGAGATCTTGGATCCAGTGCCAATGATGTTGCTCATCGCTCTGCAATCACAGTCCCCCTCTGACCCCAGACTCCCTCATCTATGGACAGGGGTTGCCACTTACTCTGGCCCTGCAGGGTGGAGAGAATGGAATGGGTTACGGCAGGGGAAAGAATGTGACAAACTGTTGGGTGATGTGCACGAGGGCAGCTTGGCCTCCTCTTCCCCACGCTCTTATGGAGGCCTCCCTTTGGAATCCTGAGCCATAACCTCCTCCCCTCTAGAGCCTGCTCCGGGGAGCACAGAGATGGGGCTGCCACTCGACTCGAAGCCCAGCCAGGCCCCTCTGTGCAGGTCGCCTGCCCCAGTAGTGAGGACCTGGTGGAGAAAACCCCAGAGTCCGACCTAGACCCCGTTGGGGCTGGGGTGTCCACACCGATTTCACCATGCACGGCCTTTCAGGCATGGACTCTGAAGCAAGTGCCAGTCCCTGGTCTGTGCCAGTTGGACAGTGGGAAGGGTGGGCTGAGGATAAGCCACCCAGAAGGTGCTGCGGCTTCTGCCTGCTCCAGAGGAGTCCACGGCTGGAAAAGCGCTCTCAGTCCAATCCTCACGGGGGGCCGGCTCCTGCCTGCCACCATCCGCCTGGCTCCCAGAGGTGGGGAGGCCAGGGCGGGGGCTGAGTCCCTTTGTCTGCACACACACACACACACACACACACACACACACTGGAGCGCACTCGAACCTCCATGTACCCACAGGCACAAGCGTGCCTGACACAGGAGCCAAGACTTGCCCCTGTAGTTTCCCGGAGTCTCATGTGCAAACCCAGATGGCCCTGCATGAGGACACGGTCAACCGCATGCATGCCCAGAGAGATGCAGGCAGATCTGAGCTCGCTGCACACACACAACTGTGTGCATAACATGCAAGAGACACACAGAGCACGTAGTGACCCCCCACTGCTAGGACATTTCCTTGCTCCAGAGAGACATGCTACCATGTCCCCCATGCCATCTGATCTGCCCAGCTCTCTGTCACCTCCATTTTATGGGGTCTCAGAGAGGCTAAGTGGACTGCCCAAAGCCGCATAGGGCCTGAATAGCCCAGCTGGGTGAGATCGCCCTGATTCCCAGGCCAGGGCTAGCTGTGGCTTCTCTCCAGGAGGCGTCCTGGTCTGCCTCCCCCTGGTGCCTTGAGCCTCCGGCTGGAGAAGGGGGTGCCTGCAGGAAGAAACTGCGACTTTAGAAGGATGTTTTAAATATGGAGCGCGCCCTCGTTCCTCCCCCTTCACCCAGGACTCTGAGCTGTGCAAAGCCAGCTCGTGAATATTCAGGACCCCATAGACTCTGTTCTCTGTTTCTTCTCCTGCTCCTCGTTTTGTGCTGAGTCTTAAGTGAAATTGATCTTTTTTTTAAGGAAAGAGAAATCTGTCTTTTGTTCTCCTGCTCCCCCAGGGGCCCCAGAGAAGAGGAGGCCCCCCGCCTGGTTTAAGGGGCACGCCTCAGAACCAATCGCTGCCTGGCACGGTTCCCTGGGCACTGGGCTCGGGCCCGATGCCATGCGAGCAGATGGCCGTGATTGTTGGCAACCCCGAGACCCTGCAGGAGAGTCGCGTATGGGTGTTTACAGCATCCTGGTCCCGCCGAGAGCATCAAAATGGCAGACCAAGTGGCGCCTGGCCCACCCGGGGCGGGGGAAGGGGCAGTGCACATTCTCGAAAAAGGAGAAGGAGCCCCCTTCTCCTCCCAAGGAGTGTCCTGCCCAGCGCCCAGCACCCAGCACCCAACAGGGTGTCTGAGGCAAGGAACAGCAAAACCTGATTCTGGGAGGGCCACCCTCCCTGCTCCTCTACCTTTCTTCCACTTCCATGCGCCCTTTCTGCAGCTCTCCAAGCTCTGTCTCGCTCCTCCCTGAACTGGTCCACAGGAGAGTTCTGCGTTCATCCAGAAGACAGATGTGAGCACCTACTGTGTGGCAAACAGTGAGGAGAAAGAGGCTCTCAAAGGCTCTTTCCTTTCCTTCAAAGCCCCCATCAGCTTATTTTAGATACGTGTGTATTTGTTGAACAAATGTCTATCTCCATCATTAGACTGAGCTCCACTTGGCGGGGGGGGGGGGGGTCCTGGCACATAGTAGGTGCTCAATAAATCTTTGTTGAATGATTTAGGGGATCCTGTCCTTACGGAGATTACAATCCAGCAGGACAGCTTTCCCTCTCGCTCCCTCCCTCCCACCCTTGTTGTTGGGTCCTTTACAATATTTTGTTTCCCAATCACACTGAAGTTCCACGAGGGCAGGGGTCCTAGTCTTTGTCTCCCTAAGATGGCGGCCACATAGTGGCTCTTGTTATATAGATCATGTGGCTAATATGGAAATGCAGTTCCCTCAAGAACCACATAAACATGCCCGGAAGGCAGTTCCCAGAGAAAATCTTCAAGATCCAACCCTGTTAGTCTGCTGCCTACAGCCCATGGAGGGCGTCCATTCCTACTCTGCAGACTTCCCTGCAAAGCTCTTCACGGTCGGCCTTGCATCTGACCTTTTTTCCTTCTCATTCATTTAAACGTATGTATTGAGCACCTATCAGGTGCCGAGTCCTGTCCAGGGGCTGAGGATAAGACAGTGAATAAAATACACAGTTGCTGTTCTCATGGAGCTGACCTTCTCTTGGTGAGTTGAGTGGAGACAAAGGGCAAATGAACAGGTGAATGTGATACTTGTGTGGAAGAAGCAGAGTTATGAAGGACAAAGCAGGGCATGGTGAAGGGAGAGCTGGGAATACAAAGCAATGGCTTCTCTGACATTGGAGCAGAGATCTGAATGAAATGAGAGCGACTGTGTGGCCATCTTGGAGAAGAACATTCTCGATGGAGGGAAGAGCACATGCAAAGACTCTGAGACAAGAATGGGTTGGCCTTTCTAGATCTCAGTCACTGAAACAAGAGGGGATCATGAGTCCAGCACCCAGGGCTCCAGGCAACGGCTGCAGGAGTGTGACGACAAGTGCGTGTGGCACCAGGTCCGTGTTAGTGAGGCGATAGGGAGGGGTGAGGTCTGTGGCAGACGTGGCAGGTCTGCAGCAGGCAGCCAGCTGGTGACACCGGAATGCAGGCCCGGAGCAGCCAGAGTTTCTAATGTTTTCGGCAAAGTTAAAATCTTTATCTTTTTCAAATGTGAAATCTTCCAACTTTGAAGTGTTGGGAGCTAATTTGAAAATATTGTTTAAAACCCTGTTCATGCCAAACACAACTCAGTTACAGGCCAGATCCAGCCTGTGAGCAACCAGTTGGCAGCTTGGATTCAGTGGGTTTTCTGCTGGGCATAATTCTGACTCGTGAATCCCGACCCCAGTGGGCAGTCAGAAGGGGCCCTGAGCTGTTCAGCGGTGAGGGTCCTGGCAAGGCCAGGGGGTCCTTCGGTTCTGATTTAAGAGCCTAAGGGGTCTGGAGAGCCAGTCCAAACACCTGTCTCCAGGGACTCTCATCTCCCAGGCCTGCCCCAGGGAGAGCAGAGACTGGTAGAGTGGGGCAGAAGCTATGTTCCGCTCACAGGGTGGGACCTCTGCCTCTTCCGCTGACCCACTTCTCCGGCTCCTGACAGGGTCCACCAGCCAGCTGGATGCAGCCCTGCCTGAAAATGTGAGGATAGGGGGGCCTTTGGCTCTAGCTTTGTGGGGCCATGGGTGCTGCCTGGGACCCCCCCATCAGAGTCCCACTTGCTCCTGGCAAGCTGAGGCAGAAGAGGTAGGGACTGCCCCCTGGGTCCCGCCTGTCCTGGAGACCAGCTTTCTCTGGGCAGCTTCCTTAGGAGTGATTCCACATCTACAGACACTTGGTCCAGCCTCCAGAGTCCTCTGCCGGAAGCCCCCTGTTAATGCTAATGGAAGTCCTGTTGCTCGGCTGGGGCACCCTGCTGGAAAGAGGCCTTGGGATGCCCACCTGCAAACATGACCTTTTCCTGTGTAAGAGACAAGATTTCAAAATCAATCCGGCCTGTGGGGCCTGCCCATCCTCCCCACACGCGCTGATCAGGAAAGAGGTCACATGCCCCAGGACAGGCGGGTCAGTGCCGGGTCTGGAGGAGCCTAGCGGGCCAGGCCAGCACACCTGGGAGGTCGCAGTCTTGCCCCACTCCTGGAGCATCTCTCCGAAAAGACCACAGGGCATACTGCATGTCTTCACTCCATCCTACCCTGCCCAGCTAGAACGAGTGCAGCAAGAATGACAAACACTCACACAGAAGCCAAGTTCTGGACCCGCCACAGAAACTCACCTGAGGTCTGTCTCACCAGACTAGCAACGTAGCCACGAGGATCACCTGCATTTCACACATGGGGACACCGAAGCCAGAGAGGTTTAAAAACTTGTTCAGGGACGCCTAGGGCCTCAGTTGGTTAAGTGTCTGCCTTCGACTCAGGTCAGGATCTCAGGGTCCTGGGATCGAGTTCCGCATCAGGCTCCCTGCCCGGCAGGGAGTCTGCTGCTCCGTCTGCAGCTCCCCCTGCTTGTGCTCTCTCTCTCTGACAAATAAACAAAATCTTTAAAAAACAAAAATAAATCTTGCTCACATCAAAGCAATGCACCTGGGCTGTAGTCGTGCTGAGATGGGAACCCAGGGCCTGTGCTTATATGCCAGACTCCGAACGCAGCAAGAGGAGTAAACAGGGGCCCAGCCCTCCTCAGAAGGTGGAGGGTTTTTAGGGGGCATGAAGGATGTGGACAGAGCAGGATGTCACCGGAAAGGCCGCCCTGCGCTTGAAAGGTACTATCCTAGAAGGCCTTCTTCTAGGCTTCGAGGTGGACAGGATTCAGGAACCCCACACTGGAGGCTCTGAGCTGGATGTGGCCCTCAGGTGGCCGCTCACTGGCCTGCATGGGTGGGGGTCAGTTCTTGTGGTCTGAAAGCCCCAAAGTGTGATAGGTCTTCCCTGTTTGCTCACAGGGCCCACCCACCCCACTCGGTGAACACCTGTCCCCACCCCCACCGCCGCCATTACCTGGAAGGCATTTGCTTTTGAGCTCTTTGCTTTAGCAACTTCAAGTTCTTCACAGAAGAATCTTCTACATGCAAACACACCTTGTGATGGCCTCTCGTGGGAAAACTCTGGTGTGCAGCTACGGTAATAATGTTTGCATCTCTTGATCTTACTAAAGAGCCCCCTTCCCACTAGAGTGGAGGGTCATTCCTTCATTCATGCAGCAAATGCATATGGAGCATCTACTTTTTGTCAGTCCCTGCCCCAAGTGCTGGGATGGGTCTATGAGCCAAACGATCCAGAAGCCCTGCCCTCTGGTGCTTCCATTCCAGGGCTCCTGGACAGGGAGAGGAAGGCTCACAGGGCGTGGGGCCTGCACGGTCAGCCCCCAGACTGCAAGCTTCCTTGCCGTGGGTCCTGGAGCCATCAGTTCGGCACGTAAAGCCCTACTGGGTCTGTCCAGTGAGGTTGGAGGAAGTAGCCAGCAAATACCTCCTACAGGATTTGGTACCAGCCACTGGAAAGTTAATGCCAGCAGAGGGTGCTGGGACCTAGGGCTGGTGGGGGATGAGCAGCCCAGAGGAAGGGAAATCATTACTCTCTGAGGCTCAGCCAGGCAGTCACACATCTAGGAAAGGGTGGGTTTGAACCCACATCTGCCTGACTCCAAGGCCAGTGCCATTTCCACTGTGAGGCCGAGACTCTCATCTTCCTGTCCTTTCCCAAACCCCGACTGTTCTTCAGGTGCCTTTCCGTGAAGCAGAGGCCCGGATGTTGGTTTTACTGAAGCTCCCCTTCCATTGCTATGGGCACCACAGAACCTGGGCATGAGCACTATGCTGAAGGGGGGGTCCTGTGTTGGGTGAGCTGGTCTCACTGATGTCCCTTCACCTAAGGATTGTGTCAGAGATTGGCCTAAAGCTGGGTGCAATCATATGCACTGACAAATGGATAACTTGTGGGTTAATTCACTTGGTCAGAAGGCAGCATTTGAGAGGGGCCTGGCATAGAAGAAGAGACCGCTGAAATCAGCCAGGTGTGGCCACACCATGGAATGCGCTGTGGGGCCTTGGACCTGTAAGCCTCCGCTTTTTCATCTGTGAAATGAGTTCCCTGTTCCTCCCCTGCAGGAAAGGAACTAGCTAACTCCAGGGATCTGGAGTTAGCAAGAGTGGCCAAGAGGGCGGGAGAGTGGGAGGGGAAGGAGACCTGGTAAGGAGGAAGATCCAGTTGTGAAACTGGTTCCGGAATAGGATGCTGGGGACTGAGTCTTGCGTGGAGGCTGGAATTAGAACGCCCGGTGAATCAGTCAGGCTCTTTTGGTTGCAAGTGACAGAAACACAATCCCAGCTGCCTTCAGCCCAGAGGGAATTCACCAGCTCCTGGAATGGAAATGTCCCGAGACGATCTGCTTCAGGAACAGCTCAACACAGGGCTCAGGCGACCCCAAAGGCTCTGCTTCTTTCTCTTTCTTTGCTCTTTTCAGCCCTTCTCCCTGGGCTGGAGCCCTGCTTTTATAAGTGTTCCCCTCAAACTCACCGAATAGCCACCATCACCTCTGGCTCCCACACAGGAAAGGACCCGAGGCCTTGCCCAGCTTCCCCCGGGAAAGCTGAGAGGCTCTCTGATTGGACCAGCTCACTCACAGGCCTGCCCTCAACAGTCACGTGGCCGCCGGATGTGATGTGTTGGTTGGCGGGAACAGGTCATGTGCTCTCCCAGAGCAGGTGTGGCGCAGCTCAGATCCTGTGGTCTGAGGTGGGGGAGAAGTTGAGCCCAGTTGACTACAGGGGAGACGGGGAGGAGGACGACTGGCTCTGGGCACCGCACTGGACTAATCCAGCCTCTGCTCTCGGATTCTTTTTGGAGTCAGCCCTCCTCCCCCTGCATCCCCTACTCATCCTTAAAAACCTAGCTCAAGCCCTAACTGCGCCTGGAAGCGTCCCAGTGCACACCCGCGTCGCCCTTCTTTGGGTCTCTGTGCTATAGACAGTCCGAGCTGCGTAACGTGTCAGCCTCCGGATCATTAGGGCTCTGGCAGAGCTGAAACCAGGCCTAAGGTTTACTGAGTATGGGCACGTTAGCCTCCTAATAACCAAGGAAGAAAAGAGCCGCGTGACCGTCAGACTCTGAGTCTCAGAGAGTAATGTAAGACCTGACCTAGTCAGCTGGGTCCGTTGGCCATAAACAGTTCCAAAGAACACCAACATCAGGCAGAAGTACAAAGCACCCAAAGACAAGGCCACTCCATAATCACGTCTCAGCGTGGACAGAATGTGAACATTGTCCAAACCACAAAACGACCCAAACATCCTCCATCCTGGCCGGAATGTTTCTTTCCTAATTGTAGCTGCAGCTTTGCTTGGTTCCTCCTGCCTTCTAGATAAGAATCCTTCAGATATCCAATCCTAGAATTACCCCTCCTTCCTGACAGCAACTGACTCAAAGAAAAAGCCCACAAAATCACTTAACACAAGCCAAAGTCCGAGAATAATCTTTCTCACATCCTTTTCCTGAGAAGCCCAGGAGTGTGCATTCTCCACCCATGCAAGCAGCCAGTGAACCCAACTTTGTTAGGCTAAAAGCTATGTTCTTGGTGGGCTTTGGCTGCAAGGTATTGGACAATCCTGCAAAAGGGATGTTCTTATTCTCATTTCACAGGTAAGGGAACTAGGGGTCAGAGAGGTTAACAAGTTGCCCAAAGTCACACAGCAGGCAGGTGGGGAAACTGAGATTCCCCAGCGTTCTTTCCATTAAAATTCTGTTCACATTTGTCCTTTCTTACTTTATTTATTAGTGTGTGTGTGTGTGTGTGTGTGTGTGTGTGTGTGTGTTTATTTTGTAATAATTGGTGCTGTTTGGCAGGCAGAGCTGGGGTTTGGCTGCACTGTCCTGGGGTAACTGGTGGGGCCTTTGCTTTTCCTCTCCTCCACAATATGGATGTTTCTCAACCCTTTTGGCTGCACCCCAGGATTTTTGCTTTCCCCTGAGGTGGAGTTAGGGGTGCTCACCTTTAACAAAGTTGACTTTGCCTTACATTTGGACCACTCTTCTAATTTCCAGGCACTTCTCCCTTTGTCACCTGGGAGCAGTCCCGTGGACCAGGCTGGGTGTGCTGACCATCTCTGCTTGACTCCGAGAGGAAGAGTGACTTGTTTAATGTCACACATGGCTGGCTAAAAATAGACCGGCTAACAGGGCACTCAGGGATCTTTTTTTTTTTTTTAATTAGTTTATTTATTTGAGAGACAGAGAGAGAGAGAGAGAGAGAACATGAGCAGGGTGAGGAGCAGAGGGAGAAACAGACTCCCCACTGAGCAGGGAGGCCTGATGCGGGGCTCGATTCCAGGACCCTGAGATCATGACCTGAGCGGAAGGCAGATGCTTAACCAACTAGCCACCCAGGTGCCCCTCAGTGATCCTTTTACCAGCCCCTCATTTCTTTGTCCTAAAAGGACCCACTCTGTTATCATGGTCCCTGTAAAACTTGATTATTATTGTTATTGTGAGTCTTATTACTTTTAGGTCAAACCATATGAAATTGCTAATATTCAGCCATTTTTGATCCACAAGGAAGTCCATTTTTGTGGGTTCAACATAATATTACTTTTTAATTATATAGTACCTGTGACAGCCCTTCCAACCCCAGCGCTCCTGGAACATTACCAGCGACTCAGTTACTTACGTGCCATCCCCTCATTCTCCAGGTGGGGAGACACAGGCAGAAGGCAGTGAGGTGACCTTCCCAGGCTGCACGGGAGGTGACAGAGGGCTGAGACCCTGGTGACCTGCCCTCCCGGGGCTGAAGCTCCCTGCCTGGAATCCAGCTCCCCCCGACTTCCAAATTCTTTGCCCTTCCCAGACCCCGGGTCTGCAGCCAGCCCAGCTTCTCTGTGAACTCAAAGTGCCTCCTATTTCCTTACAAAAACTGTCGCAAGAGTACTAGGCTGTGCCAGGCACAGAGCATCACGACTGAACACAGTAGAGGGGCTCCCCAGGCATGGTCTGGCCAGGGTCTAGTCTAGTTCCCAGGTAGGTAACTAAACGTATGCACTTCAAACAGCGAGAGTCAGAGAAGGATGTGGATGGGCCTCCTTGGGGGGAGTGGACAGGGAAGGCCTCTCTGAGGGGGTGACATTTAAGCTGCCGCCCCCTGCAGGCCCCTTACCACCTACCTTGCTTCTTCGGGTCTGTGCTTTTGTGCCACGCTGACCTCTTGGCCCTTTCCTTGGCCGTGGGTCCTGGGAGGTTTTAGTCATGAGGTTGACACTGTCCAGTAACTGGAGCATTGAAATCTCTGTGCAAAAGCAGCTCGTCAGCTTTAGTCACATGTGCCACATGTCCCCCAGCTCGCCCCCCACCCCCCGCTTCCTGGCAGTTAATATAGGAATTTCTTTAAAGGGAAGAAATACGAATCTTGGCATTTATTTTCTTGACCTTCGAGGGGCTGGCCGTGTGGAGTGTGTCCCCAGCAGGGCCAGTGTCTGTCCCGGGCACGAGGTCCCCTGCTGGGAGGGCCCAGGTCCCTGCGAGACTCCTTGTGGAAGGCTTTGGTGTTTGCTGGCTGTGGGCAAGTGTCCATCTGAGTGGAAACTGCTGCTAATCTGGGTGCTAATGTGCCCCTCGAGCTGGCAGAGGGGGTCCCAGAGCCGGAGGGAGTCTTAGTGAAGAGAAGAGACGGAGAAAGGGAGGCCCCCAGGAGGAGGAGCGGCGGACAAAGGCCCCTGAGGAAGGAGGCTGCGTTCACAGGGGACTGGCCAGTGCTGAGGGGTTTGCAGTGTCTATTTATGGAAGCTCATGGTGATCCCATGAAGTGGGTTGTAATACAATTCCCATTTCACAGATGAGGAAACTGGGGCTCCTGGCCAGTTTTCCACCAGGGCAGTCTGCCCCCAGGGCCTGTGCTCTCAGCCACAGCAGCTTCTGCTTCCAGCCTCACCGACTGCAGGCCAGTCAGACCAGTACTGTCTCCCCGAAGGTGTCAGGGCCGTGCCAGGATCCCCTGACTGGGCGCATGGACAGATGGACAGACGGACGGATGGGCACTGAGCACACGTGCGTGTTGCTCCTGAGTGTGTGTGTCTGGGGTTGGGGGGCATTTCCATCTGGATCCTTCTCTCTGCTTCTGCCAGTCTGTCTCGGTCTCTCTCTCTCTCTCTCTCTCTCGCCCACCCTCCCTTTGTCCCTCGGCCTTGGTCTCCGCTCCTCTCTGTCTCTGCTTCAGGCTGTGCCTGTTTCACTCGGTCTCGCTCACCCCTCTCTCTCTGTCTGCCCCCCTCCTTTTCTTCCTCTGATGTCCTCTCAGTTCCCGTTTGTCATTTCCTGCCCATCTCTGTGCCCCCAGCTCTGTCCGAGTGTGTACTGTCCGTGGTCTCAGGAAGCCCGGCGCGGTACGGCCCACTCGGCCCCGCGCGCAGCGGGCAGGGCCATGCCCTGGTCCCCACCCCGGCGGTCCCCAGGCCCAGAGGCGCGCAGCACCCGGCAGACTGTCACTGGCTGGCGGGGGACGGAGCCTGCGAAGGACCCCAGCCCCTGCAGTCTGTGCGAGCGTGGGTGTCTCTGTCCCTGTGCTTGGGGCCAAGTGTGCCCTGAGGTGCAGGATCCTGCCACGCCTTCCCAGCCCCTCCCCTGCCGCAGCTTTCCCACGGTCAGCCCCACCCAGGAGCCCCTCCCGCCCACTCCGCCTGGTCGTTTGGGACCCCTCTGGCCCGCTCCGTGGGGTCCGGCCCAGAGCGGCTGTTGTGCGGGCTCCTCTCTGGGCTGAGAGACAGGCAAGGCTCAGCAAGCGTGTCAGCCGTCAAAGCCAGAGGCCGCAGGAACCCCTGCCCACCCCGCCAGCCCTCCGGCAGGGCTGAGGACACGCTGAAAGGCTGAGCTGAGGCTTGGGAGCCTTGAGGCCTGCTTCCTTCCTTCCCCACTCCCCCTTTGCTGCGTGGAAGGATAAAATTATTTTCGAGAAATGTCATTCCATAAATCCCCATAGAATACCTGCTGTAAGTCAGAGCTGTGCTGGGGGCTTGTCTGGTCATCTGTTCCTCGGGGGCCTGAGGACAAGAGCGAACCTTCTGAGGGGCAGCTAATTGACTCTGGCTGCAGACTGTCCCACCGGCCTGCCCTTGGTCGCCTGGCTGAAGAGTTACCTTTCTCCCAGGTGGGGCCAGAAAAGCCCCTCCACTTCCATCGGGGGAGGTGGGGTGAGAAGGCTGGGAGAAGGCATCATTTGAATCCCTGCCCTTCTCTGCGTCTTAAAAAGACTCCAAGTTTCCTGAGTTTAAAGGGAAAGAGATGAGTTTCAAGTTGGAAAAGTTGATGGGTGTCCGATGTCTCGGCGCCACCGTCCGGCCTTGTAGGCCTAGTCGGGGGCGGGGGGTACATGAAAGGGGCCCTCAGAGGGGAGGACGAGGAGCAGCCCTGCCCCAGCTCAGGCTGGGGACAGCCCCGCCCTCACCTGCTTCAGAAGCCCCCTTGGAAGCCCCCAGGTAAACCCCCGCTCCCTTCCTTTATCCCAAGCCTCTTTTTTGAGGTTTGGCTGCATTTTTGATCTTAACAAGTTTTTTTTTTTTTTTTTTTTTTTTGTCATCTTTGCCAGGGCTTTTACAATGCGATTTCCTTTTATTTTAAAAACGGTGGCTTTCAAGCCTCCTCTCATCTGTGATTGTTTCATGTTTGCAGGTTTCTGGAAGGTTTGGAGCCAGTCCCTGGGTGGGCGACTTCCCATCTGCTCCTTGCTCTGCTCACGGGCTTGGAAGGGGTTGGGGCCTCGGAGCAGCGGGCTTTTCAGCCCCCCTCTGGGTGGGCCAGCACGGATGGAGGAAGACAGGGCTCTCAGCTGCCTGCCTCCCCCAGACTCCCCACTCTCCACGCAGCAGGAAACCTCATGGTGGGAGGCAGGCTGCCTGCGTTCCAACCTTGGGCAGGTGCTTGCATTCTCTGGGCCTCAGCTGTCCCATCTGTACAGTGGGAATAGACATTGGATTCAAATACAGTAGTAATAAGTACTTAATAAGTACTCACAGAGAGACAGTATAAATAAGAATACTGGAAGATGATCCATGGAGAGTGCTGAGCACAGTGCCTGGCACAGAGTGAAGGACTAATAAATGGCACCAATCACAAGAGGACAAGCCCTTGGTTTCCCAGATGTCCGAGAGCTAGTCCTCAACTCTCACGCAGCTTCATCAGCTACTTAAAACACCAACTTTTCTGCGGCGCCTGGGTGGCTCAGTCCGTTAAGCGGCTGCCTTCGGCTCAGGTCATGATCCTGGGGTCTTGGGATCGAGCCCCACATCCGGCTCCCTGCCCAGCGGAGAGCCTGCTTCTCCCTCTCCGTCTGCCTGCCACTCTGCCTACTTGTGCTCTCTCTCTCTCTGTCAAATAAATAAAATCTTAAAAAACAAACAAACAAAAAACACCGACTTTTCACTGAGTGCCAGCCCGGTGGCGCAACTCACCCCTGCACCTTCCCAACTCCGAATCTTTTTGGCCCCGCTTTTCCTCCCTGGGTCCCTCTTTCATACTTCCCCGTCAGGCTGAAAGTCTCCTCCATCCTTCAAGGGTCAGCTCAGTGCTGTCTACTCTGGGACACTTTCTTCACCTCCCTCAACTGAAAGAAAAATTAGTCACATCTTCTTCGGTGGTTGTATGACTGCATTTGGTTTTTATTTTACTTTGGAAGCAGGGGAAGCTAGCGTTCCCATTTCCTGTCCGTGCAACTGTGAGCATACTCCTTAATCCCTGGGAGCCTTAGTTCCCTCATCTGGAGACGGGGATGGCTATATTCTCCATCTTGTAAGCTCCGTGAGAGGGTGGCTTCCTGTTTCTTACATTCTGCTGTATTTCCAGCACGAGAACACAGCAGGTGCTCAACAAATAAGTTACCAGAAATGATGACCACTGGGTTGATAGGATTCTTAACTACTTGGCACATAAACAGTGCTCAATAGATGGCAATCTTCTTTATTACGCCCATTGTTATTGAGAAACATTCACTTCCTCATTCATGACAAGATGCAGATGTGAAGTGGCTCCCGTGTACAGGACACGGGGTCAGGTACAAGAGGGCTCCGGAGGAATGGGTGGTAGCTCTGCCCTTGCAGGGATTTGCTGCGGAGATGGAGACACAGACAGGGTGACGTCCCAGGCCATGGCAGCAGTGGGCCTGACTGGAGGTTCAGAGGACATACGGAGTTTCTCTTGTCCATTGACTCTGCAGGACACGTGTCCTGCACACACTACATGCCTGGTAAATACTCTGAACTGAATTGGAAGTGATCTTTAGAAGCCCATCCCTTGAAAAGTTGCCCCAGGTTGGGCTGCCACTCAACTTAGCCAATCCCCAGTGCTCCGTAGCCTGAAGGCAGCTCTCTGCTCTATCCTGACGCTTTTTAAAAATAAGCTCAGCTGCCCCAGGAAACCCCAAGTTGGTTTGGGTTTAGGGGATGCACAGTAACAACTTCTCAGCTCCCTGGCCATCAGATGGTCCGTCTGCTTCCTCCTCTCTTCTCCCTTTTTGCATACCGTTATTCCCCTACAAAGCAGAACATAAGGCTAAAAACTGCTTTGGTGTTCCCCAAAGTGAGGCTTTTCAGATGCTTCTTTCAACAGCCAGCTCAGGCCCTTCACCACCAGCTGGGGCCCCCAGGAGCACCTCAGCCTGTGTCCATGGAGCCTACCCCATGATACCTATGGGTCTGCATTTGGGAAACCCCTTCTGCACTCAGCCCAGCTCCTCAGATCCCACTCCAGCACAGGTTGCTTATCTCACCGCCCCCCACTCCCGCCCCCGTCCTTATTTGTCTTGCCCATTGAACTTTAAAACCCTCCCCCTCCTCTTCATGATTCAAGTTGATAGCGGGTATCTCCTATTGCTTGTGCAGCCTCAATTCCCCTTTATGGGATCAAACACACTCTTCCTGCTTACCCTCCTTTTGGGGAACCACGTGCTCCCTCACGTTAAGCCCTTACGAGTTAGGTGGTTTGGACAATACCCTGACGCCAAGGATGGAACATGTGACCCACGGCTGACCAATCAGAGCATCAAATTCTTCGGGCCGTGTGATTGGCTCATGAATGCCCACGTGGCTGAAGAGAAGCCAATCAGGCCCAATCACCGCCACTCCATAGGCTACAAAAGAGGCGCTGCGGGCTCTTGGCCCAGGAGAGGTGGGTAGAACCTGGGCGTTCCGAGGGTTAGTGTATGGACACCGCCTGCTTGCAATACGGAGGGCAAAGGGGGATTGGAGAGTTCTTTGTTCAAGTCGTTGTGTTCTGCCAGTGCTCCTTCTGGACTTTCAGTGCCATGAACCAATGAATGCGCATATGTGCACATGCGCACAAACACACGTACACACACGTACACACACACACACACACACACACACCCCTACCTTTTTAAAAGTCATTGGAATTGGATTTTCATCCCTTGCAAGAGAAATAACCTAACCATTTGCTAGAGCCTCCAGTGGATCTGAAATTCCCAGCCCTGGAAGCGGGAAGACAGGTCAAGTGCC
This sequence comes from Phoca vitulina, assembly GCF_004348235.1. Classification (NCBI taxonomy): domain Eukaryota; kingdom Metazoa; phylum Chordata; class Mammalia; order Carnivora; family Phocidae; genus Phoca; species Phoca vitulina. The sequence goes on along the minus strand of NW_022589733.1, from coordinate 3,144,835 downwards.
TGCCCCCCGCCCAAGGCCTCTTCCACGGCGGGATTCCGGGTCCGGCTGCCTTTTTAAACAAATTATCCTCTGCCTTTCCTTTGCCCTTGCCTGGTGGAGAGAGGAAACCTGTCTCCTCCTCTTTAAGCTGACGGAGGGACGCTGCAGAGAGAGGAAGTCCAAACCACCTTCTCTTCCGCTCTGGGGGCTAAGGGGCACGCTCCTTGGGTTTTTATATTGTTTTACCTTTTATTTTTTTCAGATTTACCTTCCTAATTAGGTTTTGCTCAGGCAAATATATTAGGATTAGTCTGTAATCCTTGAGCTCACAGAAAGTGAGGGTGGGACGCCCAAAGTGGGCTAGGAGCCAGGAGGAGGTGTTTGCTGTGGAAAATCCACAGAGTGGGGAAGCACGTGCGTAACAAGGTGTGTCCACACATGAAATGGGATTCAGATGTGTTATTTGTTTGTTTGCTTAATCCACAGCTATGAATTATTAGTTATGGGCTTGGTGTTGGCAAATAGGACAAGGTACCTGTCTTGACAGGACCCTGGTGGAGGGAAGAGACAAGTAAGAAGGACAAATAAATCTGGTGGGAACAGGTTGGCTGGGCTGCTGAGCCACTGGGGTGCTGGGGGAGATTATGTTCTCAGCCCCAGCAGGTGGACAGGGTTCTCCAAATAAGGGTTCCTACTTGCCCTTTGCCTATGTTTGGCCTCCTTGGGTTCCAGCATCTGAGCTCATACTCTCATGACCAACCATGCTTCCCAAAAGCCACCCTCCACGCCAAGTGGCTGGACCAGGAGTGAGCCCAAGCTGTGTCTGAGCCAACTCCCCTCCTGACCATCCAGGCAGGGAAGAGCCTCTTCCCCAGTCCAGACTTCCCCTTTCCTTGGGGTGAGCCCTCTTGGGGTCCCCAGAGTCCCTTCCAGCCAGGGGTTGTGGTGAGGACCTTGCTAATTCACAAAGCCCTATGCTTTAGTAAGCAAGGGCGCAAGCATCACTTCTCCTCCCACGAGGTTCCTGGGCTCCAGGGCAAATGTATCCACGGCATGGGAGGTGGGGAGTGGGGGTGAGGGCTGTGGAGAGGTAGACTTGGTCAGGTCCCCTGAAGTGTGGCCACATTCTTCCCCATGCCATGGGTACCTACTTGCTGATCATTTGCCCATCCAAGGAAGCCTCTCGAAAGGCCCTTTTGTGAACAGAGAAGATTTGCTTGAAGATGGCTAGTGGCTCCGTCTTGACGGAGAAGCACGTCAGCAGCTTGCAAACAGCTCCTTCTTAAAGTTCTGCCTGAGCAGGCCCTGAAGCTACCGGCCGGGTCCCTGAGTGAGCAGACCTCTTGAGGACACTGTCGGGGGGCTGCCTGGGCCTCCCTCGGACCTCCACTTCTCCCACTGCGGAGGGTGTGGCTTCTGCTCCGAAGGGCTGGATGCCACCATCTCTGCCTTAGGACCAGAGAACTTTCTGAGCTGCTGAGCCTGGGGTCCCTGCGATGCATGAGGAGGCACAAACATGGGGTGGTGAAGGACACTGGGACCTTTGCAAGGGGCAAGGGAGCCTTTGGATGGTGGATGCCTCCCACGAGGAGAGCTTGGGGTCGCCTGCCCTCCGTTTTGCCTGTCATCATCACTTACCAATGGCCATTACAAGGCCCAGAGCTCTCCGGAAGGCCATCCACCCTGAAATGAAAGCCCAGCCTCCTCAGAGTGGGTCAGAGGAAGGGTGCTTATGGCTCATCTCTCTCATTGAGGGTAGTTTACATCTGTTAGTAAATTTAAATGATGAGTTAAATGTGGTTTAGATGGCCCCACTCGGTCTGTCCTCTGCCTAACGACTGTGCAGACCCATTAGCGGTTCCTGGGCTGGTGCACAGACATGCTCCGGGGTGACTCTTGCCTCTTGGGGGGAGGGGATGTTCCTCCCCCACACCCAGCCAGGGCCGGGACACTGCCAAAGGCTCAACCTTCACAGTCAGAAGACATGGGGAGTGACTGCCATAGAGTCCGGGAGGAGGGGATTTTGCAGTTCCTGCCTCCCTCTGCCTCCCCCGCCTCCTCTTCAGCTCAGCTGGGGGTGGGGGCATGTCTCAGGCTCAGCAGCCCTTCACTCCACAGTAGAGCTGAGCTAAGAAGGTCCTGGGAAGCCGCTGAGCCCAACCTCCCACGTTAGAGCTGGGGAAACTGAGGCTCCCTGGTTTGGGAGAAGGTCAGGTTTCTGTCCTGCTTCTTGCCTGGGTGGGCAGAGAGCACCAGCACAGAGTGTGGTTCTGAACCCTGGCTGTGCATCAGCCTCTCCTTGGCAGCCTTGAACAAATATGAGCCTGGGCCCGGGCCCAGGCATCTTTTACAAGCCTCCAAGGACTCTGGTGTGCACGGGGTGGTTACACAGGGTGGGTAAAAGGGAGTAGCTTCAGTTTGGATTGATGCTGCTGATGAATGATATGACCTGTGTTTGCCAGGCCACCTAGCCAAAGGCCACAAAGGGGCAACAACAGTGATGCATATTTATGTGGTTCCTCGATATTGCTGGACTCCTGAAACCCCCCAAACTGTCACTCAGTTGTTTTTGGGACTCTCTAAGCTTGTCTCATGAGGGCTCATAAACAAACCTGTTAGCTGCCAAGTGGCATGGGGACAGGCCTCCCTATTCTGCTTTGGCGTCCCTTCAGGTAACGTCTGCCTGAGAAGCTGTTTGGAGTAGCCCAGTCCTGCATCTGTAGGCCCTGTCCTTCAGTCCCTTGCTCTCTGTGCCTCCACTGGATCCAGTCCCTTTTAGGCACCGTGGTGTCAGCTGGACACACCTGAGACCCTCTGCTGGGTCCCTCTGCCTCAGTTGGGCCTTTCTGTCTCCTGTCCTCACAGCTGCCTCTGAGCATCACGCTTCTGATGCTGATGGGCTCGGCTCTCCAGCAGCCAAGGCTCCCCACATTTGGAGTCCTCCCTGCGCTGAGCTGCAGTGGGGAGAGTTCTCCTCTCCCCCAATCCCTGCTACTGTCACTGGTCCTGTCCTTTGATGTTTTGATGTCTTTTGAGTTTCAGTGCAAACCAGTCTTTCAATCTTTGTTGATAGCTTTTCTCTTCTGCAAGGACTTAGAACATGAATCTATGGGGTGTGGTCAGGAGAGAAATCTATGTGCTAGACACTAGAATCCTGGCCCCCAAGTTCAAACCCTTGCTATAAGGCTAAGCTGGTCTGTCTGGCTCTGCCTTTGGAAGGCATTCTCTTCAAGGGGTCCTCTCAAACCATGCAGGTAGACTTCTGGTCTACCCCGAGCCTGTTTCCATCAGCAGATGTGATTTCGGCTCCATCTGTCCCTCCAGGATCTCTAACTAGGTTAGATTGCCTGTTCCTGCCTTGCCTTCTGCAGGCCCTTTCTATCTCCCCATCCTGCCGTCCTCAGTCTGGCTTCGTGGACTCACTGGTAGAGCTGATCACACCAGGGAAGAAGGTGTCTCCCAGCATACCTTCTTCCCAGCATAAGTTCCCCTCCCATCTCATTGGCTAGCATAGGGTCAGACTCCCACCTTTAAGTCACTGGTGAGGGTCATAAGACAATCATGATTGGCTGACACCTATGGCGACCCATCTTCTGAGGCTGGGGAGGGGCTGAGCACCTGCCCCCCGCACCAGGCACTGGTGGGGGGGGGTGAATACCCACGAGAACTACCCTCCACACCTTTGCCTGCTTGTATGAGCTTCCCGAGGCTGCTGTAACAAATTACTGCAAACTTTATGACTTGAAACAACAGAAGTTTATTCTTGCACAGTTCTGGGGACCAGAAGTCCAGAATTAAGGTGTCAGCAGGGCCATGCTTTCTCCAAAGGCTCTAGGAAACAATCTGTTTTTGTGTCCTCCAGATTCCGGTGGCTGCAGGTGTTCCTTGGCCTGTGGCCACATTGCTCCACTCTCTGCCTCTGTGGTCACATGGCCTCCTCCTCTCCTCTGTGTCTCTCGTGAAGACACTAGTCATTGCATTTAGGTCCACCTGGATAATTCAGGATGATCTCCACATCTCAAGCTCCTTAACTTAGTTATGTGTGTAAAGACCCTTTTCTGAATAAGGTCGGTTAACAGATTCAGAGGTTGGGGATGTAGACGTATGTTTTTGAGGGCCACGTTCGACCCACTTCAGTATTCTTTACTCCTGTCAGCAGTGGGGGAACTCCTCTTGGGAGACAGGCGAGACGCGGAGCATCTAACAAAGCAGGATCCCTAGGAGACCCGGGGCGGGATAGGAGGCTGCGCGGCCCAGCCTTGCAGGACCTGCCTGGAGGGCGAGGAGAAGTTGGGTCTGCTTTTGGGTTTACTTCTCCGCTCTCCCTGGTTCATTTCCCCACTGCCCCATTTGGTCTTGATTACCGGAATTTTTCTGTGATCACAGAATTCTCTCATTGTGCCTTGCCCGACATCTGAAACAGCAAGCGGCCTGCCTGGCATTGAAAAGGAAAAAGTTTCTGGAGGACGCACTTGGGGCCAGAAGCCTTGAAGTGCTGTGGGTCTGGGGCTTGTGAAGGGAAGCTGAGATGGGGGAGGGCTGGGTGAGGGCCGGGGACTGGCCCCGAAGGCCCCGGAGATGGTCTCCTGATCCAGACCCCCCGCCCCGGTGGGGACCGCGTGTCAGGGGCGGGCACAAGAGTCGCTCACCCTGGGCACTTGGGGTCCTCTCGCGCCCCAACTGAGAAGCCTCCGCGGCTGCCTTTCCCAAGCTCCCAGGCCTGAAAGCTAGAGGCCCAGGGCGAATAAAGGAGTCTGGGCAAAAGGCTCCAAGGCAGTTCAAAGAAGAGAGAGACTGGGGATGAAGTTTTCAAGCCACATCCAAGGGGAGGGCTTTTCATCTGCCAGCCTTTGAATCGGGAATCAAGGCGGGCAAAGTTACTACCAGGTTAAAGTTTAAATGGCACAGAAAGGGGAGCCGGGAAGATGAAACAGCGGCGGTCTGGCCAGGGGAACAAAGCCGGAGCCGGGCCCCGGCACCTGGCCGCAGAGGCGCCGAGCTGCCGCGAGCGGTCCCGGCGCCGAGAGGCTGCGCCGTCGCCATTGTTCGCTTAAGAAGGAAAGTAATTGAAAGGAAAGGTGAGGCAAGGAGAGGCGGCCGGCGCGTGTGACTGCCTGGATCGTTAGAAAATAATTTAAAGGGAACAGGCCTATCAAGCAGTTTCTCTTATGGAAATGCCATCATTGAAGAGAAAGGGAGGGGACGGTGGGGGAAGCCTTTTCATTCTTTGAAAAGAGGGAGGTTTTTTTTTTTTTTCCCTACTCACCAAGTGCAGACTTGAATATCATGTGAAATCTCTTGTATTTGCAAACTTGCTCCACTCCCTACTGCCCGGGGCTGTGGGGACTCTCCAGAACCTCCGGGGGGGGGGGGAGAGCTGGGGGAGCTGGGGGTTTTAGAGGGACCACGCGGCTGCATTCTGAGACAGGCTCCCTGCTTCCTCTGGAAGCAGAGTCCTTGGTCACCTTCTGGCTGCTTCTGCCTGCTCAGGCCGTCTCCCGTCTTATAGATGAGAACAGGTGAGTTAGCATCCTGCCCCAGTGGGGGGACCTTACACCCACACCGTTCCAGATGAAACTTCCCCATTCCCACTATCTGACCGGATGCAGAGGAACATCCCTGATCACATTGTTTCGGTCTTCTGGAACTAAAACATGTTCATAATTGTCAACATTAATCTAACAAGCATCTACTATGTGCCAGATAAAGTCTAGTGAGCAAGACCTAGATCCCTGCGTTTTGGAACCTATAGTCTAGATGGGGAGGTGAGCAAATGAGCAATAACAATCAGACTGATAAGAACTATAACAGAGGAAGCCTTGTGGCTGTGGGGGATGCTTAGCCTGGTCTATGGACCGTCTAGGAAACCTACCTGAGGAGGTGACACTTGAGCGGAGTTGTGAAGAGTCATTAGCTGCTAGTGAGGGGGATTCTCCTTCTAGCCAAGATGGAGTAGCATGCATCAGATTTACCTTCCTGCCTGAAACAACTGAAAAACGACAAAACATGAAACAATGGTTTGCAAGACATTGGACATTGAGAAAAGAAGGGCAGTGTTCCCCGAGAGCTGGAAATCAAATGAGGTGAGCCCAAGACTGCCCCAGCTTGCTGCCTTGAGGGAGTTTCCAGGTCACAGTGCAGGGAGGGGAATTAAGAGGGATATTGGCAGACTCCCTATGTTGAGGTGATGGAGCCGAGAGGCTGGAGACCGAGGTAGCTAGAGTTTGCAGGGCAGCGGATCTGACGGGAGAAAGTCCAACACAGAGAGAACTTTGGAGATATGCCGAGGGATACCCTACTCAAGTATTCAACAGAATATCAGCCAGCCCATATGTGTTGGGAAGGTATCTGAGGCTGGGGAATGAACCACCCAAAGGGTCAGCGTGAAGAGTAACTGTATCCAGATTAAAGCACAAGAATGTTTACAGGAATACAAAAATATCCAGCACCCAGAGAGGTCAAATGCATTATGTCTGGCATCCATTTACAAATTACCAGGCATGTGAAGAAGCAGGAAAATATGAGCCAGGATGAAGGAAAATGACTCAATCAAAACTGACCTAGAACTGATGCAGATGTTAGAATTAGCAGACAAGGACGTTAAAACAGTTCTCGTGACCCTATTCCATATGTTCAAAAAGTTAATTAGAGACACAGAAGACATGAAAAAGACTCAGATCAAACTAGTAGAAATGAAGGCTCCAGTGAAGGAGACTGAAAAGCACACTGGATGGCATTAATAAGAGATTACACATTCCAGCACAAAAGACTAGTGGAGTTTAAAACAAGCAATAGTAACTATTCAAAGTGAAACAAAGAGGGAAAAAATAATACAAAGAAAGCAAGACAGTAAATAGCATAAGTGAATTGTGGGACAATATTCAGTGGCCAAATATTCCTGTCATGAGAGTGCCTTAAGGAGAGGGTGTGTGCAGTAAACATGTTTAAAGTCATAGTGGTCCAAATTTCTCCAAACTTTGTGAGAAGTATAAACCCATGGTTCCAAGAAGCTCACTGAACTCTAAGCACAGGAAACATAAAGAAAACTGCCTCAAAACCCATCATAACCAAATGGCTCAAAACCAGTCGTAGAGAGAAAAATTTTAAAGAAGCAAAAGAAAAAAAAGACATGATGTACAGAGGAACAAAGGATTACAGAAGATTCCTCACAAGACTCGATGCAAATGAGAAGACAGTAGAGCAACATATTTTAAAATAATAGGCACAACTCACAGATATTATGGGTTTGGTTCCAGACCACTTCAATAAAGTGAATATCACAATAAAGTGAGTCAAAGGAATGTTGTGGTTTCTCAGTACATATGGAAGTTTGTTTATACTCTGTCATAGTCTATGAAGTATGTAATAGCATTATGTCCAGAAAACTGTGTATACCTTGATTTAAAAATGCTTTATTGCTAAAAATTGCTAACTATCATCTGAACTTTCAGCAAGCCATAATTACTGATCATGGGTTGCCATAACAAATTTAATAATAATGAAAAAGTGTGAGATATTGTCACATGTGACACAGACACACAAAGTGAGCAAAATGGTGCTCAATGCAGGGTTGCCACAAACCTTCAGTTTGTAAACTGGGACACCTGCATAGTGCAATACAGTGACATGCAATAAAACATGGTACGCCAATATTGGAAGAAAATTGAAAGAATTATCAACTCGGAGTTCTATACATAGTGAAAATATTTTTCAAAAATGAAGGCAAATAGAGAGAGGACCCTAAAAATACGATAAAGCACCAGGAATCTGTCTCCCCACCTAGACAATAATTACGCTGGCAGAATCTGTCTGATATAACTATTTTGGAACTCTGAAGTCTATTGAAACCTTGCAAGTTCCAAGGAGGGGCTTGGATGGTAAATTGTAGTTAATTTTGGTCAATTTCAGCTTGTAGCATGGCAGCAGCTATCCATCTCTCACCCACAGCCCTGTGGCAGGCAGCCATACCTATATTTTCGAAGCAGTTTGATGCAGCTTATGGGAGCCAGGGTGGGCAAAAAGGACCCTGTGCTCCTATTGGGAATCTGTGCTCCTATTGCTATTTGCAGGTTCTAGTCACAGAGGTACAGCCAAGAGGTGGGCAGCTGTTTTTTTGTTGCACCTCTCCCCATTGGGACAAGCACCTTCTCCTCTAACTGAAGTGACATCCAGGAGATTTGAAAAGCTTACACACTTTCCCCACCTCTTCATTTTTCTCCTTTCCCTCTTTCGGGAACCAGACGTTAAAGTCTAGGACATCCATAAGCAACTGTATATACAGGAATAATTAGGAAATGACCACACATGCCTAGGAAAAGGCATAGGCTCAGAAAAAACCTGGAAAGATCTCAGATTTTCATGTCAGGCTGATCCTTGGTACCGGGACAGTCTACAGTAATAAAAACAAAACCCAAAACAATGACGACAAACAGCAAACCATAAGGAAATGAGAGAATCTGATTTCTAGTGTTACCCCATTGTTAGATTTATGCCCAGTTTTCAATGAAAACATCACAAGGCATACAAAAAGAGAGAAAGAAATAAAAGAAAAACAGAAAAGTATGACTATCCAAAAGAAAAAAATAAATAATTGACAGAAACTGTCCTTGAAAAAGGTCTGAAGGCAGATCTACTAGATAAAAAATTTAAAGCAACTGTCATAAAGGTGTCCAAAGAACTAAAGGAAGATGTGGAGAAAGTCAAGGAAATGATGTATGAAAAAAGTAGAAATACAAAAAGAGATAGAAAACATAAAAAGATAACCAAAAAGAAATTCTGGAGCTGAAAAGTACAATAATTGAAATGAAAAATTCACTGGTGGGATTCAAAGGCATATTTGAACAGTCAGGAGAAAGAATTAGCAAACTTGAAGATAGGACAGTGTAAATTATTGAATCTGAGGAACTGAAAGATGAAAAAGTCAAGAAAAGTGAACAGAGCTTAAGGGACCTGTGGAGCACCATCAAATGGAAGCATAAGCATTGTGGGTGGGAATCCCAGAAAAAGAGATGGGCAGAGAGAATATGTGAAGAAATAATGGCTGAAAACTTCCCAAATTTAATGAACTACATGAATATAAACATCCAAGAAACTCAACAAACTCCAAGTAAGATGAATTCAAAGAGACCCACACAAAGACACATTGTATTCAAACTTACAAAAACCTAAAGACAAATAGAAAATCTTGAAAGCAGCAAGAAAGTAGTGAATCATCACATACAAGGGATCCTCAATAAGAATGGCATCATATTTCTCATCAGAAACTTTGGAAGTCAGTAAGCAATGGGCCAATATATTCAAAGTGCTAAAAGAAAAACTGTCAACCAAGAATCCGATATCTGGCAAAACTATTCTTCCAATGTGAGGGAGAAATACCCAGAGGAACAAAAACCGAGTGAGTTTGTGACCACTAGGCCTGTCCTGCAAGAAATGCTCAAGTCCTTCAAGGTGAAAAGAAAGGACAAAAAACAGTAACTTGAAGCCATATGAAGAAATAAAGATCTCAATGAAGGTAAATATATGGGAAATTATAAAAGCTTGTATTATTGGGCGCCTGGGTGGCTCAGTCGTTAAGCGTCTGCCTTCAGCTCAGGTCATGATTCCAGGGTCCTGGGATCGAGCCCTGCATCGGGCTCCCTGCTCTGTGGGAAGCCTGCTTCTCCCTCTCCCACTCCCCCGCTTGTGTTCCCTCTCTCACTGTGTCTCTGTCAAATAAATAAATAAAATCTTTAAAAAAAAAAAAAAGCTTGTATTATTATTATATCAATGGTTTATAACTCTACTTTGCTTTATACATGATTTAAAAGATCAATACATTAAAAACTATTAATGTTTAAGAGTATTATTGTAACTTTGGTTTATAACTCCATGTTTTGTATTCTGCACACCTTGAGACACTAATGTACTTAAAAAAATTATTAATTTATGTTGTGGGGCACACAGTGTTTAAAGATCTAATTTTGTGAAATCAACAACTGAAAGAGGGTGAGGATTGAGTTGAAAAGGAGCAGTTTTTGTATGTGATTGAAATTAAGCTGGTATAAATTAAAATTAGATGGTTATAACTTTAGGATATTAAATGTAATCCCTATAGTAACCACAAAGAAAAGAGGTATAGAATATAAACAAAAGGAAATGAGAAAAGAGTTTAAACATTTCACTGCAAAAAAAAATCAACTAAACACAAAAGAAGACAGTAGTTCAGGAAATGAGGGACAAAAGCTATAAGTCATATGGGAAACAAATAACAAAATCAGAGAAGTCCCTCCTTATCAGTAATTACTTTAAATATAAATGGATTAAACTCTCCAGTCAAAAGACAGAAATTAGTAGTACGGATAAAAACATGATCCAACTGTATGCCGTCTGTAAGAGACTCACTTGAGATCCAAAGACAGAAATAGATTGAAGTGAAAGGATGGAAATAGATATTCCTTGAAAACAGGAAACAAAAGAGCAGTGGTGGCTATACCAATGTCGGACAAAGTAGACTTTAAAACAAAAAAGTTTATGAGAGAGGAAGAAGGACATTTTATATTAATAAAATGATCAATACATCAGGAAGATAAACAATTATAAATACATGTGCAACTAATGACAGGCCATCAAAATATATAAAGCAAAACCTGACAGAACTGAAGGGAAAAATAGGCAGTTCTACAATAATAGTTGGAGACATCAATACCCCACAAATAATGGACAGAACAACCAAACTAAAGGTAAGTAAGGAAATGAAGAGCTCAAGACAATAAACCAACACAATATAACAGACATGTACAGAACATGTTACCCAACAACTAGAGTATACACATTTTTTATCAAGTGTACATGGGAGATTTTCTAGGATAGACCATATGTTAGGCCACAAATTACATCCAGTAGATTTAAAAAGATAGATATTATACAAATCATTTTCTCTGACCACAACAGGATGAAGTTATGAATCAACAACAGAAGTAAAACTGGAACATTCACAAACTTGTGGAAATTAAGCAACACACTCTTAAACAACCAATGGGTCGAGGCAGAAATTGCAGGGGAAACTAGAAAACATATAGAGGAGAATTAAGATAAAAACCCAAAAGATCAAAACTTATGGAACACAGGGAAAACAGTATTAAGGGGGGATTTATAGCTATAAATGCTTACATTAAAAACCAAGAAAGATCTCAAATCAACAAGCTAGTTTTACAACTTAAGGAACTAGAAAAAGAAGAACAAATTAAATCCAAAGCTAGGACAGAAGGAAAGAATAAAGATTAGAGCAGAGATAAATGAACTAGAAAATAGAAAAACAATAGAGAAAATCAATGACAGCAAAAGTTAGTTCTTGGAAACGATCAACAAATTGATAAACCTTTAGTCTGAGAGACTAAGAAAAAAGGGAGAAGACTCAAATTACTAAAATCAGAAATGAAAATGGGGACATTACTACTGACTTTACAGAAATAAAAATGATTATAAGAGACCTATGAATAATTGTACACCTACAAATTGGATAATCTAGATGAAAGGGACAAATTCCAAGAAACACAAACCTACCAAGAGGAAATCATGAAGACAGAGAAATTCTGAATAGACCTATAACTAGTGAGGAGATTGAATCAGTAATCAAAAATCTCTTGACAAATTAGAGCCTTGGACCTGATGGTTTCACTGGTGAATTCCACCAAATGCTTAAATAAAAACTAATAGCATGTTCTCAAACTTTTCCAAAAAATTAAAGAAGTGAGGAACACTTCCATAACTCATCCTATGAGGCCAATATTACTCTGATACCAGAATAAGACAGACAACACAAGAAAAGAAAACTGGCCAATATTCCTTGTGAACACTGATGCAAAAATCCTCAGCAAAATACTAGCAAATCAATACTAACAGCATATTAAAAGGATTATACACTACGACCAAGTGTTTTTTGGAATTGTAAGGATGATCCAACATATGGCAATTGAACAATGTAATACATCCCATTAACAGAATGAAGGGGAAAACCTGCATGATCATCTCAATTGATGCTGAAAAAATATTTAATAAAATTCAACACCATGGGGCACCAGGGGTGGCTCAGTCGGTTAAGGATCTGCCTTCGGCTCGGGTCATGAACCCGGGGTCCTGGGATCGAGCCACGTCAGGCTCCCTGCTTGGCGAGGAGCCTGCTTCTCCCTCTCCCTCTGCCTGTTCCTCCCTCTGCTTGTGCGCTCTCTCTGTCTGTCAAATGAATAAATAAAATCTTTAAAAAAATTTCAACACCATTTCTGGATAAAAACATTCAACATACTAGGAATAGAAGGAGACTATCTCAACATAATAAAAGCCTTATATGAAAAACCCATAGTGAACATTTTAATTCATGGTGAAAGACTGAAAGCTTTTCCTCTAAGATCAGGAACAAGCCAAAGATATCCACTTTTGCCACTTCTGTTTAATATAGTACTGAGAGTTCTAGCCAGAGCAATTAGACAAGAAAAAGAATTAAAAACATCCAAATTGGAAAGGAAGAAGGAAAATGATCTCTTTACAGGTGATATGATCTTTTATGTAGAAAATTTAAAATTCCACAAAAAATGATAAAACTAGTAAATGAATTCAGCAAAGTAGCAGTATACAAAGTCAACACACAAAAATCAGTTGCTTTCTATACACAAACAATGAACAATCTAAAAAGGAAATTATGAAAACAATTCCATTTATAATAGCATCAAAAGGAATAAAATAGGGGCGCCTATTAACTGAGGTGGCTCAGTTAAGTGTCTGCCTTCGGCTCAAATCATAACCCCAGGGTCCTGGGATCGAGCCCCACATCAGGCTCCCTGCTCAGCAGGGAGTCTGCTTCTCCCTCTCCCTCTGCTGCTCCCTTTGCTTGTGCTCTCTCACTCACGCTCTCTCTCTCAAATAAATAAATAAAATCTTCTTTTAAAAAAAGAATAAAATACTTAGGAGATACAAAACATGGCTACAAACATTGCTGAAAACTACAAAACATTGCTGAAAGAAATTAAAAAATAAATTGAAACACATCTTGTATTCATGGTTGGAAGACTTAATATTATTAGAATGTCAATACTAACCAAAATGATCCACAGATTCAATGCAATCCCTATCAAAATCCTGGTGATGTTTTAGCAGAAAGAAAAACCCATCCTGAAATTTATTTGGAATCTTAAGGAACCTTGAATAGCCAAAATAATCTTGAAAAAGAACAACAAAACTGAAAGACTCAGAGTTCCTTATTTCCAAACTTACTACAAAGCTATGGTAGTTAAAACAGTGTGGTGTTGGCATAGAGAGGCATGTAGACAATGAAATAGAATAAAAAGCTCAGAAATAAACCTGCACATACATACTCAGATAAGTTTTGACAAGGGAGCCAATGCTATTCAATGGGGAAAAACACTCTTTTCAACAAATGGTGCTGGAAAAACTGGATATTCACATGTAAAAGAATGATGTTGGACATCTACCTAACACCATATTAAAAAAATGAACTCAAAATGGATGAAGGACCCAAATGAAAGACCTAAAGTAATAAAACTCTTAGAAGAAAACAGCACCAAAGCTTCACAACATTGTATTTGGCAATGATTTCTTGGATATCACACCAAAGGCGTAAGTAACAAAAGAAAAAATAGACAAATTGGACTTTATGAAAATTTAAAAATTTTTGTGCATTGAAAGACACTGTTAACAGGGGATTAAGGAGCACGCTTGTCATGGGGGGCACAGGGTGATGTATGGAAGTGTTGAATCACTATGTAGTACACCCGAAACTAATATAACTCTGTATGCTAACTAACTGGAATCAAAAACATAAAAATAAACCTAAAATAAATAAAATGATGCTTTTCTTTGGAAATTGATTCCACACAAAAAAGATACTGTCAACAGAATAAAAAGGCAACCCACACAATGGGAGAAAATATGACTGATAGGGATTAATATTCAGAATAGGGAACTCAGCACCCCAAATCAAAGAACCCAATTAAAAACAGGCAAAAGACTCAAATAGCTGTTTCTCCAAAGAAGATATTCAAATAGCCGATAAGTGCATAAAAAATGCTTCAACATCACTAACCATTAGGGGGATGCAAATCAAAACTACAATGAGATACCACCGCACACCCATAAGGATGGTTATTGTAAAAAAAAAAAAAAGAAAGAAAGTGAATAACAAGTATGGTGAGGATGTGGAGAAGTTGTAAACCTTGGGCACGTTGGTAAGAATGTAAAATGTTTCAGCTACTATGGAAAACAGTATGGGGATTCCTAAAAAAATTAAAAATAGAATTACCATATGATGCAGCAATTCTATTTCTGGGCAAATATTCAAAAGAATTGAAAGCACGGTCTCAAAGAGCCATTTGTACACTCATGTTCATAGCAGTATTATTCACAATACCTAAAACATGGAGACAATCTGAGTGTCTATCAGTGGATGAATGGATCAGCAAAATGTGGTATATACATACAATGGAATGTTATTCAGCTTTGAAAAGGAAGGAAATTCTGGTATATGCTACATCATGGATGAACCTCAAGGACATTATCCTAAGTGGAATAAGCCAGTCACAAAAAGACAAAAACTGTATGATTCCACTTATCTGAGGTACTTACTCTGTCAAAATCACAGAAGTAGAAAGTAGAATGGTGATTGCCAGGTGCTGGAGGGAGAGGAATGGGAGGTTATTGTTTAATGGTGTAGAGTTTCAGTTTCCCAAGATGGAAGAATTCAACCTACAAATGTACTCAATATCACTGAACTGTATGCTTAAAATGGTTAAGGTGGTAAATTTCATGTTATGTGTATTTCACCACAATAAAAAGAATAGAGGCAAAAATAACGACTTTTTTAGACATACAAAAGTATAAGGACTCCATTTTAGATACAAAGACAAAAATAGGTTAAACATAAAAGGATGGGGGAAAGGTAAACCATTGCTAACACTGATAAAAGAAAGTAGACAAGCTAAAGTTTTACACCAAAAAAATAGTACAACTACAAGAAGTTTATTTTATAATAAGAAAGGGTTCAGTACATCAAGAGGACATAACCATCGTAAATTTTTATATACCTATTAACTGAGATTCGAATTATATGAAGCAAAAACTAATAGAACTACAAGGAGAAATAGAAAAATCCAGAGTTATAGCCAGAGGTTCCAATACCTTTCTGTCAATACTTAATAAAATACATACACAGAAAATTAGTAAGAGTGTAGAAGGATTGGGGCGCCTGGATGGCTCAGTCAGTTAAGTTTCCGACTCTTGATTTTGGCTCAGGTCATGATCTCAGGTCATGAGATTGAGCCCCGCATTCGTCTCTGCGCTCAGCGGGAGTCTGCTTGAGATTATTTCTCTCCATCTTCTCTGCTCCTCTCCCTGCTTGTGCTCTCGCAAATAAATAAATAAAATCTTTAAAAAAAAGTATAGAAGGCTTGAACAGCACTACCAACCAACTCTACCTAACTGACATCTACAAATGATTCTACCCAACAAGGGCAGAATACACATGCTTTGCAAATGCAAAGGCACATGGAATATTGGCCAAGCCAGACTATATTCTGGGCCATAGGTTGAGTCTCCATAAACTTAAAAGGGTTTAAATCTGCTCACAATGTAATTAAATTAGGAATGTGTAACAGAAAGATCTTTGGAAAGAACACAAATATTTGGAAACAAAAAGACATACTTCTAAGTAACCCATGGCTCTAAGAAGAAACCAAAAGGGGAAAAAATTATAAGGTATTTTTTTGAATGAAAATGATGAAACACTACATCACAGCTTGTGGGATGCTCCAAAGCAGTACTTACAGGGATATTTATAGCACTAGATGCCTCCATCAGAAAGGAAGAGCATTCTCAAACCAATGATCTCTTTTCTTGCCTTAAAAAACTAGAAACAGAAGAGCAAATTAAGCTGAAAGTAAGCAGAATAAAGCAAATATAAAAATCACAGTGGAAATCAATGAACTAGAAATAGAGGAAGTGAATGAAACCAAAAGCTAGTCCTTTAGGAGATAAATAAGAATAGTAAATTCTGGGGCACCTGGATGGCTCAGTTGGTTAAGTGTCTGCCTTTGGCTCAGGTCATGATCCCAGGGTCCTGGGATCGAGCCCCTCATTGAGCTCCTTGTTCAATGGGGAGCCTGCTTCTCCTTCTACCTCTGCGCTGCTTTTCCCTCTGTCAGCTGCTCTCCCTGCTTGTGTTCTCTCTCTCTCTCTGTCAAATAAACAAAATAAGATCTTTAAAAAAATAGTAAACCTCTAATTGGACTGATCAAAAAAAAAAAAAAAGACAGAGGGGGTACAGTAATTTCCAATATCAGTAATGAGGGTATTTTTTTTGTTGTTTTTAAAGATTTATTTATTTATTTTAGAGAGAGAGAGAGTGGGGTGGGGAGGGGCAGAGGGAGAGGGAGAGAATCTCAAGCAGACCCTACCCTGAGTCTACTGAGATTACTGGCTCCCCAGTAATGAGAGTGTTAACATCACTACAGACTTTAGAGATATTAAAAAGATATTAAAATGATAATAAGAGAATCTCGGGGCACCTGAGTGGTACAGTCGGTTGAGTTTTCGACTCTTGGTTTTGGCTCAGGTCATGATCTCAGGGTTGCGGGGGGATCAAGCCCTATGACAGGCTCCGTGCTCAAGGTGGAGTCTGCCTGAGATTCTCTCCCTCTCCCTTTATCCCTCCCCCCCACTCTCTCTCTAAAATAAATAAATAAATCTTAAAAAAAGATAATAGAATCTTATGAACAACTCTATGTCAAGACATTCAATATTTTAGATGAAATGAACAAAATCTTTGAAAGTCACAAACTACCATATCTCATCCAAGAAGAAGTAGGTAACCTGAATTTCTCTATGTCTTTTAAAATAATTGAATTTGTAATTAAAAACATTCCCATAAAGAAAACCGCAGGCCCTGGTGCCTTTTAGTGAATTCTATCAAACATTAGAAAAAGAAATAACACCAATTTTACACACCTCCTCTAGAAAATTGAAGAGGAGGGAATATTACCACTTCATCCTATGAGGTTAGCATTACCCTGATATCAAAACCAGAGAAAAGCACTACAATAAAAGGAGGCTACAGACCAATTCCTTCATGAATTATGTGTATTTTATGACAATAAAAAAAATGAAGGCAAATAGACTTTTTCAGACATGCAAAAGCTATAGACTAATATCCTTCATGTTTAGATGTAAAAATTTTAAGCAGAATCTTAGGAAATTGAATCCAATAACACTTAAAAAGGATAATATATCATGACCAAGACGGTTTAACATTTGAAAATTAATCAATGCAATTGACCATATTCAAGAACTAGTCACAAAACCCTATATGATCACCTTAACTGACACAGAAAAAGCACTTGATAAAATTCAATATCCTTTCCTCATACAAAAACTTCTCAACAAATTAGACATAGAAGTGAACTTCTTTAACTTGAAAATCCTATAGCTAATATCACATTTAATGGTGAAAAACTGAATGCATTCCTCCTAAGATAAGGAAGAAGACAAGGATGTCCACTCTCACTGCTACTGTTCAATTCTGTACAGGAGGTTCTAGCCAGTGAAATGGGGAAAAGAGAATGGGAAATGAGAGAGAGAGAGAAGAGAGAAGAAGGAGAAGGAGAAGAGAAGGAGGAGGAGGAGGGGGAGGAGAAAGGGAGAGGAAGGGGAAGGGAGGAGGTTGGGTGAGGGGAAGTGAAGGAGGGAAAAAAGGAAGAAAGAAAGAAAAAAGAAAGGAAGGAAGGAAGGAAGGAAGAAAGAAAGAAAGAAAAAGAAAAAGAAAAAAGAAAGGGCATCTATATTGGAAAAGAAGTAAAAATATCTTAATTTGCAGATGACATGATTGTCTATGTAGAAAATCTGATGGAATCTATAAAACGGCCACTAGAATTAATGAGACCGGCAGGGTGGCAGGATACAAGATCAATACACAGAAATTAATTATATTTTTATATACTAGCAAGGAACAATAAGAAATTAAAATTAAAAATACCATTTGTACTAATAACAAAAAAAAACTTAGGAATAAATCTGGCAAAAGATGCATGAGAGCTAAAAACTACAAAACGTTGCTGAGAGAAGTAGAGAGCTATGCCTTGTTCACAGGTCAGAGGACTCAGTATTTTTAAGATGCCTTCTCAAATTTATCTGCAGATCCAAAGCAATCCCAATCAAAATCCCTGCAGGCTTTTTTGTTGAAATTGACAGGTTAATCCTAAAATTCATTCAGAAGTGCAAAGGGGGAAGCAGAACAGCCAAAAAAACTTTGCAAAAGACAAATTTAGGGATGAAGATGACCTGATTTCAAGGCTTACAAAAAACCACAGTAATCAAGAGAGTGTGGTACTGATGGAAAGATCAAGGGATGAATGGAACAGAATAGAGAACCCTGAAACAGGGCTCTCAGCATATATGTGGACAACTGAGTTTTGACAGAAGGGCAAAGGTGGAGAAAAGATAGTTGTTTTAACAAATAGTATTGAAACAATTGGATATCCATGTGCAAAAAATGAACTCTGGTTTATACCCCTCATCATAGATGAAATGTAACCTAGACTGGGTGATACGTCTCCTAAATGCAAATTATGAAGCCATACAAATCCTGAAGAAAACACGAAAGAAAACACAGGAGACAAATTTTGAGCTTGTGTTAGGCAACGATTTCTTGGAAATGACACCAAAACCCTAGAAGCAAAAAAATCAGTGAACTGGACTTCCTCGGCATTAAAAACTTCTGTTCTTTGAAAGACACTATTAGAGATAAAAAGACAAACTACAGAATATGATAGAACGTTTTCAATCACATATCTGATAAAGGCTTTGTTTCTAGACTATATAAAGAGCTTTCAAAAATGCTCAGCATCGTTAGGCATTAGGGAAATGCAAATTAATGCCACAACAATTTACCGCTCATCACCTATTAAAATGGTTAAAAGGGGGCTGCCTGGGAGGCTCAGTCGGTTAAGCGACCAACACTTGGTTTCAGCTCACGTCGTGATCTCAGGGTCTTGAGATCAAGCCCTGTGTCCGGCTCAGCGCTCAGCACGGAGTCTGCTTCAGATTCTCTCTCCCTTTCCCTCTGCTCCTCCCCCGACTCGTGTAAGCTCTCTCTCTAAAAATAAATAAAGAAAATCTTTAAAAATTAAAATAAAATAAAATAGTTAAAATGAACAAGACTGACCATACCAAGTGTTGGTGAGGACGCCGTTAAACCAGAATACTTGTTATACTGCCGCTTCGAAAAAGTTTAGCGGTTTCTTAAAAATTTAAACATGCGCCTATTGTACAACCCAGCCATTCTACCCCTACGGAGATAAAAGCACATGTCCATCCAAAAACCTGTACACGAATGTGCCTAGCAGCTTTATGTTTAATAGCAACTGACTGGCAACAACCCAGATGTCCACAGATGGGTGAGTGGATATACAAAGCCGTATATCCATACAACAGAATAACACTTAGCAAGAGAAAGGAATGAGCTACTGATACACACAATGACATGGATGACTCTCAAAGTCACTATGCCAAATGAACGAAGCCCAACATAAAAAGGGTGTATGAATGATAAGAGTCATATGAGTCAATGTATATAAAACTCCAGAAACTGTAAACTAGTTCGTGGAGGCAGAAAGTAGAGCGTGGCTGCCTGGGGACTGGGGCAAAAGGGGTGTGGAGGAGGCAGTAGAGCGTCAGGAGGAAATTTCGGGGAGTGATGGATAGGCTCACTACCTTGACTGTGGTGATGGTTTCCGAGGTGTTTATGTGGGTCCAAACTTAGCACAATATGCTCTTCAAATGTGTGTGATTTATTGCATCTCAGTTAAACCTCAATAAAGCTGTTTTTTTTAAAAAAAAAGTAGTGGGGGAGAAGGGATGGGAACGTGCTCCAGGCGGAGGTTACGGAGGCCTGGAGATGAGGATGGGAGGGGTTCTAAGAAGCGAGAAGATTCTGCAAGGCTGGAGAACATGGCAGCAAGTTGAGAGTAGGGAGACATGAAGCTGATTATTGGTCCCTTGCGATGTGCTTATAATTTGTTTTGTGCCTCCTTCAGGATCTCTGGGAAACTTTGGACAGTGCCCAGGCCTGCCCCACTGCGATCCTGTTTTTTCTTCTTCTTGCAGGCTCCCGTTACACACAGCCATTCCATGGAGATGTTTAAGTGAGCCTGCTCCTGGGGTCGGGGCTCAGAAGATTTAGGTAGGGCTTGAAGGAGGGGGGCTGTCAGCTGGAAGAAGAGAGGCGGAGGTGCCCAGTATCATGAGTTCAGAGGCTGGAGGGGGTGGCCTGGGGATGGGCAGGGAGATGGGCCCCAGATCATGTCCCAGAGTTGCTTCAGAGCCTCCTTCCCAGCCCAGTGGGGATCTGCATCAGTTCCCCAAAGCCAATGTGCAGAGGATTTGTATAACCAAGTGTGGTTTGCTGAATGAATTGCCAGACACACGTCAGTCTAGCAGAGTTCCCTGCAGCTGTGTCAAGTGCAAGGCTGGGTGGGGAGGCAGAGCACGGGCAAGCGGAGTTTGAGGCGGCCCATGCATTTGCATGAGAAGCGGCCCTAGCAGGGCAGAGAGTAGAATAGGGGAACTAAACTTTCAGAACACCGCTCAGTAGCTGGGTCAGCTGATCATTTGGTGGGCTGATCTTCCCCAACCTGATTTTTGCGAATCAGCTTGCTGCCCCTAGGAGGAACTGACAAATATTGATGTGATGTGATACCCTGGGCAGGTTGTGAGTGGGGTGTTGTCTGGAATCCACTGTAGGCCTACGTTGTGCTGGGAGTGAGTGATGAAGGCAGAGAGAGGGGGAAAAAGGACAAGCAGGATCTTGCCTGGGACAGGGAAGACAAGAAAAGTCAGTATTCAATATGGTCAGCAAACAAGATGGTCTAAGAACGAAGGACAGCGGGGTAACGTAAAAGATGATATGGGGGTTCAGCAGAGGAAAATCTGGGCCACAGGGGCAGCAGGTGGCTGTGGATGTCTTTTTGGGGAGACAGGATGGACATGGGCCTATAAGATGAACTTAGATTTGAATGAGGACCGGAAAGAAGGCTATGCCAGGTGGAGGGAAAGGCCCCCAGCTGAGGGTAAAGATGAGCAGTACAATGACCAGCATGCTCTGGATCATGTCAGTATCAGGTAGGACTCACTTCCAAACGATCCTGAATAGTATTAAAACCACCCTTGATAAGTGGTGCGCAGCCAGGTTGGAAATGACAACAGTGGTTGAGATTATGGGCGATAGGGTTTGCATGTTTGTTAATGTGTTTTCTAGTGATTTTTTCCACCAAGAGTGTATATTACTTGTGTATTTCAAAATGTTATGAATCTGCAAACCAACAAACCTAACCTGTTTCCCTTCAAGATGAGACCTGACCGGGACAGTCGCTGGAGGACAGTCCGGCTCTCCCGGCGAGATGGAAGCCCAGGGGTGTCCAGCCTCCGTCTGTCTGTGAGGCTTCCCAGGGGCCTTGCATGCTCCTACCAGGCCATAGGCTTGACTGGACGCAGGCCAGCGGCAGGAGAACCTGCTCTGGCTGGCATTGCAAGGTGCCAGGCGCACCTGAGCAGCCGGGCAGGTGTGACAGATGCCCTGGACCTCATGGAGCTGGCTCTGCCTTGTGCACACACCACCGTCCCATCCCACCTCCCCTCTCCAAACCTCCCTCTGCTTCCCGGTAGCTCAGGTGTGACGCATCTGTGGCCCGTTGGCAGCTTTCTTGCCCGCAGTGCTAGGGAGCTGTCAGGTTAAAAGCTGGCTTGCTCGATTTGATCCCACATGTGAGCTGTTTTATTTCCCTCTCTCTCCCTTACATGGCTTCGGTGTGCTTTTATAAATATTTCACTAGCCTTGCTAAAGTCTATTTCATCTCTCTCTTAAATTTATTAAATATAAATGCAGCAACAACTCCAACATAAGTCTCTCTTTGCTGTCAAAATCTCAGGCTCCCGTGGAAGTAAATATAATTTGCTTTGTTTACTGTGGGTAATTTGGAGCCCTATCTTCTGTATCAGCACTGCCTGTGCCCCCCAAATTTCCCTGCTTTCATGACCAGGGGTCTGCCACATCCTCACGTGGCGCACAGGGACCTGGTGCCCACTCTGAAGATGGCACGACAAAGAACCAGCAGGGGTTGTTCTCTGAGACTTGCCCAGCCGGAACCCCTTGGTTCGTTGGTCTCCCGAAGGCACCCCCGATGGGTAAAGGGGCACCTGTACTCATTACCCCAGACCCATGCAGGCCCGGAGGCCTGTCTGAGCCGTGCTTTGCCCCTTGCCTCTCTTGGAGAACAGGCCCATCTGCACAGCTGGTGACCTGGCCAAAAGAGACGCAGACGGCTGTGAAATCATTGAGGGCATTGACATCCCTCCCAGCCCACCCCCCGGACCTGCAGTCAACAGAACCAGGGGCAAGGCAGGAATTCTGGTCCCTAAAAGCGGGCCTTGAGCACCACCCCCAAACCCCCTGCCACTTCCTTTGTTCTTTGTTAATTGCAAAATAAACACAACCCTGCCCACCGACTGCGGAGAGAGATTTCTGCCAACCAGGGTAACCAGCAGTGCCAGAGGCTGCCTCCGCTGGCCGCCTGTGATTTCCTGGAGGACATCAGGACCTCAGAGGATCCCAGTGTCAGAGGTGGGAAGCACCCAGTTTGGGGCTTGCAAAATCAGGTGCCCCCCTCCCAGGGCTGGCCGGTAAGGGGAATGAGTGAAATGGGATGCCAAGATGGAAGACGCAGGCACGCTTTATTTGCATCTGGAATCAGTGAAAAGAGTTTTTTCTTTCACAAAGAGCTGGGCCTCTTTCACAAGGAAATGTGCCTTCCCCCATTTTTATTTTGGAGTAAAAATGGCCCGGCTTTCCTCTATTTTTGTAGTGACATTGATGTAGAAAGTATTGCATTTCCTTTGCCTCTAAGTCAGAAGGCAAGGCTTGGCCCAGAACCCTGCTCCTAACTCATAGCCTAGAACATTCCACCAAACTTGCCGAGATGAAAGCGGTGATCACACAGGCTCTGATGACTCAAGGTGGTGGCTCCAGGAACTCAGATCTGTGTAATACCCTCCAGAGCTTCAGAACACGGGCTCTCACCGTGTTTGTGCCCTGTGGGGTCTCTGGGGCTATCTTGCAGATTCAAGAAGGGCACTGTGTGGGCTCAGAGATTTTCCGCCTTCGTGTCCCATTTAGATAGAGCAGGGTAAGAGAATTTTTACCCTGGGAGGTGACAGGAGCATGTTTTGGGGGCGGATTTAAGACCTCCATATTATATCAACATACCAAAATCAGCTTACATTGAACGACATTATTTTGTATAATTACTTTGCTTTACACATTTTAGAAGGGTTTTAGAGTCTTATTTTTGACATTATTAGATTATTAGTCATTTTGATTTCATAATTCTCTTTTCATGTTTTAGTCAATACCCTGGTTTTGTTTGTTTGTTTGTATCTCACGCATGTTTAATGGCCCCTGAAAAATCCGTAGATTCCGCTGCTTACCCTGGGGTAAATCGAGCTGAGCCCATGGGTCTAGGATGGGAGAGCCGGAGGGAGGGGTTTCGGGGTGGGTGCGAGGAAGCCACTCATCCCTGGAACAACGGATCGCATCCCCCCCCCCATCCTGCCTTCTTTGGGATGTCTCCGGGGAAGCGCGCCCCTGGCGGACCCCCGCCAGGCTCCCCTCCCCGGCTGCGTGGGCGGCTGCCCGTCCCCCGGAGGTAAATGACACGGGCAGTGGCGGGCTTTCTGTGTCAATTGCATGATGGCTTTCAGTCGTGGGGCTGGTGGCTTCCTGCCTCACCGCTGGGAGTGAGGCTATTTCAGGATCTCGCTGCTTCCCTTCTGTTCCAGGGAGGGAAGGATGGAGGGCAGGCCGTGGAGGAAGGCGGAGCCCCCGAGCTGGCTTTCACCAGGTGTTTCAGAGGCAAACTTTTCTTCTCCTGTTTCTGCTGCCCACTGCTGGTGGAATGGGCTTGTCGCATTAGCAAGACTTTCTCTGATCGGCTTTTTATTCACTTTTTTGGAGTAAAAAATAAAAAAGCCAAGTCACATGCGACTCCAGGTTAGGAAAGTGGCCATATAAGGCAAAATCGCTCGTACATTTTACCGAGTAAAATTTACCTTGAAGACCCTGTCAATTATTAGAATCTAGTAAGTCCCCGTAATTTAATTAATTTTGTTTCTTGGGCATTTTATCTGTGGCTTCCCTTTCCCTGGGGAGGTGGGGGCCAAGGAACGGTGACAGCGGGAATAAAGGCCCCTCTGTCTGTCTGCCTGTTTTTCTGTCGCTCTGTCTGGCTGAGCTCACTTCGCTGAATTTGGGTAAGACAGCTAGCTGTAGATATGAATCAGTTCTATTGTACTTCCTCACGATACTTTTATTTTGTCAAAATACTCTCACATCTGCCAATCCCTGGGAGGTCGGAAGGTGCGTTTCCTACGAGGACACTGAGGCGGGGAAGGGCAGCCATTTGCCAGGTGGCCCTGGGCCCCGAGGCGGTGTCTCTGGCCCCCCCCCGCCCCGTGTGGGCTCCTTCCACTGTCCCGTACCACCCCTGGCCCTGGGGAGGAGGCCTGGGAAGGGCCCAGACTGGGGTCTCCCCCAACTGTGGCTCCAGGGACTTCTAATGGGCTAGGGCGGCGGTGGTTCTCCCGTGGGAACAGCTTTGCCTCTTGGGGGACATTTGGCAATGTCTGGAAACGTTTTTGGTTGTCACAACTGGGGGTTGCTGCTGGCATCTAGTGGGTAGAGGCTGTTAAACATCCTTCGACACACGGAACAAGGCCCTCCTCCTCCACGACCAAGAACCCCGGGGCCCAGAGCATCAAGTTGAGGAACTCCCGGTCGGGACAATGAGCTCCACTGCACCAGCAGCCCCCAACATCAGCCATCAGATGTGGGCTACTCCAGGGAGGGGGCGTCTGTGCCTGAAGGGTCTCTTTCAGCTGAGGGCATGACTAGGAGCGGCTCGGTGGAGAGCAGGGCCGACCGTCTCCTAGCTGCTGTCTGCCAAGGGCTTCAGCTCTGGAGGGGGCACGGGCGCGCCAGGGCATCCACCACGAGGGGCTCCAGAGCAGAGCCCCAGTGTGACATGGGGAGTCCATGGAGCCCCGGGTCGAACCCCAGGCCTTAAGTTCCCGGCAGAGTAGGAGTGGCTTTTTCTCCACCCTGAAAGTCACAAACCGGCAACACCCAGACACGTGTTGTGTAGATGCAACAGCACCAAAATATTTTTTTTTTTTAAGATTTTATTTTTAAGCCATCTCTGCACTCAACCTGGGGCTCGAACTCACAACCTCAAGACCAAGAGTTGCACACTCTACTGACGGAGCCAGCCAGGTGCCTCGAAAATATTTTTAATTAGTCGCCACCGTTCTTCTAACAGGCAGATTCCATACAAAGCTCCGAGTGTCTAGTCTGCGTGGAAACTTCGGGAGATCCTGCAATGGAGGGCCGCATTCCTGCTGTGCTGCTGCAAGCTGGGACCAGGCAGCTGGGGTTCCTTTTACAAAGTGGATGGTTTTGCCCCTCCCGTGCGCCACACCTGGCCCGCGACCCTCGGCTACACCTCTGGGTCAAGAGGCTTATTACCCTCGACACAAGCTAGTGCTGGGGCCAGCTTCTGGGCGTGCGCTGGCTGTTTTTCCCCTTCACCAGTCCTCCCTGGCAGACTGGGCCCCGGGTTTTGCCTGTGCAGTGATCTCAGGGCCTTTCCCTCTGCCTGTGTCCCGCTGCAGCTTTTAAGGAAAATCTCAAAAATCACAGCGAACGCTTCTCAATGAAAATCAACGGGAACAAATCTGCCCTTTGTTCCCGGACGTCCCCGCCCTTCTGGCTGGCTCTGAGGCTGCAGGCCTGTCCCTGCTCAGCCACACGTCTCCCTCCCTCTCCAAGTGGTCTTCGGTTTTCGTGGGTGACTCCACTGTTAGGAGCCAGCCCGAACCACGGGACGAGGACGGGTGACGGGTTTCTGAGCGCGTTTGCGATCGCGCGAGGTAACAGCTTCATTCCTCAGCGATGAGTGACCCATATTTCCTAACGTGATTTCCCTGCTGTAACTCAAATTGAGTTCATGTTATTCTAATGATATCAGTTGACCTTGAGAATTAGACCAAGAAGCCTGGGGTTATTCTTCCAACTTCCACTGCAGATTCTTGTGATGTGTTTGGAAACACAATCTGCTCCGCATTGCCCTGAAGTGGGCAGGGGGAAAAATAGAAAACAAAGATCCTGAGCTGCTCTGATTTGTAGAAAATGCTTCTGGGCCATTTCAGATCATGGGGTGGGGGAGTCCTACAGATTATGGGGGGCTTCTTCAGATCATGGGATACTCCTTCAGATCATGGGGGGCTCCTTCAGACCCTACGGCCCTCCTTCAGATCATGGGGGGACTCCTTCTCTCTCAGTCCTGCCTCCGGGTGCAGCTCGTATTCTCCCTGCGCCCATGTACTGCCAGCTAAAGACCAGGATTGGGCCTCCTTTGCCCCTCCTCTTCTCCAGGTCCCTGGACCTTCCTTCCTGGGATGAGCCCTCAGCTAGGTCCTATATGGCCTCCTGCCCTAGCCTCTCCCTGCTCCCAATCCCCGCCCGGCCAGGTCAATCCCCCAAAACCAGAGTGGGTGTCCTGCCATTTCTCTGCCTCTTTCACTAGCTCCCCATTGCCTGCTGGTAAAGCCCAAACTCCTTACCTGGCATTCAAGGCCCTTAATTCCAGGCCATCCACCTCTCCAGTCCTTCTTGCCAGCCCTACCTGCCAGCCCCACCAGGAAGCACAGGGTGCAGAACGTCCGTGTGCCTTGGTCTACACCATGTTTTTATACCTCTGTGCCTTTGCTCGCCTGTCCTCTCCTCCTGAAACACTCCTGACCACCTTGCTCATCGTATCTGGACAAGCCCAAATCTTGCTCCTTTTGCATGTACTTCTTTATGCAATCTTTCTGGAACTCTGACTCTGTTCTGGACATTGGGATTAAAGTGGGGAGGAGAGCCAGTAACTAAAAATGCAGATTTAGGAAAAATAACAATGAAATCTCCAACGTGATAAACTTTGGAGGGAACAAATAGTATGATCTTCTGGAGCACTTGCGGGGCTCCTGTACTGAGGGGGCTCAGGGAATGTCTGAGAATGAGGTTTGGGCTGAGAGCAGAAGGATCAGAAGGGAGCAGACCTTCCAAAACGTGAGGGAGCCCAGGCCCACAAGGTGTGTTTCTGTGTCGTCTTGAGGTGGGAGGTCTGCCCGGGGGGCACCTGTGTCCCTGAAGTCGGGCTGTGTCCTTGGCGAGTTATCTAACTTCGTGTCTCAGTTTCCTCATCTGTAAGATGGGGACACATTATAAGGAGTAAAGCAGTTCATAGGTTATGTGTGTGTGTTCATTCACCTTAGTAGTCGAGGAACTTTTGCCTGTTTTATGTAGGTTTTCATTTTTTTCAAATTGTAACAGAACAAAATACAATTGGAAGCCAGTAAGCAGAATGGAATGGAATGGAATGGAATGGAATAGAATAAAATAGATAGCATGGATGTGACCCTCGGAAAAGCTGAGTTGAGCTGCCCTTCCTGAGCCCCAGGCTCACTCTGTCGGTGGTGAGAGAGTGCAGGTCTTCCCTGGAATTTCCCGACTTTCCACCCCCAGTGTCCCTTGCAGGGGGGCGGTGTCAGAACACCTGAAATGTGCCCCCTCCTCCGGGGACCACCGAGCCCCACTTGGGGAGGGGGTTAGAGCGGCTGCACTCGGGCTGGTGGGGCGTGAGTGATAAGCCAGGATACAATGTGGCTGCAAGCTTTGCGCTTGTGCAGCGGGACCGTGGCATGAAGCATGCAGAGCTGGCAACCCCACGTCCCCCCCGGGCTCCGCTCTTTTGGAAACAGCACCTCTCCCAGCGCGGCGGAGGAGGAAGCAGCTGATGGGGATGAAGGAAGATACTCCGTTGTCAGGGGGAGAGATGAGATGAGGCCCCTGGGGGGAGAATGAAAACAGAGCCCACAGGAGACAGCGAGACAGAGACACACACGGATGGAGAGACAAAGAGACGGGGCAGAGACTGGGAGACACACAGGGAGAAGCAGGCAGAGAGACAGAGACAGAGACAGCCGAACAGGAACAAACTGAGAATAAAAGACCTAGAGACACAGAAAGGGACAGACAGGAGGAAAGAACTAGAGACAGAGACAGACCCGGGGAGAGGAGGACAGGGTGAGAGAAGATAAAACACCCACCTGCTTCCAAGGCTGAGGTTGGGAAAGTTCCCTCTGGTGCTGCCACACCCAGCGCCCTGCCCCCCAGCACACTCGCATCTGTGCGCGCACACGCACGCGCGCGCACACTCACCAAGCCAAGTCACATTCCTGTCCCCCACACCCAGGATCATCTCCCTGGTTTCCTGTCCTCCTTTGTGCTATTTGCATTCGAAACTGTTGTGCTGCGAGTCTGGGAAGCACGTGCTGTCTCCTCAATGCAGCTTTGCATTTCTCAGTTTGATTTTAGCAAACGACTCGAACTTGGGTCCTGGAGTCTCCCTGTGCCCCCACCGCTGCCCCCTTGGCTGGGTTTGCATGCGACCGTGTGGCTGGGGCCGTCCCCTGTGGGCCCGTGGGACCAGCTCAGCCGCCACCATTTCTCTCCCTGTTCCAGCTCCTGGAATTATTGCGGCAGATTTAGCCTGAGGCTGGTTCCATGGGAGCCCAGAAGCTGGGGTATCGCAGTGAGGCTCGGCCAGATGAAGTGCATGGAGGCTCTCCAGAAGCTCAAACCTTGGAATCGGCCCTTTCGTCTGGCTTTCTTGAGACTGGGTTGCCTGGGCCCCTGCTGCGACCCCTTACTCACCCCCACCCTGACCCCTGACACTGTCCCTGGGGGCACTGGGATGCAGGGGGTGTGGGGGGGGCAGGTGGTGGCATGCACCCTGCTAGCTCCAGACTGGCCTCGCTGCAAGACTCAGAAGTATCAGACCTGGGGGAAATCAGATCATAATAGCGATGGCCAATGTGGATAAGTCTCATTGGATGCAAAGTGCTCTGCCCGCCTTGTTTTATTTACTTCACAACCCCGTGAGACCGGTATTATTACTATCCCCATTTTACAGATGCAGAAACTGAGGTTCAGAAAACAGATCTTTTGCTCAAAGTTCCCTGGCTCTGATTCTAAAAGCTGTACTCCTAAATGGTCCGTGTTGAAATGATTTCTGCTTCTGTTGGGGGTTTCTTTCCTCAGTGAACACGGGCAGGAAGATCTGGGAGCCCATCACCAAAGGGCAGCACAGCCAGTTCCAGCTGTGGGCCGTTTGTCAACAGTGTGCTTGTTCAAAGTGTGTTCACGGCTCTTACCTCATTTGATCCCCATGAAATGCCTGTGGAGCAGATCGGGGTAATCCATTTGAAAGATGGGGAGGCTGAGGCCCAGAAAAGCCTACCCTCTGAGTCGAAGAGAAGGCTGAGCCTGAAAAGAAGCTTTAAAAAAAAATTATTTATTTTAGAGAAAGAGAGCGAGCAAGAGAGCATGTGCGAGCAGGGGGGAGGGCAGAGGGAGAGGAGAAAAGTCTTAAGCAGACTCTGTGCCTCTCGGGGCTAGATCTCATGACCCTGAGATCAGGGCCTGAGCTGAAACCAAGAGTTGGATGCTTTAACTAGCTGAGCCACCCAGGGACCCTGAAAAGAAGCTTCTGTGTCCAAACTTCTGGGAGATGTTTCCCTCCATGCTGTGGCAGCTCTCTGCCCAAGAAAAACCTTTGTTGGTGTTTTTGTTTTTGTTTTTTTAGGAGCCTATTTCTAAGAACCTGGACCAGCTCTTGCTGGGGCTGGGCCTGACCTCAGGCCAGCTGGGGGTCTCCGTGGTGGTGGTGGTGCGGGGGCTGCGTTTGGACTGGACTGGGGCTCATTTCCTCTCCCTAGCAGGCTGCAGGCTCCGTGAGGGCAGGAAACCTGTGTGTCTTGTTCAACAACTATTCTGCTTGGGGCTTGGGACAGGCTGTCCTCTGCTGGAATCCGTCCCCTCCACCCTCCTGTCTCATCTAGTTCAGTGTGTGTCCTGAGCCCTGATGTACACGACACCCTGAGATAAGATCCTCTAACGTCCTGATCTTTCCCTTCACACTCTGACGTGTGTTCAGGGATACACGTGTGTGATCATTTGTTCGGTATCTGGCTCCCCAGCCAAAGTCCAGCCCGGTGATGTCAGGAGCCACGGTGTGTCCCTGCTGTGGAACCACCCCCCTCCCCCCCTGCCCACCTTGTACAGGGTCTGGCCATCATGGATGCTCGGTAAGGACTCATTGACCCGATGAACCACAGTCCCTCTGGCCAGAGCTGTGCCACCAGAGAGCAGAGGTGGGCGGCACAAACGTGGGGGAGAGGAATAAATGGGGGCCACGTGTTAGAACCCTGTGGAGCTCACTGAGCCCAGGGACAGCCACAGTTCTGGAAAGACATTGTTGCAGATTACTAGCTGTGGTCTCATTTTCATTTATTTTTTATTTTTTTAAAAGGTTTTATTTTTTTTATTTGAGAGAGAGAGAGACTGAGACCACAAGCAGGGGGAGCGGCAGGTAGAGGGAGAAGGAGACTCCCCACTGAGCAGGGAGCCCGATGCGGGGCTCGATCCTAGGATCCTGGGATCATGACTTGAGCCGAAGGCAGACGCTTAACTGACTGAGCCACCCAGGTGCCCCGTGGCATCATTTATAAAGAAGGAAATAAACATATTTGGCGAGCGAACTGTAGCTGTTTAATCTGACTTCCACTTCCGTTTTATCTACGTCTTGTCCTGCTGCCACACTCAACACTGGCCCAGCTCTAGGACGTTCTATTTCATAAAGACCCAGATGAAAGAAATCTTTCGATCTTGTCCTACGGCTCCTAGAATAAAATCCAGGTTCTTACTGTGACTGGTGATCTGTCCCTGACCCCATTGACACCCTCTTTGTTTTTAAGTTTTTATGTAAATTCCAGGTAATTAACATACAGTGTGGTATTAATTTTAGGTGTACAATATAGTGATTCAGCACTTACACATAACACCCGGTGCTGATCACAAGTGCCCTCCTTCATCCCCATCACCTATTTCCCCCCATACCCCCACCCACCTCCCCTCCTGTAACCATCAGTTTGTTCTCTGTAGTTAAGAGTCTGTTTCTTGGTTTGCCTCCCTCTCTCTTTTTCCCTATGATCATTTGTTTTGTTTCTTAAATTCCACATATGAGTGAAACCATATGGTATTTGTTTCTTTCTCTGACCAGCTTATTTCATTTAACATTATGCTCTCTGGCTCCATCCATGTCATTGCCAAGGACAAGAGTTCATTCTTTTTTATGGCTGAGTAATATTCCATTATACACACACACACACACATCCCATTATATATTATATATATATACACACACACACATCATATCTTCTTTATCTGTTCATCAGTCGATGGGCATTTGGGCTGTTTCTATAATTTGACTATTTGTAGACAATGATGCTATAAACATTGGGGTGCATATATCCCTTTGAATTAGTATTTTTGTATTCTTTGGGTAAATACCTAGTATTTCAATTGCTGGTTTGTAGGATAGTTCTATTTTAACTTTCTGAGGAAGCTCCACACTCTTTTCCAGAGTGGCTGCACCAGTTTGCATTCCCACCGGCAGTGTAAGAGGGTTCCCCTTTCTCCACATCCTCGCCAACACCTGTTGTTTCTTGTGTTGCTGATTTTAGCCATTCTGACAGGTGTGAGGTGATATCTCACTGTAGCTTTGATTTGCATTTCCCTGATGGTAAGTGATGTTGAGCACCTTTTCATGTGCCATGGACACCCTCTTATAGACCCACACCCATGCCACTCCAGCCAAAGGAGTCTACTCTCTGTTTCTCAAATTTGCAAAACTTGTTCCTGCCTCAGGGCCTTTGCGCTTGCTGTTCCCTCCACCCCAGGTGTTTGCTTGGTGGCTCCTTCTTATTATTTAGGTCTCAGCTCACATTTTACTTCCTAAGAGGGGTTTCTCTGACCGCCCAAAGTAGAGTAACTTCTCCATTCCCACCACACATCCTTCTATCCTGTCTCCCCATCTATTGTTTATGCTGCTATCTGGAACTTGGCTTATTTATTTATTTCCTTACTTACTTATTTACTTGTTCAGTGTCTGTTTCTCTCCCATGAGACTATAAGCATCATGAAGGCTAGGCTGTTAGTTGCTGCATCCTTGGAGCCTAGGACAATGTCTGGCATGTAGTGGGTGCTCCATCTTACATTTGTAGGATGAGAATAAATGAATGAACAAGATCTGATTCTGAAGAGGCCACAGAAGATAGCAGGGTGGGGAACGGGTTTGACCTCAGGCAGAATGCATCTGCTGGTGGATTTTGCCATCACTCTCTTCTGGGTGGAAACCAGAAGGTCCCTCTCTTTCGCTTGACACCCCTCTTTGAGCTTCTCCTGTCACCTGTGAGAGATGAGTCCCACAAGAGACGGTGATCAGGGGTTACCCAAGAGGAGCCCTGTTGAACCCCGGGCTCGAGTAATCCTCAGCCTTGTGAGCTCTTGTCACGGTAAATAGCCACCTGACAGGCTGTGAGCCCCTGCTGGAGGTGAGGTCCTGGGGGTGTAAAGATGGGAGGGCAGGATCCCTGCCCTTGAGAGGCAGTTACAAAACAACAGGACAAAAATAGAATATCCACACCAGCAAATGTGTCTACAAGAAAATGAACTGGAGGGATAGACATCGAGATGTTGGCAGTGACAGGTGACTGTTTTTGCTTACCTGCGTGCTATAATGTAACAGGCACTTTATTTACATTATCTGAAAAAGGTTTTGTTTGTTTTAATATAGCACAGCCTGTGGTCAGGGCAGCGTATGTCCCCTCCTAAAAGGCTGGCCAAAGCAAATGTACTATGAACCAAGAGATCAGAGGAGGGGGACTTAGGTGGGGGGCAGGGGCCCAGGAAGGTTTGAGGGGAGGTGGGCTCAAGGCAGGCTCGGATGGAGGAGGAGGCTTTGGGTGGAGTGGGAAGAGAGTGTCAGGAGGGTGAAAAGCAGAGTCATGGGGTGTGTGTGTGTGTCTGTGTCCGGGCTCAGTGTATGTACCGGGCTGATCAGAGCAGGAGGCTGGAGCTGGATAAGGCTGGGCTGAGTGCTTTCTGTTGTCTGCACATCAGCCAAATTTTGATTTGCCTGAATTTTCCCCTTGAAGGGTGAGCATCTTGGGGAAAGAACCTGGTTTTGACATTGAATCCTTAGTGCAAGTCATACAGTAGGGCTGATAAGTATCTCGCATAGATAAATGACAACAACAGAAGAGCTGATTCCCATTGAACAGCTGGTTAGCAGCCGCTTGCTGACTGAGATCAACCAGTTCAACCCTATCCTGACCCAGTTGTGAGGCAAGGCACAATCTGAGTGCTGGTGGCTGGCGCTGGGCAGACTGACACCTGGTTTGATGGGACTGATTAGATATTTTGGCAACCAGTCTGGGTTGTCCTCATGATGCCAAAACAATCAATCACTTCAGAAAGAAAGCAGGACGGCCAAGTCCGTCCGCGGTGCTGTGTGGACGGAGCGACGGGTCACTGCCTCTCGGCTGCCTGTGTTGGGGGTCACACACAGCACAGGGGAGGCGAGAGCATGATGCCGCTGCCCCTTCTCCAGTAGAAATGGAGATGGCTCTCCCAAGAGGACCAGGGCGAGGCTGCATGGTGCCTTGGGTGCCCCTGACATCTTTCTGGGAATTCCTGCAGCATTGGTAGCAACATAGCAACAGCCCACCTTACAGGTAAGGAGCCAAGGGTCAGAGAGGTCCGTCACATGATGCTGTGGGTCTAGCTGAGACTTTGAGTTGCCTCTTCAGACTCCAAGTTCCAGGTCCTTCCATCACAACCCATGTTTCGGGGGCCAAAGTGTTAGAAGAATGATCTGGTTAGATGTTTGGCTAAAATATGGGGCAAATCTAAATGACCGATCAATCTGTCCCTGACCGGAGTCATCGGATGTTTCCTGTGCTTATACATGTGCTCAGTGGTGGAGAGCAAGTTCTCTGGGGGCTGACCCCGTGGGTGGGAATCCCAGTTCAACCATTTAGAAGCTCTGTGGCCAGGGGAAATTTACCTAACCTCCCTGTGGTTTAGTTTCCTAACATGTAAAAAGGGACTGATTGTAGCCTATGCAATGGATCATTGTCAGGATTCAATGAAACCAGCCACATAGTGCTGCCCACGGAAAGCTCTCAATGCTTGTGGCTCTGACTTGGAGCCGGGCACCGTACGTGCATTGGGGATGTAGCACCAGCGATGTCCACCTGCAGAGAACAGTGCTTGGTGGGAAGGAGGACTCATGCATGTGCTGAGCCTTCTCCAGCCATTTGTGCATGTTGTCACAGGTGCGGGCGGCCGTGTGGGTGAGGATGCTCGGAAGTATCGGTTCTAGTGGTTATGACAGGATTGGGGCATGCTGTGCATAGCTCTTTGACCCGCAGGAACAATGACCTGAAGTGTGAA
This sequence comes from Phoca vitulina, assembly GCF_004348235.1. Taxonomy (NCBI): domain Eukaryota; kingdom Metazoa; phylum Chordata; class Mammalia; order Carnivora; family Phocidae; genus Phoca; species Phoca vitulina. The sequence goes on along the minus strand of NW_022589733.1, from coordinate 3,110,370 downwards.
AAGAGTGGTCAGTAGAGATGGAAATGTGTCCCCAGATTGGCCGAAAATAAGACATTGTAGAAAATGGTTATTTTTTTATTCACTCGCTCAGACATATATTTAACAAGCTCCACATGGTAGTTGCCATGTGACAGTCACATCATAAATGCCAGGACATCAGGGGAAGCTCATCATCTGAAAGGAGAGAAAGGCATTAGGCATTTAAGTAGCCTTCAGTGGGGTGAGTGCAATGTGGAGATTTGCATGGGGAGGATGTGTGTCTAATCCACTGTTTGTGTGTTTCCGTGTGTGTGTGTGTGTGTAGTGGTGAGGTAGGGCTTCCTGGAGGAGATACACCTGGGCTGAGTGCTAAAGAGTAAGTAGGACTTGCCAGGGTACTGGGGGAAGGGTACTGGCAAAAACACAGTCCAGATAGAGGGCCCAGCAGCAGTGGAGGTAATGGGACCATGGACAATGGGACAAGGGTCCCGGCATGAGCAGGTGTGTACAGTGGGACAAGAGAGGGCAGCTGAGGACCTTGTGAGTCTCAGTGAGGGGTTTGGATTGCGTCATGGACAATGGGGAACCTTAGCAGCTATGAACAGACCAACCTGGCCAGATGTATATTTTTGATAGATCTCAAATGCCAAAATGAGCTATGATCTGGGCTGGGTGACTGAAGGTGGGAGTGGGGAAATGAGACTGGAGGGAACAGTAAAGGTTGCCAGAGGCCGTGGTCTCTGATATCTGGGGAACAATGGTTGGTGGCTGGAACAAAGGAAGTGGCAGCAGAATGAATGGGAGGGAGGAGGGGATAGACTGGGGACATCAAATGTACTGACTATGGTGCTTGACTGCTAGGACGTCCCAAGGAAGAGTGTGAAGTTAAGGACAACCTGGGGATTGCATGGACAGAGAAGCTACCAGTGGAGTACTAGTATGTAGGGAGGCGGTAGGTTATGGGAACGTGTGAAACATCTGATGCTTTATACCCAGCAGATGACTGAGCTTATGAGACTGAGCTTGAGCAACAGATCTGGGCTGATCATATGGACCTGGGAGTCTTTGCAGAGACAGTGAAACCAGGGGGCACGGTGAGTGAGACAAACAGTAGGCCAAACCGCAGAACCATGGGGCAGAGGAAAAGGGAAGAAGAGCCCAAGAGGGAGGAGCGTCAAGATCGGTGGGTGGAAAATGAGAAGAATGTGGTGCTATGGAAGCCGGGGGAGTTCTGCATCAGTCAGGATATGCTGTGTTATGCTGCAGTAACAAACAAGCTCCCGAGTCTCAGTGCCTTCCACAACAGAGATTTATAGCATAGACTACATAACGTAACCGGCTCGGGTCAGCTACTGCCCTCTGCCAGGACCCAGGCTGATGGGGCAGCTGTCCCTGCCACCACCCCAGTCTCTTAGCAGAGGTAAAAGAGGACATGGTAACCAGGAGCCACCTTTGGAAACTTTCCCTCCAAAGTGACAGATACCCCTCCTGCTCACGTTTCCTTGGCCAAAGCCAGTCCCAGGCCAAGCGTGAGGTCAACATGGCAGGATAATATAATCCTCCCCAGAAAGGGGCAATGGATATCCTGAATAATTATGCCCTTGACCACAGATTATAGAGATTCAAGAAGAAAGGAGAGACAAACAGCTCGAAACACAGTTGAGAGAGCCAGGATGACAAGGTCCTAAGAGCACCATCCAGATTTGGCAGTTAGTGGATGTCCACTGTCCTCACCATGGTGGGGACAAGCAGGCAGCTAGGACAAAGGCAGTAAGTGTCAAGTGTTTTGAGAAATCTGCCATGTGAAGAAGGGTGGCCACAAAGGAAAGGAGTTTCAGTGATTTTCCCAATTCTGTGTTTTCTCTTAAACTGGACGCAGACATGTGGCAGGTTGCCAGAGGGGCCACAGAGTCTTCCTGGCTTTGTATCCACACCCAACCAGAGTGTAGCTCCTCCCACAAGACAGACTCTTTCTCTGTCTCTCGAATCAGGCTGGCCCTGTGGCATCGTTCACTGGTGAGATAGGGGGCGAACCTGACACAGAAACCGGGAAAGGACTTGCCTTCTCCCTGCTCTGGGAACCCTGAGACGGCCTGCGCACAAGCCCGGGCTAGCCTGCTGGGTGATGAAAGACCCGTGTTCTAGCTGCCCCCTTCTCCACTCCTCATCACCCCAGCCAACAGCCAGCCAGCCTCCAGGAGCAGAGCCACCCTGCCAACCGGCAGCTGACCACAGATGCACGAGGGAGCCCAGCCAAGATCAGAAAACCTGCCATGCTGAGTCCAACCCAGAATGCCAACTTATGGAATCATGAGCTAAATGAATGGTTGTTTTAAGCCACTAAGTTTTGGGGTGTTTTATCATGCAAAAAAAACCATTAAGTGATACACTGTATGTAATGAGATTTCCAGCGATGAGCAGAATATCTGGAGGTTTGTACTGGAGACTTGAGTTCATGAGATTCTCCGTGTGGGATGCATGTGACGGTAACTACTTTAGGAGCTTGGCATGTAGTAGGTGCTTAGTAAGTGTTGAAAATCAAGTGAATTCCATTTATAAGCGCACCACCAGACTATGGGCTTTGGATGATGATGATGTGTCAATGTAGGTTTATTTTTTATTTTTTCTTAAAGATTTTATTTATTTATTTATTTATTTATTTATTTATTTATTTATTTATTTATACTTCAAGAGCAAGTGTGACAGGGGAAGGGCAGAGAGAGTGGGAGAGAGAATCTCAAGCAGACTCCATGCTGAGCACAGAGCCCGACATGGGGCCGATCCCACAGCCCTGAGATCATGACCTGAGCCAAAATCAAGAGTCGGACGCTTAACTGACTGAGCCACCCAGGCGCCCCCTCAATGTAGGTTTATTGATTGTAACAATGTACCACTCTGCTGTGGGATACAGACAGCTGGGGAGGTTCTGCATGTGTGGGGACAGGGAGTATCTAGGAACCCTCCATACTTTCTGCTCAATTCTGCTGGGAACCCAAACTTGCTCTTAAAAATGTTTATTAATTAGGCAAACACACACACACACACACACACACTCTCCACCAGAACTTCCAGCTGAGTTTTGGGAGCCAGGCGAAGTAAGTGATTGGCTGAGGATCCATCTTGTTAATGGGTAAAGACAAGACCAGACCCAGGTCTTCCCCATCAACCTCCCATCTCCATCCCCATATGTAACTTCTGACTAGTCCTCTCTGCAAGGGGACCAAGGTGGCATGAAAGGCCGCCATGTTGAAGAGATGATGGATATGAATATTTTATATTCTCTCCCTTCTTGTCAAAATCCACAATATTGCCTTCCATTAGTCAACGTCCTTCGAGCACTCTGTTCGGGGTGCGGCATGACTTTATGTATGTATTCCTTCATTTGGTCTCTGGCCTGCCTTTATGAACAGCCTCGCTCTGCGACCCTTCAGAACAGGGATGTTCTGATGGCAAACAGGCAGTTTCCTAACTTGGGTGACTTCTCATCAAGTTCATTGCTTTTACATTAAAATAATCACTTCAGCTGGGGGCAGCTGGGGCTGAACGTTAGCCGCTTAATTGCACCCACCTTTCAGCCCTCTCCTCGAAGATTGATTCCAGGGTGTTCTTAGCATAATATATGCCAGGGTCTATAAAAGCAGAAAGTGGCGGCCCTCTTAACCAGAGCAGCAAAGCCGATTGATGCATTTCTTCCGTTAAATTTACTGGCTTTATTGAAAGGTCTTCGGGGAGTTGCTTGCTCATTAAATACACCAAATACAAAATCTCTCTTAATACAGTATTATCTTGGTAATATAGAAGACTTCCCCAGTGTGAGCTCAGACAGGGGATTGTCACAGCTTTTAGGAGGCCACGCTCTCAAAGATTGTACTTCCCCTCGTAAGCAGCTACTCTGCACCCCTGCGATTTGGGGGGTCCGATTCTGCCTAACCTAGTCCAATGCACCATCCTCATTTTGCCTCACCCCACCTCCATCGCAGTCCAGGCCAGAGTGTAGCAAAAGGTAGGGCAGCTCGCAGAACTATAGGACATTTAACATCAGCTCTCCGCAATGACTTTGAGAACTGAGAAGTGGAAAATGATGTAGAAACATGTGATCCTTTAGCCAGGTCAGTTCTGGCTTCAGGCAGTGGCAGGAGGATGAATTTGGTGGCGGCAGTGGGGAAGGGGACAGTGGCTGGCACTTCACACCCCCAAATATCTGGGGCCCTCGACCTTAGGGACCACGTGGACCCTGGCCACGGCCTACAGGCGCTCTATCTGCCAGCCGGGCCCAGCACTGAGATGGAGGGGCCCGTGCTTGATGTGAGATCTCCACCAAGTCCCTTCCTATGTTCTGACTGTCACTTCCTTTCTGAGTAAAATCAGGTTAAAAATGCCTTTCCATCTTCACAAGTTTGCAAAAAAAAAAAAAGATTCCATCACTTTCCTAAAAGGATATGGGTCAACTAATAGCACAGGAAGTCTCAGGTAATTTTAACAGAACAGAAATAGAAGGGAAAGCCCAGAGTGAAGGGGAGGAAGGGGAGCTTGCACATGCTTAGTCAGAGGAGGAGCATGAGCTCCCTGGGATGTATGAGCAGGAAGATCGGCAAGTGCTGGCTTCCTGGATGCTCCGCAGGTCTCTTCCTCGAAGGGTAGACACCTTTGCCTGCCCAACCTCAATGTCCTCTCCCTCCTCGCCCTTCCTTCCAGAACTCCAGCGTGGCATCAGGCCCTGTGCCCACCTGATCACCTGATTGGGAACAGGCGTCTTCACCTCTATTGTGTTATGGACTCCTTGGCAGTCGGACAATAATGCTTTTAAATTGCACAAAATAAACAATATAGCATTGCAAAGGAAGCCAATTATATTGAAATGCAGTTATCTTTTTAAGATTTTATTTATTTATTTGAGCGAGAGAGACAGAGAGAGAGAGAGAGCGAGCGAGCATGAGCTGGTGGGTGGGGGGGATAGGGAGAGAAGCAGTGGGGCTCGATCCCAGGACCCTGGGATCATGACCTGAGCTGAAGGCAGACGCTTAACTGACTGAGCCACCCGTGTGCCCCTGAAATGCAGTTATTAAAATATTTTTTTAAATTGTGATTTAGTGGCATGCTTCTTGTTAGCACACTATATAATACTCAAGGCAGGTAGAACGATGACTATCTTCTACGGTATGATGTGTGCTATTTGGGGGCATCTGCCCCAACTGTGGTATGATTGGAAAAATACCTGTGCTTTCTTGTGGTGACACAGTCACAGGGATGCTCACGCTACTGTAATCTGTTGCCTACATTTGTAATTTAAGGGATGATGGAGTTTAGGTGGAGGTGAGTAAAAATAAAGACATCATTTGTTTTTCCATCCACATTCGCAGGTTCCATGAAACTGATCCTCAGTTTCCTGCTATTGAGGTCCTGGTCGTGATGCTGACCTCAAGGGATGTCATGAGGTTGGAGAAAAAGCCTGACCCGATGTCTCATCTTGAAAGTCTGACATCATCTGTGCAAAATGCAAAGGCAGACTCCAGGTTAAGAGTGCGGACCTGGAATAACCTAGACGGGTCTAATTCTTTGCCTTCCTTCGGAATCTTGTCTTTCTGGGTTGACCATCCCCACTGGGGCTTTCTGAGACCCCATGCTCACTGCTGGCCCATGAGCGGGTGCTGCCCCCGACGCCCACCCTTCCAGCGATGCAAGGACCCAACAGAATGTTCGTCAGTCCTCATGATAATTCTTCATGCCTTTCGTAAACCTACCTGGAGTGAGGAGCAGCTTCCTGGGATTTAAAGGTTGACAGAAACGAAGCCAGGTGCACATCCGCTCCCACCTGTGACCAGACCAGGCTTCCCAGAAAGTGGAAGTGGGGCCCCAGCTTGTGAGCACCTCTTGCTGGAGCCGTAACCACTGGGCATTCCCAGCCGTTCCCAAAGGTGCTGATGAGGAGGTGGCGGGCGTGGGTGCCAGTCTGGTCTCGGCTGTTGTCTTGCTGTGTGAGCTTCTGTCTTTCCATCTGTAGAATGGACTCCCCATCTGGTCCCTACCGCCGGCCTCTTAGATTATCAGGAGCTTGCAGAGCATGGTGGTTAGGGTGACTCCAACACGAGCCTGCTGTTCGTACAGCCATGGTTTCACCATTTGGAGCCTCTGTTCCCTTATCCATGAAATGGGCTCACGATGCATATTCCTCGAGGGCTGTTGTATGAATTAGAAACTCACTTGATAGCTCATCCTCAGTGTCGAATGGACATCAAACATGTAATCTGTCCCAAACGAAACTCTTGATATCCCCACCCCGCCTCCATCCCAGTCAGTTCCCTTCTCTGTCCCAAACCTTTCCATGATCCTATCTGGCTCAGCACCTCACAGAAGCTAGCAAGGCCCTCTGTCCTCACTTACCACGTGCCCTCTGCCTCGTTCACAGTCTCTCCGGCCACATTCTCCTGGAGCTCACTGAGCCTATGCCTGCCCCGGGCCTTTGCACCTGCTGTCCGCTCTGCCTGGAGCATCCATGTGTGTGCATCTCACACCTTGCCTGTTCTTTATTTTTCTTCCTCGTCCTTACTGCTATCTGAAATTACAGCATTTATTTATTCACTAGTGCGAATAATGTGTTGGTGCCTGAAAATGTTTGTTGGCTGTGAAAGGCATTTTGGCAAGCATTGCGAAGGATGGACTAAGAATGGGGACTAGACAACATTAAGAAATCACTGTTGGGGTGTAAGGGTGGCTCAGTCGATTAGGCGTCTGACTCTTGATTTCGGCTCAGGTCATGATCTCAGGGTTGTGGGATCGAGCCCCGCGTCAGGTTCCATGCTCAGCAGGGAGTCTGCTGGAGATTCTCTCTCTCCCTCTCCCCCTCCCCCCATGCTCACTCTCTCTCTCTAAAATAAATAAATAAATTTTAAAAAGAGATATCACTGTTAATTCGGTTGAGTGTGATAATGGCATTGAGGTCAGGGTGAAAATCAAGAGGCCCTAACTATTAGACACAAGCTGAAGTATTTGTGGGTAAAGTGGCGTGCCTGGGATTTGCTCTAGAATATTCCAGTTTAAGAGAACACTGGGAGTCAATGAAGCAAGAATGGCCAAGTGTTAACTGTTAAAGTCAGAAAATGATTGCATTTGGGTTAATTATATTATTCTCTTTCTTTTGGGTGGTTTGAACATTTCCACGATTTAAGTTAAACATATTTATTGAGCCCATTGGTGAGTGAATGGATAGCATGTAAAATGTACTCAATCCAGAGCCTAGCCTATGATACGCACTTACTATTAGCTTACAAAATTGTCAATAAAAAGAGATGAGGGAGCACGCTGAACTCAGAGGGGGCGGGTACAGATGCCGATGGTGTTCTTGAAAAGCAACCCTCTGATGGCCACCGTCCATACCAGGGCCTGGGCAGGGCAGGGGGACCCGCGTCCTGTGCCTGTGGCCGGCTCACCCTCCCCAGCTCCTGGAAGAACTGTGCTGGCCCCATTGCTGGTTCCAGGCTGAGCCCAGGGCCGAGGAAGCTTTCAGAACACCTGTCCAGTAGCCCACGCCACATGCACTCACAGGGGGCACGGTGCTTGTAAGTGGCTTCTGACACTGGGGCACCAAATGGGCCCTGCCCTGGGCAGCACCCAGGCGCAGCCATGGAGGCTCGTGCTCATGCAGCGCTGAGCAGAGGAGGTCCGGGAGCTTGGTGCAGTCCCCGGCTCTGGAGTCAGGCACTCTGCGGAGCCTGGCATGCCCTGTTTGTCTGTGGTCTGATGGGCAGGGGGAGCACTAGTGGGCTCTCAGTGAGGCCAGGAAAGCCAGGGAAATAGGACAGGGTCTAGCCACCTGGAGTTTCCTGCAGGTCAGAGCCACAGGGACAGGATTTGTGATCTGGGAGCATTCCCAAGGTCACGAGGGGATGGCGCGCCTGGGGGTAGGCAGCGGGCAAGGAGGCTTGTGGATGTCCTGTCTGGCAGCGAAGCACTGATGGGTACCAGACCAATGGCTCTGGGTGCGGATGCCCCTCTGCACTCCTCAGGTCTGGGACCTTGGGCAAGCCACTTGCCTTCTCTCAACCTGTTTTCTCGTCCGGAAAATGGGACTAATGGTAGAGCCACCCGGCCAGGCATTGTGGGATGCAGTGTGGTCCTGTGTGTGCAATGCTGAGCTCAGCGCCTGGCCCATCCTAGGACCTCAACAGACAGTAGTCATTTATTACTGTTGGTTTGGGATGGGGACTTCACACATATTTGTCCGACGGTTCCATTTGTTTGGCTTGTAGCCCACGGTCCCCTTACAGCCACAGAGGGCTGTGTTGACTGATAAAATCGGGGTGCTATTATCAGGAAGGAATGAAAGGATGCTGAGGTGTGGCTTCCCAGTGGGGTCTTCTCCCGACTTCCAGCCCCATCTGGCCAGCCCACGCTTCCCATGACCTGGAGCTGCTAGTCTGCTGAGAGGCCCAGTAGCACTGCTCTCCAGAACTTCATCCAGGCGAGCGCTGGGTTAAGCACTTTCTATGTGTGGCATTATTTGCTTCTCCTGATGATGCTATAAATTAGATATTTTTATTACCCTCATTTTAGAAATAAACATATTTCTAAAGGTTGCTAGAGGTGAAATACTTTTCCTGGTAGAACCAAGACTTGACCCCGGAAGGTGAACCATCAACCACTGGTTCTCTCTCTTCTGGGCTAAGTTACAGGGGGGCTCTCTGCCTGTGAGGGTCAATCCCACAGGAGCTTGGAGAGGTGAAAGCACGAAAGTCACCACGCTTCAGACCTGGAGGCGTGCCATTTGGAGGCTGGAAGGAGGACTGTTCAAGGCAAATAAAAGAACCCCCGCCTCACCCAGTAGAAAATCCTGATATGCCAAGGCGCAGTGACCCTGGCTGCAAGCATAAACTGGTTTGTGATTAGCATCAGGTGATGTGTCTTCCTGGTAAGAGCGGTCTCACTCTTCGTCTGGCTAGGGCTGAGGACATCCCCACAAGAGTACCAGCTGTTAGCTCCAAGCTCAGCTCCCAGTTCAGAAGCCTCTGGAGTTCTTAGAAGCCCCCATTGACCTGGCCAATGTTATTGGTTTGGAGGGTCCTTGTCATCCAAGCCAAGAAGCTGTCAGAGCCAATCAACAGGCGTTTGCCTGAGTGACCAGTAAGTGGCATTCAGTCTTCTTCCTGCTGGCCTTGAAGCTGGGAGGGGTAAATTTGGAACAGCTACAGCCACCTGGCCATCCTGAGAGGAGAATCTGCCAGAGGAAAAAACCCACAAAGGAAGGAGAGCTGAGGGGTGGGAAGAGACTACCTGAGTCCTGATGACACCATTCAGCTCCTTGATCAAGCCATATCTGAAGGCAAACTGGCCATGGACTTGTCCGTTAATAAAAGCTAACATATTACCCTTTTAGATTAGCCACTTCGGGTTATGGTTTTTGTCACTTGCAACTAAAGGATTCCTAACTGCTACAACATATCCACCCCTTAGAAATGTGAAAACCCATTTGTGGGGGCCCTGGGGAGCCACTGTAAGTTTTTGAACTGAGGAGTGGCAAGCACTAAGTCTCACTCCAGACAGCATCTAGGAAGGCAAGAGAGCAACCTGGCCCACATTCACCCCGACTTGGCTCTGCCGCCTTCTCTGTCTGCCTGTTGCCTCCATCTGCCATGGAGAGTGATGCTCTGAGCGTCTACCCATTCTGGCACCGGCTTCCCTTACAAGCATCTGCTCCGTGAGAGAATGAGCTTCACATCAAAGTGGCCCGGCAGCTTTCCTTAAACAAAACAGCCCCTCCCCTCCCCGCTGCCTTGCAAAGGCAAGCTACCTCATTTAGCCACCTGCGAGTTTCCTTTCATGGTCCCATGTCATTATGGGATTGCTTTGATGCGGGGCCGGGCGGGGGTGAGGAGACACATTCCACCATTGCAATTAACTTGTTAGAGACTGTGACGCCCAGTACGGGCGCCTGCCTGCTAGGGGTGTTGGGTGGGTGTGATGGAAGCCTGGGTCCACGGGTGGGGGGATCTGCAGCACGACCAGGCCCTGGGCTTCCTGGCGGAGACCACCCGAGCGGGGCCCCAGCTCCTTGCTGGCCGTATGGACGTGCCAGTCAGTATCTTAGTGCAAAGGACAGCTCTGACTTTTCCACACATGCCACCAAACACCAAATGCCATCCCTTCGCTGTGGCATACTGAGAAGGCTAAGGGCTCAGCATTGGACGTCAGACGGCTTCACCATTCTGTGACTCTTGTCAACTCACGCCACTTTTCCGATCCTGGTTCTCATCTGTAAAATGGGGTTTGAGGAGGCCCACGAAGGGGACAGCAGCATGTCAGTCCTGTCTGTGTTGGCCGCTACTGTCCTTACTAATGAGGAGCAGGCTTCCACCCCAGGCATCCCAGAAGAACAACGTGGCCAATTTTGCCACCGAAATGGTCATGAGAAAAGCTCAGGGTCCTGGGCTGTGTGAGCCATGGGCTTGGCTCCTACCCTTCAAGGGGCTGTCCCTACTGTTGTGAAGGGGAAGCAATCTGCGTCCCTAGTCATGGGAGAGGTTGTGCCAAGCCCGCCTCCCGCCCCCACCTCCCATGAGCTTTGGACCCATGGACTCAAGGGGATTCTGGGACCTTAGGACTGGGAGGGTCCTTGGGGTCTTCAAGGTCCCTAACCATCCTCAGACAATGCTGACTCCTGGGATTACTCACCCTTGCCTTGGAACACATAGGTTTGAGCCCCATGGAAAGTCCAGTCCCTGTGAATCCTGAAAATGTGGGGTGTTGGGGGTTGGACTTCTGGTGGCTCCAGGAAAGTCTTACCATGCCTCTCTCCTCTTGACCGTCACCTCCTCCAGGTAGGCCCCTGACAATGGAAGTTAAGGCCTGTCTGCTCCTTAGAGGCTCCCGACCTCTCTCTTCGCCAGCCCTAAGTACCCAAGTGGACATGGGTTCTGTCCTTGTGACAATGTCTAGCTCTCATGGCACATCAAAGAGAGTTGCAGCAGTTGGCAGGGAAGGATTTGAGTTTCAAAATCCCTGCCATGTCTTCAAGGTCTGCAGAGTCTGGTCCCCACCAGTCTCTAGGTCCTACCCTCACGCCCAGCACGGTAGCCGCGCCAGCCCCATTTTCCAGGTCCCTCACCAGGGCCTTTGCACGTGCTGTTCCCTGCACCTGGAGCACCCTTCCCATCACTCTGGCTCCTTTCTCTCTCAATGTCTCTTCCTAGGAGGACTTCCCTGGCTGCCCCGCCCCCAGTCTGAAGCAGGGGCCCTTACAACTGCCTTTAGCATGCCCCACAAGTATTCCCTCCCCGCTGTGTTATCTCAGGCTGTTTATCCGCTGCATCCTCCCAGCCCCTGAGATTACAGGCCTCACAAGGGTGGTGGGTGCGGGGGCGGGGGGGCGCTGTTTTGCTCCTGCTTGTGTCCCTCGCTTCTAGGGTAGAACCTGGCCGAGTGTCTGGGTGGGACACCCTGGCTCCTGGACAGCACACAATGGCATCTAATAATTAACTCTCCAATTAGGCCCATAATAGAGGCTTAAACTAAGGCTCATTGGTAATGAGGCTGTTCACAGAGGCCTTTCATCCCAGCCTCACTGCTCCGGAGCTCCTACCTTGGCAGCTGTGCGACAGAGTCCCCCCCTTTTGTTAACCGGGGGGCCTTGCCCCTCACCGGCACCCTGGCTGGGTGCATCCTGCCTCCTGCCTCCTCTGGCATCCTGGGCTGGGTGTGCCCTGTCCCAGGTAAGCCCTGGGAGCAGCCGGGCTGCTCCAGCCTCCCTGCCCCTCAGCCTCTCCTCGAGGCCGGGGCTGGGACAAGCTCTGGGAAAATGTGTCTCTTGGAGCCGAAGGCCCCCCTCTTCATTACAGAGACACCAATTGGCTCAGCCCCTGAAAGCCTTCAGCTTTAGGAATGTTAAGACTTAATTGCCTTATGGACATGGAAAGAACGGAGAGGTTTCTCCAGGGAGTGGTTTCTCTCCCCTGTTGGACAAGGACAGGACTTGTGACTGATGAGAGGGGGAGGCGAGCCCCCTCCTGGGGGCCGTGACGGGTTCCACCTACATTGAGAGCCGGCACCCTCCCTGGTTCCACTCTTCCTCCGGCTGACTTTCAGAGGTGATTTCTAATTGCGTTTTCCTGGTCAGGAAGAGGAGCCCGGGGCCGGTGACTTTCTCAGTGCCAGGGACCAGGCTCAGCCACTTTCCCCAGCACCCCATTCTTACTGGAGCACACAGGTCTTGTAGGGTTTGGATTCTTGGTAAATTTGCACAGCGTAAAGAGTAATGGGTAGCACACGAATTCACTGTCCTGGCCCCACCTGCCTACCAGTGAAGCTCACCTCCCTCCACTCGCTGCCCTGCACACCCCCTTGCACTCCTAACACCCCCAGCTCACCCCCAGCTCGGGCCTTCACCCGTGCCCGTTCCCCTCCCTGCAAAACCCAGCTCCTAGACCTTTGTGTGACTCACTCGGTCCTCTCATCTGGATGTTGCTTCCCACGACCTTGACGACCCACCCTTATAGAAGGCCAAGTACACCCTGCAGAGGGCACTCTCCCCCATTTCACGTCTTTGTGCGTTTATCAAGGGCTGGTCTCCCCTCACTGAAACACAAGCTCTTGCTAGCTGGCCGGTCCCTCCGCCGTGGTTTCCCCGGGGCCTAGTGCAGTGCCTGGTCTGTAAATATCTGTGTAAAAGAGAACGCAACTTCTCCTTCTTGACCCACAAACGCTCTTTTGGCCCCTCAGAAAGCCTCGCCTCACTGGAACGGACCCCTCCCAGGGCTTTGCTGTGGACAATGGTGCCTTCTTGAAGTCACCTCCACTTCCAAGCTTGGCCCAGTGGGGCCAGGATAACGAAGCTGCTTTAACATAAATAATTTGCTTCTGAGGTGTAAGAAATGGGGAATATTTTTAGAAGGCCTGCCCTCCTAGGGGAAGTAAATGACTTATGAAAACGGGATTTTTCAAAGTGGCCTTCAAGAGAAAAGGGAGCCGTGTGTGATGGCCAAAATGGAATTCTATGAATTAGTGCGACTCATTATTCTGACCATACGCACACAGACACACGCTCACACACACATGCACACACACACTCGCTCGCTCACTCACTTTTCCTCCTGCCTTCCATTTCATGGTCTTAGCTCAAATCTGAAATAAAACCACCGCAGCCCCCCTCCCCTGGCCCTCAGCGGCGGCCTGTCTGATTGGATGCCTCCCACAGCCCTGAAGACCAGAGCTTCAAGGAAGAAGCTGCGGGGGCACGCTGAGCCCTCGCTTCTTAAAGTGCGCGCCGTAAGTTACCTTGAAATGTTATATTTAAAAAAAAAAAAAGTATTTTAGGTTCAACAGACACTTGGGTTCCTGTTAACAACTCATTTAAGGAGAAAGTGGGGGGAAGGCATTCAGTTCAAGGTTTCTTTGACGACGTGAACCTCCTTACTTTGAATCCTTACAGTGTGGATGGGATGAAAGACGTCGTGGAGACGCAGATGGGTAAATGCGCAGGTGAGCAAAGACAGATGTTCCCAACAACGGAGTCGCGGGCATCTTGGGATGGTCTTTGTCTGGCCAATAATGGAGAACAGATATTGGCGGGAGGGGGGGGAATGGGAGACCCAGAAAACCAAGACACAAAAACCACTTTTGTGGCCATTGTGTTTCCACCGGACTCTTGATCTAGGGAAGACGTGCTGTTTGGAGAACTAATAAGGCGACCGGCCCCTTTGATGAGGCACGGTCTGAAAACCAAGCTCTGGAGGAGTCATCCATTGCCGGCTCCCTGAGGCCTTTCTCCCCTTGTCTACAAAATCTGGTCTCCAAGGGGCATGGATGTGTCTTCTGCCCATCACTTCTGAAGGCCCAGACAACCGGCTCTGGGCTCTTTGTCTGGAAGAGTCATGGTGGCTTCCCATTGTCTGTAGGCTCTGACTATGACTCCAAACTCACAGGCTGACAACCAAGGTCCACCATGAGTTGGCTCCACTTTGCCTTTCTTCGCAGTCCCCAAACCTAAGATCTCTACTCCCAACACTACCATCTCCTTCCTTATCCCACTACGCTCTTCTCCTCTCCCCTTCTCCCCGTAGTCTTTCCTCCTCTGGTCTAAGGTCTACTCGTCCTGACAGATCTGACTCCCAGGCACCTTCTGAGACTAGCCCGTCCTCACTGAACTCCTGTTGTGAGTTCTCACACACTGATTCAATGTGCATTTGACCCATCTCACTGTCAGACTAGTCTACTCTCCCAAAAGGTCCATCAGCTTTCTAGGCATCTGCCTTGTAGGTGTCAGCACATGGCCCAGGGTGAGCAGAGTGGGCACAGTAAGAAGCACTGGTTTCTACTAAACTGAAAAGTGAAAAGTGGCCAAGCGGTGGGCCAGAGATGCAGAGGATCTGGACTCACTGCCTGCCCCTGGGGATCTTTCCTCCCTGAGGCTGGGATGCAAGACTCGCCTGCCGCCATGAGCTGTTACTCTCTGTGAACACTCTAAAACCTGGAGGACCACTGGTCCCTGGGCAAAGCCAAAACCTCTCAGCTTCTCAATGTTGTTCCAACTCTTTCTGTTCTCTAACAGCTCACTCATTCAATAAATGGTTGTTGAGTGCCCCCACTGTGCGCCACTCATGGGGATGTGGTGGTGAATATCCCAGACATTGTCCCCATTCTCTTGGAACTTACAATGAATTAAGAGGCACAAAAAGGATTGATTACAGTTGTGATAAATGCAGTGAAGGGTAGGTGCAGGCTGCTCTAAAAGCATTTGGAGAGATACAGCAATTGTTTCTCAAGGACATTGTTTTACATTTGGTGGGGTCTGAGCAGGCTGCCCCGCTCAATGGCAATGGGGAGCCCTGAGTTGCCTTGATGGACCACTTGATGGAATGCTGAGTGTGGAGGGGGGCGATGGAAGAAGATCAGTTTTCACTGAAGGTCTGTGGTGAGGCTGGTGAAGTATCTTCAGGCAGGGATTGCACTTGTTATGAATGTGGATGAGACCAGAGCAGGAGTCAACTGTCCCTCCGATTGACGCCATAGCCAGAGATGTTCCACAGTTCTCTGATGCTAAGTGCCTTCTCTTTAAAACAAGGGCCTTCTTTTCAACAAGCTCCCAAATCCCGTGTCCTTCAAGGCCTCACTGACATCACCCTAGTGGCTACGGATCATTCCCGTACCTGTTCTGTGTCACTTCCTTGAGTTTTCTACTAATTAAAGCTAGTGAGCTGTCGTTTATCATGGCTTCTTTTGCAAATGTTCATCCACTCGACCTCACAGTGAATTCCAGGTGAATTAGAATCACATCTAGTTCTTTGGGTAGCAGGGATCCTAGATGAGGGCATAAGCCAGGGGAAGCAAGTATCTGGCACTCGTGCCCCCACCACTGCTAATCCAGTGGCCCTGGCAGACATTATTAATCAATCCCCACACTCATTTCTGCTGGGCTTGGACAGGGTTTAAAAGCACCTTCTCAGAAGCATCTTCCCTGGTCACCCGCTGAAGGAGGTCACTCCTCCCCCAGTTGTTTTCTGTGACTAAACCCATTCTTTTCTTCACAGTGCTCTAATTTTTAAAGACATATTCAAGACCCGTTTCCCCAACTAACCTGTGAGCTCCATGTGGTGGGAGCATGTCTGTTTCTGCTCATCACAGAATCTCTGGGGCTGAGCGGTCTTGGTCATATAGGAAGAGCTCAGGAAATATTTGCTGCAAGTGGACTTAATGCTTTAGTCAACGAGTTAGAGAGAGAACCCAGGTCTCCTTGTCAACACACCTGGGCTGAGTCCCAGCTCTGTGCTTTCCTAACTGGGTGTGTTGGGGCAAGCCCTCCCCTTCTCCATATCAGGGCCTGGAGCTGTGTAAGTGGGACTCTTACCTCCTCCCTCAGAGGTTCCAGCAGATCTGGGACAAAGCCTGTCCCTCCGAGCTTGGTGGCCACAGGGAACTTTATTTTGAGACTTGAGGGTTGGTTTATTTTGGAGCTGGTGGGCCCTCCATGGGCAGAGGTCCTGGGTCCTGGGTGGCAGAGTCTGCAGCTCTCTGGAGCCTGTGGGGCAGGGGCCTTGGCTCCCAGGCACCGGGCTCTGCGGCAGGAGGTGTGGACTTGACTCTGGCCCTTGACTACTTGGGATGCGGCAGTGGCATTTCTGCCTGCGTCTTAATTCCCTCCTCCTTCACCCGCTTCCGCCGCGGGAGAGGAGGGAGAAGGGCGCTGTGTGCACCCATGCCCATTTGTTGTTTCTACAGCTGGGGCCCGACGGCCTCCACCCCTCTGGGGATTTAAGCCCCCTGGGCCTGTGTCTCCACAGACTTGCCCTGGCCTGAAGCCAGTGGGAATTTGTGTGTGCATTTGGGGCTGGGTGTGGGTGATTGGGGGCTCCAGGGATGGCCAAATGGATCAGTCGGGCTCTGACTGGCTGTCCCCAACTCCAGAAAGGGGCAGGGTGTGGTGAGGCTGGCCTGGGCCCAGTGACACCAGGAAGCCATAGAGAGACCCGCCCCCTCACCCCTCCCCCTTCACCCTGCGCCCCGGCTGTCCATGGGGGTACAGGGCAGGGCCCTGCAGGAGTCCCGCCTTTCTCCTACAAGGGGGTGGCCTCATGACGCATCCTCCCAGAAGGCCAGATAGCTGGGGGAAGTGGGTCCTTCCCGCAGAGACACCAATCCCTTTCTCCCTTAGCAGCCAGACCCGGAGTCCGGGGGGCAGGAAGCAAAGGAGCGCCAGGCAGCAGGCCCCACACCAGCAGGCAGTGCTGGGTGCCCTTCAACAGGCTTCTGTCCTACTCAGCAGAACCAACTCCACCGCGCCCCTCTTCTGGGAGTGCCCGTCCTCCCATCTCTGCCTGGTGAACTTCTTCTCACCCTCAAGGTCCAACTCAAATGTCACCTCCTCTGGGAGGCCTCCCTTGACCCTTTCAGCCAAGGTTACTTGCTACCTCTTTGGGTTCCTACCCTCTTTCCATTTTCGTGCCTGTCTCAGCCGAGCAATTACTCATTAACTGGGACACTCTTATCTTCTGTCCTCCTCTGGACTGCGAGCTCCAAGGGCATCATCTGTGTGCCGAGCATGTTATTTCTGCTCGCCTTCCTCCACGGCCCCCTTCTAGAACGGCACCTGCGGCGGCCAGGCCCCACCGTGGCACCTGGTGACACTCAACTCCTTATCTTCCTGCCCTTGCTTCCTGTGGCGCTGAATGGGGCCGCACTGTGTGGCCGGCAGGACAGTGCGTTCGTGACGGTGTGTGTGTGTGGAGGGCCCTGGGGCGTCTGCCTTGCTGTATGTTGGACGGCTTGCTCACCGGAGGCAGCCACGTCGTCAGGACGGGCCCGTGCCGAGAGGTCCCCAGGCCTCCTCCCTGCAGCCAGCGCCCATGAGCCACCCCTGTGACGAGCCCGTGTGTCCTCCAGGCCTGGCCTGGCCTACAGACGACCGACGGACAGCCTGACAGACAGCGTGACTGCCACCTCGTGAACGCTCCCGAGCCAGGACCTCCTGCCAAGCTGCTCCTCCACTCCCTCCCGACAGAAAGGGCGCGAGATGGTCCAGGTTGGCTGTTCCTGGGGGAACTTCCTACCTGGCGGTAGATAACCACTAAGACCCTCAGTTTCCTTTGGGGAACGACCCTGCTTCCCCGTGTGTGGCTTCGGTGGAACTGTCTCTCCTGGAGCTCCGTCCCCTCTGGGCCAAGGAATGGGGCCTTGACCCTGGGGAGGGCAACCGGACCCTCTTCCTGGAAATTGTCTGCAGCAGAGATTCTGGTCCAGGACTGGGGGGTAAGGCTAATTCTAGAAACTACTCGACACCACACAAACACATACATATGTACACACAAATAACACACACGTTTGCATACATTCATGCATCATACACATGCGCACACAATGCATTGGACACATGCATGTATCCACACACAGATATGCACAATGTGTACGCAAATATGTACACGTTTCTATTATATACACATGTACATAAATACATGCATTTTCTTTTTTTTGCCAGAGTCGACTATTTTTGGCAGCCAAATAAACTGGATTGGGACAACCACCTCCCTCTCACCATCTTCACACCCATCACTGAAGGCCCCCCAAGTGCCTAGAAGACACAACATTCCGCAAGCGCTCAACTACCGTGTTGAATAAATAAGAGCCTAGAAATATGAATGATGTCAGGGCTATTTATCGTGATTTAAATTTGTGTTTTTGTTTGCACCCTGGGAGAAGAATTTAAAAGCCTGAGAATTCTTTATGCTTGCTTCTCTGCATTTTTTCCTCCCTCCCCTACCTTCCCAGAGTCCAGCCGCCGGCTCACCATCTACAGGATCTTCTTTTGCCAGACCAGGGGCTGAAGGTGTCTGCAGACAGCCTGCGTGCCTTGGCCCGTTAGCCTGGGTGCTGTGAGGTGGGAACTGGGGGGAGAAGAAGCATAAGCCATGGAAAAGGGAGCCGGCATTGCTGTGATGGAGATGTATCTTCATTGTCAGCATCCTGGAGGTGACAGGTCCTTCCTGGGAGCCATGGCTCTGTGGCCCCTCTCAGGAGGCAGGATCGTAGCCTTGGGGCCTCCCTGCAGAAATCCTTGAGCCAGCTTGGTGCAGAACCAAATGGAGCTTCCCATCTATAAGGAACTTTTGGGCTTTTGTGGGCTGTGACCCATAGTGAGTCAGCAGTGACCAGTGTTGACTGATACCAGGGACAGGGAATTCTATATACCCTGGGGTACCACTCTGTGTTATATCCCAGGACCTGGGGCTGTGACAGAGGGAGCCCCACCGAAGACTGAAATTGAGTTTCCCACCAGTCCAGCATGGCAGGGACACAAAATCGGACCGATAGTCATTTGCTTTAGGAAAACATGCCATTTCTTTCACACCTAGGTTTGCGGAATAAGGTTCAAAGCTCATGGTGGCAGGAATTTTTCTTTTTGGTCTGTTTGGTTTACTACTGTCTCACAGAGCCTAGTACATTGCTTAACACACAACAGGAATTCAAGAAATATTAATGTATAAAGGCACACGTAGAAAATAATTTTTTGGGTGCCCACGAAATGCTAGAGATTCTATAGAAGCTTCCCTTAGGTTCTTCTTTTCATAACCACCCTAGAAACTTGGTGTTCTTGTCCACATTTTCCTTCCTTTCCCTCCTCCCTCCCTCCCTTCCTCCCTCCCTCCCTCCCCCCTTCTTTCCTTCCCTCTCCTATTTCAGCTGTCCTAGTGCATTTACACATGTTCATATAGGCAATGTATTGTTTATAGGTATGTATGAAGGTTAGTGTGTCGCAGCTCATGCCACCACGTTTTGCCGCCCATCTTCCCACGCATGGGCGGCCCCAGCACCCAGGCACCTGTCAACACGAGGGGAGATCAAATAGATCTGTGATGGAACTTCTTTGGACTATATACCTAGGAGTGGGATTGCTAGTCAGGGTGATGTCTGTGTGACTTCACCAAGAAAGGCCACAGTGGCCTGCACTACCTACCGGCAAAGCCGGAAGCTCCTTTATTTCATATCTGGGCCAACACTGGCTTTCCCCAGCTTACTAGTATTTTCCCAGTCTAATTAGGTATGAAGTGATACCTCATTGTTGTTTTAAATTGCACCTCTTGTCCCCGTTTTGGGGGAAGAATTGAAGCTTTAGAGAAGTGACGTGCCCAGGGGCCCTCAGCTGGTGCACGCCTGGCTGGGCTTTGTCCACCGGCTCTGGGCTCACCTGGGGCTCCGCTGCCCCTCACCTGGGCTTGACACCTCCACCAGCAGGACAAGCATGGGTGCAGGTCTTCTGCTGTGATCGAGCGCCACCTGGTGGCGCTGAGGGGGAACTGCAGTTGTGGAGGGGAAGGGGGGAGGGGAGGAACCCCCAAACCACCTTCACTTTTGAGGCTCCTATTTTTAAAAAATAGTTTTTCTAATTTAATTTTTTATCGAGATACAATTATCATATAAAGTATTAGTTTCTGGTGTGCAAGATAAATTTTTTTGTGATGAGAATTTTCAAGATCCAAATATACTCAATCCCCAAATATACAGCACCCCATTATTAACCAAAGGCCTCATGACGTATACATCCCCAGGACTTATTTTTCTTATAACTGGAAGTTTATACCCCCCTGGTCAGCTTCACCTTGCTGGTGGAGGGAACCTGAACTGCTTCACTTTTGAGGCTGTTACTGTTTTTAGCAAACAAAACCAGAACTCTGTTAGTATACTTTTAAAAACGTACTTTTAATTAAAGTATGTACTTGCCTAAAAGGCATAAATCCCCAGTGTACAGAGAATGAACTTCACAAGTGAACACCTCTGTAGGCAACAGTGCAGGTGCCCCTCCAGCCACGACACACCCATCCTCCGGGGGCTGCCACTATCCTGGCTTCTAACTCGGGGGATTCGTCTCGCCTGGGGGACTGTTGTATACACGAACCATACAGTTGTTCTCTTTTGTATCGTGCTACTTCTGCATGATGTTGTGTGCTTCGTTCATCCATATTTGTTCATTCTCGTTTTGATAAAGTATTCCATTGTATGAATATACCGCGAGCTATCCGGTCTACTGCCAATGCTTGTTTGGGTGGATTCCAGCATTTGGCTATATTGAATAATGAACATTCTGGGACAGTCTTTTGGTGCACCTACTTGTACGATCCTGTGAAGTATGCATCTAAGAATGGAAACACTGGACCACACCATAGGTGTATATGCAACTTTTGTAGATAACTGCTAGTTTTCCAAAGTGGTAATGCCAATCTCCCATCCCAATCATGGGTTGAGTGTTCTTGCTCTACATTTTCAATCTATAGTTAATATCGTCACTCTTTTTATTTTTTAAAGATTTTATTTATTTGAGAAAGAGACAGAGATAGTGAGAGAGAGCACATGAGTAGGGAGGAGAGGGAGAAGCAGACTCCCCAGTGAGCAGGGAGCCCCATGTAGGACTTGGTCCCAGGACTCTGGGATCACGATCTGAGCCGAAAGCAGAGGCTTAACTGACTGAGCCACCCAGGCGCCCCTCGTCACTCTTTTTAGCTGTTCTGGTAGGTGTTAGTGCTGCTGCCTTCTTTTTTTCATTTGCATTCCTGATAACTAACAAAATTTCTTATTTTTGTTGGTCACTTAGCTAAACACGTGTAAAGTGCCTATGCAAGACTTTGGCCCATTTTTTGATTGAGTTATCTGCCTTTTTCATACTGATTTATAAGAGTTGAAAACAGGTCATCTGCGTATGAGCCCTTTGTCTGATCTATCTTCTCCCACTGGGGTCACTTGAATTCTTACTCTCTTCCTGATGAGTTTTGATGAACAGACGTTCTACTTGCATTATGAATAGAATTTATTAATATTTTCTTTTATTACTGAGGCTTTTTGTGTTGTTTAAAATTTTTTGGCCTACCGCAAGGTCATGGAGACTGTCTTCTATGTTTCTTCTAGAAGCTTTCACAATCTGCATCCATCTGGAACTGATTTTTGCATACAGCGAGAGGCGGAGGGTCGATATTTTTTTCCATATGGACATTTAATTGACAGCCTGATTTATTGAAAAGATTGTCTTTTCCCCCACTGCACCACAGTGTCACCTTTGCCATAAACCAGGGGACTGTACCTGTGTGAATCTGTTCCCGGTGTATGTGTCTGTTTCTACTAGAAAATGTAATCACGAGGCCATTTCAGAGTTTATAAAGTACTAGCGTGCCACAGGAGGCGCTGTCTGCCAAGGGACACTGGCTTGGGGTTCCTTTTCATTTGCATTCCTGATAACTAATGATAAGTGTTCCTTTCTCAATGCTAGCTGTGAATCTTGGGGCTCCCTCTAGGCTTATTTGGTCAGAATGTCAAGAAGCTGAGTTGGAGGCTCCTTGTGCCTGTGGAGTCCACACAGAAAAGTCCTCTGGACCCCAGGAGAGCACCCAGGGGACCCTAGGGTCTGGGGTGGGGCAAGGTCTCTCCTCTGCATTCCTCTCCCCTCTCTCTTCCGGTCTCTACTAAACCCCAGGGGAAGCCTGCACCCCGACTCGACTCTGCAGGGGCACCTCGGGTCTGAGAGCTGAGACTCCCGCGGCAGCCCCCCACCCCCTTGAGGGTCTGAAAGCACCAAGCGGCCCCTTGAAGGTGTGGCATTCAGCTCCCCCCAGTCCCACATGGGCAGGGGTGGTGTGGTGTGTAAGACCTGCAGTGTGTGTATCGCCAACCAGCCCCTCGGCCCTTTGCCCCTCCTGATGTCCCTCTGGGGACCCTGGGTCTCCATTTCTCACCTCTAAGACTTCTTTTCCAAGAAGGCCTTTCTACAGAGTCTTCTTTTGGTGGGGAGAAGACCCACAGTTTTCCCTACGTTGGTTCTGACTCGGGTCAAGGACAAACGCTACATTCGCACGATGATCTATGCAGTTTAGCCTTGTTTTCTGGTGGCTGCTGTCTAAAAGGGACGCCCCAGGTCTGAAGGCCTAGGCGGGGCGTACCAGAGGATGCTGTCTGGGGGCCGAGGGCCCAATAGCAGAGAGAGCCTGTGGTGACCTAGAGGGCCACGCTGGGGTTTTGGGCGAACACCTTTTTAGCATCTATCTCTCCTTCGACCATGTGGGGGTGGATGTCCACGATCATGCCTGCGTCCTTGCATAGCTTGAGCAAGGTCCGAATGTTGTTCTTGGACAACCGCAGGTATCTGCGTGAGACAAGGCCAGAGAGGTCAGTTGAGTGTGGAGTCACCATTGCTTCGAACTTTATTGAAAAGAGCTTAGATTTAAGCACTGTGGGATCTCTCATGAGAACTGGCTCTGCAGACACCTCTGGAGCCGACAGAGATCCTATAAAAGAGTGGGACACCCCACAGAGTTGGTGGGAGTTTTACTGGTATAACTCTTTGGGAAATTAATTCGGCAACATATGTGCCAGGCACCAGCCCTATCCCCACAAGTCCCCTCCCCCCAAAAGTTCCTTCATTATCTTTCTCTCAGGAACTCCACTCAGGCCTTCAACTGAACCTGAGAAGAGAAGTCAATGGAATGAAAAGCTATATAAATCAAAGTGTTCACTTCGGGGTTATCAACAACAGGAAAAGAGGAGATTCCATCAACCGAGGAGTGGTTAAGCAAATAATGGAATACCCATCTCAAGGATGCTCCCGCCAGCCTTGACATGGCTTTGGGCAGAAGCAGGTGCCCTAGGTGATGGTGATGCTTGATGCCCCGTGAGAGAGGCAATCGTCAGGGCTTCCATCACTAACAGGTGTGTGTAACGTCAGCGATGCCAAGGCCCGCGTGAAATACAGAACAATGGCAATAAAAGCTGAGTAAAATTGTAGGAAAAGGGAGTATATTTTCTTTCTTCTTTTTTTAAAATTATGTTATGTTAATCACCATACATTACCTCATTAGTTTTTGATGTAGTGTTCCATGATTCATTGTTTGCGTATAACACCCAGTGCTCCATGCAGAACGTGCCCTCTTTAATGCCCATCACCAGGTTAACCCATCCCCCCACCCCCCCTCCCCTCTAGAACCCTCAGTTTGTTTCTCAGAGTCCATCATCTCTCATGGTTCTTCTCCCCCTCCGATTTTCCCCCCTTCATTTTTCCCTTCCTGCTATCTTCTTCTTCTTCTTCTTTTTTTTTTTTTAACATATAATGTGTTATTTGTTTCAGAGGTACAGGTTTGCACAATTCACAGCGTTCACCATAGCACATACCCTCCCCAATGTCTATCACCCAGCCACCCCCATCCCTCCCACCCCACCCTTCACTCCAGCAACCCTCAGTTTGTTTCCTGAGATTAAGAATTCCTCGTATCAGTGAGGTCATATGATACATGTCTTTCTCTGATTGACTTATTTCGCTCAGCATAACACTCCAGTTCCATCCACGTCATTGCAAACAGCAAGATCTCATTCCTTTTGATGGCTGCATAATATTCCATTGTATATATATACCACCTCTTCTTTATCCATTCATCTGTCGATGGACATCTTGGCTCTTTCCACAGTTTGGCTATTGTGGACATTGCTGCTATAAACATTGGGGTGCACATACCCCTTCGGATCCCTATATTTGTATCTTTGGGGCAAATACCCAGTAGTGCAATTGCTGGGTCGTATGGTAACTCTATTTTCAACTTTTTGAGGAACCTCCATACTGTCTTCCAGAATGGCTGCACCAGCTTGCATTCCCACCAACAGTGTAGGAGGGTTCCCCTTTCTCCGCATCCCCGCCAACATCTGTTTTTTCCTGACTTGTTAATTTGAGCCATTCTGACTGGTGTGAGGTGGTATCTCATTGAGGTTTTGATTTGGATTTCCCTGATGCCGAGTGATGTTGAACACTTTTTCATGTGTCTGTTGGCCATTTGGATGTCTTCTTTGGAAAAATGTCTATTCATGTCTTCTGTCCATTTCTTGATTGAATCATTTGTTCTTTGGGTGTTGAGTTTCATAAGTTCTTTATAGATTTTGGATACTAGCCTTTTATCTGATACGTCATTTGCAAATATCTTCTCCCATTCTGTCGGTTGTCTTTTGGTTTTGTTGACTGTTTCTTTTGCTGTGCAAAAGCTTTTTCTCTTGATGAAGTCCCAATAGTTCATTTTTGCCCTTGCTTCGCTTGCCTTTGGCGATGTTTCTAGGAAGAAGTTGCTGCGGCTGAGGTCGAAGAGGTTGCTGCCTGTGTTCTCCTTTAGGATTTTGATGGACTCCTGTCTCACATTGAGGTCTTCCAACCATTTTGAGTCTATTTTTGTGTGTGGTGTAAGGAAATGGTCCAGTTTCATTCTTCTGCATGTGGCTGTCCAATTTTCCCAACACCATTTGTTGAAGAGATTGTCTTTTTTCCACTGGACATTCTTTCCTGCTTTGTCGAAGATTAGTTGATCATAGAGTTGTGGGTCCATTTCTGGATTTTCCATTCTGTGCCATCGATCTATGTGTCTGTTTTTGTGCCAGTACCATACTGTCTTGATGATGACAGCTTTGTAATAGAGCTGGAAGTCCGGAATTGTGATGCCGCCAGCTTTGCTTTTCTTTTTCAACATTCCTCTGGCTATTCGGGGTGGGAGTATTTTCTTTTAATAATATTCAAACAATTAAAAAATTAGGCCAGTGATTTAAAATCTCAGCTAAAGCCCCACAATTCTGACTTACACTGGAGAGGAACTGATCCCGTCGACACTGTGTGGTCTAGAGCGTATCTCTGCCGGCATATCCTCTGAGCTCCTTATTCTACCAGCGGCTTTGACCTTGTTCCCAGCTTTAGTGTAAGGAGGTTGGTCCCCTACTCAGGCCACCTGCTGGTTGGTTACTTTGCTACAGATGATGGGGGAGGAGCTGCATATTGAAATAACCTGGGTTTTCCACCCATTGGGAATGGTCTCCTTGTCCTTCAAGATCTGCCCGGCGCTTACCTGTTTTTACAGCCATCTGACACCCCACTCCCCAGCCCCATGTCTGGACCACCTTTCTCTGACAGTGCCAGGCAGGGTCTGCTCCTTCCGCTTCTGCCCAACCCAGCCCTGGAGGGTCTCACACACTTGTACATGTCAGCACTCACGAAGATCCCATTCTGGACAATTTCATCTTTTCCTTGGATGTTTTTCTAATCCTCGTTGGATGCCATCTTTCCAAATATTCGCTCTCCCTCCTTGGAGGGTGGGGGCCCTGTCCAAATCTCTTTTCTGCCCACCATGAAGCCCAGGTAGGCTGTCTGTTGGCCAGAGTCAACGAGCATCACCCTGTCAAAGTGAAAGCCATCGCCAAAGTCATCCATCCATGGAAAGGTCGAGCAAGAAGCCCCCTTTGGCTGGGGAGGCTGCCATTCCACCCATCCATCTCTCAGTGAGCAGAGCAGGACTTTGTAATGGGGTCACTGGATGCCAGGCATCTGAGGCCATCTGAAACCTACAGAGGAGCTCCCTGCTGTTCCGTCTAGAAGGACATCCACATTATTCTGTTGTCTGTTTCCTCCTCTACTGAAGTTTCTGAGCCTTGTCAGCCACGTCTTTACAGAAAGGCTAGCACCGGGCTTGGGAGGGATACTTGAATTTGGGGATGGAAACCAGCAGGTCCCGATGAATAAGACAAAGAACAGGGGAGAAGGAAGACCTCTGGTAAGAGCAGTAAATACCAAACGGCTTCACACTCTGTTCCTAGTGCCTCTGGGAGTTTAAACCCCCACACGTTGAGCAGATGGCCACCGGGGATGGTGGGGAGGACCACCAGCAACTCCACACGCGGAGTGAAGGCTCTTAGGGGGATTTCCTGTTAAAAATAGGCCACAGACAACGCATTCTTTCTTTTTGGATAATATTCATGGTTTCTATTGTGAAACATATGGAAATATTGGAAGGGTGGTGCCAATGTCCAAAGGCGTGGCATCAAAGCACCCAAATGTCGTGCCCATCCCAGAGCTCCTCCACTAGTGAGGTTGCCGGGGAACCCAGTGGCTTCTGCCCTGGAACGGCCCTTCAGGACACAAAGACAGAGCCCAGTCCTGCCACCGCCGCCCGCCCTCCCCTTGCCCACGCTCAGCCCAGGTGTCTGCAGCCCAGGGTGGTGACCAAAGCCTGTCCCCCCACCCCGGGCACCCCGCCCCGCCCGCCAGGGCAGCTCACCGGCAGCTCAGCACCTCCTCCGGCTTCAGCATCCTCACCAGCTCCACCTTGGGCTCGGTGCCCTTCTCCATGAGACTCTTCAGCTTGCGCTCATAGGAGATCTCGGCCGTCCTGCTTATTACCCAGTCTCTCAGGAGGGTGGACTTCCGACCGCCGAAGACAGGCGATTCCTGCAACGCGGGGTCCAGGACGCTCTGGCGGCGGTAGGGCAGGGGCCGCTGAGCGGACTCCAGCGCGATTGCGTCCTTGATGTCGAGGTCTGAAATTGGACAGTCGTCACCAGGGAGTTCGAGCTGGTGGAGGGGAGAGACAGGACGGGCAGGAAGCGGGGGAGGCCTGCAAGACAGCCTGGGCTTCAAACAAATACCTGTTCTGACGAGCTCTCTTCCACGCTCTTCGCGCTCTTCTCCGCATCGGTTTAATTCTCGCTCGTCTTTACCTCCCTCCTTTCTCGCTGCCTCCTCGGCTCCCTCCCTCCTGTCTTCGTCCCCTTCTCGCCATCTTCTCTTCAGTCCCTCCTCACCTAAAGGGAACCTCTGCCTGGAGGAGGTAGGGGAAGCTAGGGGAAGCTATCAAAGATCAACTCTGAGATGTTCTTTTTTTTTTTTTTTCCTTTGGTTGGTTCAGATGGGGTTTTTAAAGGAAAAACAATTTCTTGGATGAAAGGGGAGAAAAGTATTGCAGGCAGGAGGAACAGCATGTGCAGGTGCGAGGAACAGCATATACAGGCATAGGAATAGCTTGTACAGGTGTGAGGAACAGCATGTGCAGGCAGGAGGAACAGCATGTGCAGCAGGAGGAACAGCATGTGTGGGTGTGAGGAACAGCATGTACAGACAGGAGGAACAGCATGTGCAGCAGGAGCAGCAGCATGTGTGGGTGTGAGGAACAGCATGTGCAGGCAGGAGGAACAGCATGTGTAGGCAAGAGGAACAGCATGTACAGGCAAGAGGAACAGCATGCTCAGGCAAGAGGAACAGCATGCTCAGGCAAGAAGAACAGCATGCTCAGGCAGGAGGAACAGCATGTGCAGGCAGGAAGAACGGCATGTGTGGGTGTGAAGAACAGCATGTACAGACAGGAGGAATAGCATGTACAGACAGGAGGAATAACATGTGCAGCAGGAGGAGCAGCATGTTTGGGTGTGAGGAACAGCATGTGCAGACAGGAGGAACAGCATGTGCAGGCAGGAAGAACAGCATGTGCAGGCAAGAGGAACAGCATGTACAGGCAAGAGGAACAGCATGCTCAGGCAGGAGGAACAGCATGTGCAGGCAGGAGGAACGGCATGTGTGGATGTGAGGAACATCATATGCAGGCAAGAGGAACAGCATGTGTAGGCAGGAGGAGTAGCATGTACAGGCAAGAGGAACAGCATGTACAGGCAAGAGGAACAGCATGTGAAGGCAGGAGGAACAGCATGTGCAGGCAGGAGGAACAGCATGCACAAAGACGCAAATATATGAAATGAAATGGTGAGTGTCTGATGTTACCCAAATACGGAGTTTGTACCGAATTAAATACTGTGGGGGCTAGTGCTTGGAGAATTTAATTTTTTTCTTCTTGCCAAATTTACCACTAAGTATTTTATAGATTTTTACCGATGAGAATGGGATGTTTTCTTTCCATTTCCATTTCTGGAAATGGGACTAGTATAGAGAAAAGGCTATTGTGTTACAATGCATTTTTTTCCTGTTAGAATTTCTTGAGCTTTACAGATATGTAATCATATCAGGGGAAAAACGAAAATAACTTCCTTCTAACATTTAGAAAAATTATATACTCTTCTTGACATATTGCATTTGACAGACTTTCTAACACAATGTCAATAATGATGATAGCAGATGCCTCATTTTGTTCCTGATTTTAATTAAAATAATTAGCATTTCATCATTTAGAATGATACTTGCCACTATTTTTGGTATGTTTATAATATTAGGAGCTTAATTCTTAGTTTACATCAAGTTTTTATTAGTAATAATTGCTTGATTCTACTTTTTGATTTTCTGTCATTTACTGACATGCTCGTATGGTTTTTCCACTTTATTGATGGAATAAATTATGGTCTTAGATATTCTGATAGTGATAACCTAACCATTCCTAACCTGCTATAAGAAATCCTATTTGTCACTAAATCCTACCCCTGAAAGTAATACTACACTATATGTGAACTAACTTGAATTTAAATAAAATCTTTTTTTAAAAGATTATTTATTTATTTATTTGACAGAGAGAGACACAGCGAGAGAGGGAACGCAAGCACAGGGAGTGGGAGAGGGAGAAGCAGGCTTCCTGCTGAGCAGGGAGCCTGATGCGGGGCTCAATCCCAGGACCCTGGGATCATGACCTGAGCTGAAGGCAGACACTTAATGACTGAGCCACACAGGCGCCCCTTAAATAAAATTTTGACAGAAAAAAATTTTTTTTAAATAAATAAACTTCATTCTCTCAAAAGAAGGAAAAAAAAGAAATCCCCATTTGGTCATGGCATGTTACTAATTTCATACATTGATAAATTTTCATACATTTGGTATATTTGCTAAAATTTTTAATATATTTTTTACATCTGTATTACTTCTTTGCAAATATTTTAATATTGTGGTTCTGGTGCCTTGTTGGATTAATGCAGAAGTGTCTGTATTTTATATGGTCTGGAATAGTTGAGGTGATATTGAGATTATTCATTCTTGAAAAGGTAGATAGAATCTGGTGTGAAGTCTTTTGTCCTGGTGACCTGTTCAGTGGGAAAGTGTCAACCAGCTTTCAACTTTTACTTTAGAAATTGCTCTCTTCAACTTTATTATGTCAATTTTAATAATTTATTGTATGAGAGGAAATGATATATTTCTTCTAGGTTTTCAAATATATCAGAAAGAGGTGCATCTAGTATTCTATTATAGGTCAGTTAACGTATTTCTCATCTTTGCTCATGTATTCTTTCTCCTACCAAATCTTGTACACTTTTACTCTTCTTTTTTTGTTTAACATTTTATTTATTTATTTATTTATTTAGAGCATGAGCAGGGGGAGGGGCAGAGAGGGAGGGAGAGGGAGAGAATCTTAGGCAGACTCTGCTGAGTGCAGAGCCTGATATAGGGCTTGATCTCACGATCCTGAGATCATGACCTGAGCCGAAGTCAAGAGTCAAATGCTCAACCAACTGAGCCACCCAGGCACCTCTTTATTCTTCTTCTTAACAATGGTCATGAGGAGTTCATACTATTCCTCACTTGCATTTTCAAAAAGCTAGCTTTGGAGTTAGGACTTACCCTTTTAACTAGTTTTTATCTTGGGTTTCATTAATCTCAGCTGGTATTTAATGTATGAAAGCTCTCTCTTTCATATTAATTATTTCTCCTATCTTATTATAAATAGTAAACTGCTAAATGTATTCATTTTTTCTTTTTTTGTGTGTGTGTTATAAAGACAAGAATTATTAATTTTAGTTACTATAAATTTTCTTCTCAGGATAGATTTTGCCTTTGTTCCCATAAGTAAGAAACCAGGCTTATTTTCATGAGTTTTTTTTCTCTGATATGGGTTATTTTAGGAGTATATTTCTTAATTTCTGACTGTTAAGTTGGGAATATCTTTTAATTTAAATTTTATTTCCAATTATTGCTTTAGGATAATGTAGGTTGCCCTAAAATTTTTACTTTTTGAAAGTTAATGTTTTCTTTATGGTGAATAGGCAGATGAGTTTTGTAGATATTCTTTGGCCACAGAAAAATGCATTCTCTATTCAAATATGAAGTTATGTCTATTTGACTCTAAAAGAGGTATATTAAAATCTCCCACTTTAACTGTATTTTATTAGGTTCTTTTTGCAGCTCCCCATAATTATCTCTTTAGCTAATGTATTTTTTGGTATGTGTGAGCTTATGATTTTTATTTATTCTCTTTAACATTTAAAAATATCCCTCTTTTACCCTACGTGTTTCTTTTAGCCTTAATTACACCTCACCTGCATTTCATCTCTTGGCCTCTCCTTTTGTTTTCAATCTTTATATTAAACCTGATTTTAAGTGTATCTAGATTCTGACTTTTAAACCAATTATTTCCTAGTTTGTGCCTCTGTTCTCACCCAGAGCATTTTTTCCCTTTGTAAGTAAATTGTTCTTCCTGTAAGCCTGAAGGATTTCACCAGTAAAGTTCAGGAATTTTACTGGGATATGTCTGGGGGGAATGAGTCTAGATCCCCCACAGTTATATAAATGGAGGAACAGCTTCCTGGAAAGAGGCTGTGATTTGCCCAAGGTCTCATATGAATTAGGGGCTAAACTAGGACTCTGTATGCCCAGTTTGGTGCTCTGGACTGATAGCAGGTCCTTAGCCAGGGGGCCTTAGCCGCTCCTGTTTATGCGTAGTGGGAATTGGTGCTATGTTCCAGAAGAAACATGAGCTGCATATCCTCATCAGCACAAATGGGAAATCCCTTGTAGAAAGAACCATAGCCTTCTGAGATATCCGAGCACCCTCTGGGTCAAGGTAGGTCTCACGTAGGAAAGAATAGTAGTCATATAAATGGCAATGATAATTAAACATATGAACTAATATTTAATGAGTGACTTATGTGCCAGGCAGTGTTCAAGGAGCTTTCCAGGGAGAGAAGCGCTAGAGTCTCACAACCATATCATGCCCATTTAACAAATGAGAAAGTTGAGGATCAGAGAGATTAAGTCATGTGCCAAACATGCCAGGGCTAACTGGTGGTGGATCCAGGAAAATGTGAGCCTAGGTTGCTGGTCCCTTTTTCTGGGCACCCATCCTGGCTACCATCTGGGTAAAAATGACACCTATTCCTGAGTCTGTGACTGAAGAGGTAAGTTCGATTTCTAGAGGGCTGTGTTTGGGACTCCTGGGGCTTACTCTGTGCTCATGGAAACAGAGGGTAATCATTGCCCTCCAGACCTCTGCATTAGGGATGCACTCCTGCGCTGGCATCTACAGAATGCCCTGGGCATAGGTGCCCAGGGAGAGAAAGCCAAGTGAATGCCCCTTTTCTAGTCTAGCTGCTCAGACTTTGCCAAGATTTACTTTGGAAACGTGTTCCAATTGCTTTCCTAGGGTCTTTTGCTGGCCCAACGCTGGAATGACCTTTTACAAATTCAAAACCAACTTGGTGGCCCTTGGAGGGGGGCCTGGGGAGTGATGAAAGAGGAGGGGGAAACAGAAAAGGCTGTTCTCAGAGAATTCAAGGGAGGAGAGGCCGTGGGGAGAGGGAAGTGGCCCATGGTACACAGCATCTCTGTGCAGCAGGCTGATGTCAGGGTGGTGGTCAGTGGCGGATGGACGTGGCATTTCAGCTGGTAAGAGGAGTGAATGGGAGCTTTTGTGAACATGGGGAGAGGGGACGAAGATGAAACGTTCAGCTTTGAAAAGCACCGTGCTCCACATGGGGGATGTCATTGCTGTTTTCTATTAGCTTTGGGGTTCTGGAGCTGGAGACAGTTATCTGTCCCTCATGGGGGACATACCGTGTTTCACAGGTTTAGATCCTGTGACCGTCACAACACTACAGATGTGGACCAGTGGGATTTGTGGTGTCTGTACTGACCAAGTGGTCACATCAGTGGTGTGTCCGATGGTCATTCCTCACAGACTCTTGCTCACCGGATCACACAGAAACATAGCGTCAAGAGTGCAAAGAGCTCACTCTGCTTCTAGGAAAACCAGGACACCGATGATTCAGGTACTGAGCGGGGCCGGGGAGGCCAGAACCAGAAGTCCTGGTCTAGAATACCCTTCCTTGATCCATGTGTATCTCTACATGGACTCCTGCCCAGCCCTCAACTGGCCCCATGCCCTTCCTAGGGGCTGCTTTGTCTTGAACTTGACTCCGAAACCAGATCCTGCCCACTCATGTTGGGCCTCTGGCTGGCCTGCACAGGAAGCTCCCCTTGCTGTGCTCAGACTCAGCCCTGACCCGTTCCTGGGTGCCACACTTGGATGTCCAGGTGGTTCCTGGGTGCCTCTGAGCACCTGCTGCAACGGAGCACCTGCTGCCCCCCAGTGGCCATTTGTTGTATTACGTAAGGTAGGAAAAAAGGTCCCCTCTGTACAGGGTGGATTTTTGTCTTGGGGGTGGGGGGCAGGGGGACTGCAGAGAACCAAAGAACTGCTAAGTCAGTCTGCCCTGCTGGCATTTTTGTGCAGTTTTATGAAAAGGATTATTTAATCCGCTGGTATGTGAGTTTCTCTTAGGGAAGGAACTGCCTTTGTTTAGGAAAATATCTTGATAGACTCTTTGAGTGTGGACTAAGACAGCGAAACAAAGGAAAGTAAGTGATCCTTCCAGGTAACAAGCCAATAGGAATTGTGGGGTGAGGACAGCAGAGGATGGAGGAGAGGGGAGAGGAAAGAGAGGGGAAGAGGTGGGAGCTAGGCAGGCCCAGGACTAGAATGAGACCAGCCAAATGCCCAGGGGGGCAAAATTTAAGGAGGTGCTCACTCTCAGGCTCATGCAAGTGAAGAGTCAGTACTAGAGAGTGAGTGCCTCCTTGAATCTCATGTTCTGGGTGCCTGGCTGGGCTCATTCTATCCAGTGCAGGGGTGAGCAATACAGCTGGAGGGGACTCCCTGCAGGCAAATACATTCAAGGACCATCTCCTGGTGGCAGGGGACCAAGGATTTGGAAGAACCCTTAAGGGGGTTTTGTAATCAACTTCTGTTTTGTTTTCTGTATAATTCTGCCATGAAATTCTTTCCCTCCATTTCCCCAAACCTTCAGTAAAGTCTGTTTACACACAAAGGCTTCATGTGAGAGGTTTGGGGGAAAATGAAGGAAACAGAGCTGTGCTCTGTGTCTGTGTGCAGTGGCAAGGAAAAGGGAGAAGGAAGCAACCACTGGAATCGAGATCTGCAGATGCTCAGGGGCTCAGCGGAACTTGGACTTCAGAGCCAGAATTGCATCAGGAGTCACTTGGGAAAGATTTGGGAAAGGTGTAGGGCCTCCCATGGGGCATATGTCAATCTATCTATATATCTGTATCTGTATCCGTATCCGTATCCGTATCTGTATCCATATCCACATCCATATCTATATCTATAAACTTTTTATTTTGGAGTAAGTTTAGATTTGCAGAAGGGTTGCCAAGATGGTATCGAGAGCTCCCAGGCACTGCTCACTCAGTTTCCCCGAGTGTTAGCATCTTACACAAGCAGGGCACATTTGTCAAAACTCAGAAATTAACATTGGCACATAACAGTTTTTCTTTGATTTTGCCAGTTTTCCCACTGAAGTGTTCTAGGATCCAGTCCAGGATCCTGCATGGCATTTAGAGCCAATCATATTTAAATCTGACAGGCAAGTGAGCACAATTTGGTTTCAACGGCTTTGGTGTATTAAATGAGAAGGGGAAAAAGGACGTTTTGCTGGGCACAATGGGAGCAGTTTTGTGCAGGAGAACTGGCAGCCCCTACTCGAAAGCTTTTGCCCACTCCTCCTTTGGACTAATGGGAATCCCTTCCACCTTTCTTTGACCACACACCTCCTTTCCAAGAAACCAGGCACAATAAACGTAACTGTTTTTCCAACACCATGGCACAGCCCACCTGAGCATTTTAGCAATTTTTTCCCCTAGAAAAAGCTATTTGCCACCATTTATTGAGCACCTAGTCTGTATCAGGCTACATGCTTTATATGCCTTGTCTCACTGAAACTCGACCGGGAGGCAAGTCATGCTATTGTCCCATTTTATAGATGTGAAAACTGAACCTGAGAGATGGAGTGGCTGACTCACCCCGGATTACACAACTCTGAGTTCACTACAGAGTGGTGGAGCCAAGGTTCGGACCCCAGGCGCAGCGCTGGGAACTGGAGATCAGGCATAACTTAAGCCTACCTCTTCTCGGGTGCGAGCCACACCTGGCAGGTTTCGGGCCAGCAGGTGTACCTCGTGTGCTACACGGACGTAGTCACAGTACCTAATTAGACAGTTTGGAGCTGGTGAGGTTGCTGTCACCGACTTTAGGGGCTTTAGGAACCGGGGTGCACACCCTGCTGCATCCTGAGAAGAGAAGCCCCAGGTGTGGGCGGAGCCTAGACATGCACCTGCCGGCCATCCGGGTCACAGCCAGACGTGCACAGCTGCTGGGGCTGAGGACAGCTTCCCGTCCCTCTGAGGGGCGGCGATTATGGAGGACGGCCTGGCACCCCAGGACCAAGATGCTCCCCTTACCGGATTTCCTGGGCCCATCCTTGTAGTTGCTGGGAACGATGCTGAGGCGTTTTCCCTTTGGGTCCACGGCGTTCTTGGCGCTTTGCTCTGAGGGCTTCTGAGAGGCACGGGAGAGAAGTTAAACCACGAGGAACTGGTCTTGGCACGGCCTCCTCCGCCCCCAAAATGAGTTGATTTCAAGGGTTTGCTGAAAGGCAGGCAAAGGGCCCAAAGGAGAGGCCACTCTGGGCCCTGGGGCGGGTGAGGGGAGCAACGATGGTGGCTGGTGGCTGCTCAGCCGCTCCTCACTTTTGGTCCCAGCTATTTCAGAGCGAGGCCACAAGGCGTCAAGGAAGCCGCAGCCCTCAGGGGGCAGGGAGGCCCGGGGGTTCTCATCTCTCAGCCCGCATTCCTGAACGGTGGCGGTGGGGGGCGGGGAGAGGAGGAAGACCGGCACCCGGGAAGAAGGACCCTCTGCAGGAGTGCCAGGCTCCACCGGGCCGGCCAGCGTGTGGGGTGGGGGCTGGTGATTCCTTTGGGTGTTAGTGTGGGGCAGGAGTGGATTTTAGAGCCTTAAATTTAAAAAATGTAGCCAGGCACTGCGCAGGAGTAGAGGGGGTACCCCTCCTCAAGGGGGGGAGCCTGCCTTACCTGGTTGGCAAACGCCACCTGTCGGTTCCCTCTCTGCTGTTTCAGGAGGTTTTGGTCTTTCTTTCCTTCCTTCCCATTTGTTTTAGGGGTCATTATCCCCTTGGGTTTCTGCTTGAAATGACAGAGAGGATTGCCCTGTGACTGCCTGGTGGGCAGAAGCCACCCGCTGCCCCCACAGAGGGGCGGTGCCTTGGCAAGCGGGCTGCCCCCTCCCCACCTCCAGATTTGGCCCCCACTCTGGCACTTCTGTCCCCCCCACAATTGTCCTTCTGCCTCCAGACACACCCAGGTGTAATGTCACACTGCTCCCAGAACAACCTTCTAAACGTCAGGTCTGACCGTCCCTCCCAACTTCAGAACCCACCACAAGCTCCCTATTACCGTCTACACAAGGGCCCTTCTCCCCAGCTGGTAGGAATTCCTTCTGGCCCCCAAGTGGCCTGGGTAGCTGTGACTCCCCGGCCAGGGCCTCTAGTCTGAAACCACAGGAAGGCTGCCCTTTCTCGGAGTCCATACAGGACACTCTCTCTGTCCCCAGAGCTCTCTCCTCTCCCAAGCTCTCCCCATCCTGTCTGTCATCACAGTTCATCCTGCCTTTCTCTTTCCTTGGGTGCTCCCTGTGGCATATGTGGACTTTCTTGTGCGCCTGCCTGGCCCTCCAGGCAGGCAGGGAGGATGCATTCATTAGGGAGCTCCAGGGTCCAGCGAGGAGGGGCCCACAGAGGGGCCCCTAGGCCACTTGACCAGGCGTGGGGGGGCCGAAGAAAGCTGAATCGACTGGGTCTCCACTTGCAGTGTGCTGCTTGTGGTTGTGGGGACATGGCGGCTGGGACTGGTCTCCAGGTCAGACGCCTGGTGGGGATCCTGCTCGATTGCTTGCTGGCTGAGCAACCGGGGCTTGGTTTCCTCCTCTGAAGATAGAGGGAAGAGTAGGATCTATCTCCTAGGGTTATTTTGAGAAATTAATGAACCCCTGTGCAGACGCCAGGAGAAGGGAGAGGAGGCCACAGACAGCCCCCCTCCAACCGTCTACACCAAAGGGCGCCCCCCCCCCCCACCTGTGCTGTCTGAGACCTGCCATGGAATCACAGGAGCTTCTTTCAAAATCCAGGTGCCTCTGGGAAGGATAATGATGCTTGAAGATTTCATCGTATTTTCCATTTTTTAAAAGATTTTTAAATTTTATTTATTTGAGAGAGAGAGAGTGCAAGACCACAAGAGCAGGGGGCAGGGAGAAGCAGACTCCCCGCTGAGCAGGAAACCCAATGCAGGCCTCCATCCCAGGGCCCTGGTATCATGACCTGAGCCCAAGGCAGAAGTTTAACTGACGGAGCCACCCAGGTGCCCCTTCATTGTATTTTCAATTTAAATTTGTTCCTTTCCTGAGTCCAAAATTATTTCCAGTAAAAGCCACATTAAAGGTAAAGCTGTGAAAACATTATTAGAATATGATCTTCATGAGAAGAGGTGCATGTTATCATAGAAGTGAATCTAGATTTCTGTGATTGATATTAAGTTCTGAGCGACCCAGCAGTTGAAATGGGGGGCAGGCAGTAGCCTTTCCATAAATCATTAGCACCTGGATGTAAAATATGTTTATCAGATGTGTTTTAGTATGTTTGTTGGGACTGGCACTCCAGATCTTTCTGAATATAAATGATAAGTAAGCATATACCCAGATGGGAGCTTTTTGGAAAGGCAGGGGGCACCTCAGTGGTCAGAGCAGAGAAAGTGGAGGTGACTATGGGACTTGACCTGACAAAGCCCCTGAGTTTGAGAACAGGATGAATCTGACTTGGAGCCCTAGCTTGGCCCTTCATTAATTCTGTGCGCTCAAGGACATGACTTCTCTGCCCCTCACTCAGCTTCCTTATTACCTCCCGTGAGCTGGGGGGTAAGAATGGTGCCTCCCCAATAGACTCCAAATGGTTGAAAGACCTAAATGTGAGACAGGAGTCCATCAAAATCCTAAAGGAGAACACAGGCAACAACCTCTTCGACCTCAGCCACAGCAACTTCTTCCTAGAAACATTGCCAAAGGCAAGGGAAGCAAGGGCAAAAATGAACTATTGGGACTTCATCAAGATAAAAAGCTTTTGCACAGCAAAAGAAACAGTCAACAAAACCAAAAGACAACCGACAGAATGGGAGAAGATATTTGCAAATGACATATCAGATAAAGGGCTAGTATCCAAAATCTATAAAGAACTTATGAAACTCAACACCCAA
>NW_022589733.1:2999599-3072418 GCF_004348235.1 Phoca vitulina | reverse complement strand
GGGAGACGAACCATGAGAGACGATGGACTCTGAAAAACAAACTGAGGGTTCTAGAGGGGGGTGGGTGGGAGGATGGGTTAGCCTGGTGATGGGCATTAAAGAGGGCACATTCTGCATGGAGCACTGGGTGTTATGCACAAACGATGAATCATGGAACACTACATCAAAAACTAATGATGTAATGTATGGTGATTAACATAACAATAAAAAATTAAAAAAAAAAAAGAATGGTACCTCCCCTGTAGGCCCTGCCGAGAGCTGTTGATAAGAAAATTCATGTATGATGCTGAGCACAGGGCCTGGCACATGGTAAATGCTTAATAAACATTAGCATTGTCATTAGTGATGCCGTTTTTCACTCATTTTTCTCTGGGGGCTGGGGAATTCAAGATCAGGTGGCATCCTCTACAGAGACCACTTTCTAAGGACATGGCTTGATTTTCCCATAGATGATGGGCCTGAGGGATTTCTGGGGGAAACTGAGGCAAAATTGGCTGCCATAGTTCCTGGAGAAAGAGTGAAGGGCGGTGCTATAAACTGAATGTTTGTGTCCCCACCCCACCCCAATTCCTATGTTGAAATTCTAACTTTCAGTGTGATGGTATTAGGAGGGGAGCTTTTGGGAAGTGATTAGATCATGAGGGTAGAGTCTTCGCGAATGGGATTAGTGACCTTATGAAAGAGACCATAGAGAGGTCTCCAGTCTCTTCCTTCCTGTGAGGACACAGTAAGAAGGTGGCCGTCTATGAAGAAGGAGGCGGGCCCTCATCAGACGCCAAATCTGCCAGCACCTTGATCTTGGGCTTCCTAGCCTCTAAACTGGCAGAAATTCATTTCTGCTGTTTATAAGCCACCCAATCTATGGTATTCTGTTACAGAAGCCCCAAAGGACTAAGACCTGTGGATGGGAACTAGTTGTGATACAGGGTAGAAAGGAGGAGGTATGTTAGTAGGGATCCCAGTGGGGTAGTGGCATTGGAGACTGAATGCCCTTTGACCCTGGAGCCATGGTCAGGAAGGAAGTGTCTAGGGACAGTGGGGAGGACCCATTCTGCCACCTCTGAGATCTTAGAAGTTATTGCCCCTAAGTTCTTCTGGAACCTGATCAAGACAGCCTTAATGCTCCCCTCATCTTGATTAAACTCCTGATAGGTTCCTTCCTGGCTCTAGGCCCATGACCTCTCTTTTCTTTTCTTTTAAAAAAAAACTGGCACTTGTAAATTCTTTTCCTGCCCCTTTGATATGTAAATCTTCTCCTAGCCTCTTGCTAGTTTTATAATCCCGGAACGTTTTTCTCAAGGACCAGGAAGCCATCCCTTTGAAATGTAATCATCAGGGGGCGCCTGTGTGGCTCAGTCAGTTAAGGGTTAAGCATCTGCCTTCTACTCAGGTCATGATCTTGGAGGTCCTGGGATCAAGCCCTCAACTAATGGGGGAGTCTGCTTCTCCCTCTCCCTCTGACCCTCCCCCTGCTCGTGCTCTTTCTCTCTCAAATAAATAAATAAATAAATAAATAAATAAATAAATAAAATCTTTTTTAGAAATGTAATCATCTGGAAAGATAGCAGCCCGTCCTCCCAGTCTCTGTGGGAAGGTAGGAACCTAACTACTTGAGTGAAAATTGGCAGGCACAGCCGGCCTAACCAACTGGGCAACTTCCCCTCTCTCCCTGAGGATTTTTCCACTAGTTCACTCCCTTGCTTAAAGCTCCTCCCACTTTCTGTTTTCTGGGAGTCAAGTTCAGTCTCTCCCCTACTGGAATAGTCTTGAGTTCAGCTGCCTTGCGGTTTTGCTGGGACAGCCCATACTTGGAGAGCACGTACTTGCTTTTTCTTCCCCTGCCTCCGCTCCAGCCACTCCAGCACGCGAGTGAGGTCGGACATCCGCCTCTCCTCGGCCGTCCTCCACGTGGACTTCCTCTCTGTGGGCATTGCATCCTTTAGGGGCTCTGATTTCTCTGTCATTTTGGAGTCCTGGTTGTGCGCTGGGTGGGAAGGTCGTGCAATGTGGCTTTGTCAATCCCTCTGTCTCTAGTAGCTGGCCTGGAGGACTTCGGTTGGCAGGGTGTGGCCTTTAGGAGGTGGATATAAAAGGCAGAGGTAGGCCAGCAGCTGGGATGTTGGCCTCCAAGGGTGGGAGGTCTGCAGGGTGTTTGTGAGGTCACTGTCAGGCTGGCCTGCGGGGGCAGAGTGGGGCGCAACATCAGCTTCTCCACACGGCCACAGCCCCTCTGTAGGCACAGTCCCCTGTCTGGACCCCCCAACGGCCTCCCTTATGGGCTCTCCATCTCCACTTCCATAGAGCTCTTAAACAAAGGTCACATAGCTCCCTTTCTCAAAAAACTTCAGTGGCTCCCTGCAGCTGATAAAAAATATAAATTCCTTAGTTTGGTATCCAGGCCTTCTACAATGTACTCTAATTAGAATGAAGTTTTTATAGCCTCAATAACTTTTATGTTCACTGAACAGATAGTTATCAGATACCTACTATGTACCGGGCACGGTCTTGGGGACACAATGCAAAATAACATAGCCGGACCTCCTAAAACAGATGGGCTAGTGGGAAAGACAAAGCAGCAGTCAAATTATTCTATGAATCCATAACGGCAAGTGAAAATGAGGGCTCTGAAGGAAAGAAATGTAATTTTGTAAAGTAGATGAAGCAAAAGAACTAGATTTGGATGGGGGTGGGTGGGTCACCACTCAAGCTAGGAGCTGAAGGGTAAGTAGGTCTCAGTGGGGCACTGGAACAGAGGGATGAGCATGTGCAAAGCCCCTGTGGCAGGATGAAAGCACAGCAGACTTGAGGACCAACAGAAGGGCAAAGTCTATAGTACCGTAGTGAGAAATGATGCTGGTGAGGTGGGCAAAGACCAGACAAGACAGGACCTTAGAAGTCACAGGTTTGCTCAAATTGGGAAGGGGAAAACAATAAAGGGATTTAAAAAGAGGGGAAGGAGTGGTATGATCAAGCTTCCTTTCTGTTTCAGTAAACTTTTATTGAAGGAAACTATCTATACAGAAATGTGCCAGAATCACCAACGAAGACACCTGTGTAACGAGTGTCCCCAGAACTCCTCCTTATGGCTCCTGCTGGTCACGGTCACCCTCCAAGAGTAAACACTATCTTAACTTCTAATCTCATAGGTTTGTTTTGTCTGTTAGAGTTTTAAATAAATGGAATTATATACATGTATTCTTTTGTATCTGGCTTCATTCATTTTACAAATATATTTGCAGGGTTTTAGCAATGAATTCTACTAGTCTTTGTGCATGTGGAAATGTCTTTATTTTACCTTCATTTTTGGAGAAAGATTTGCTGGATAGTAGAATTCTTTGTTAACAATCCCCCCCGCCCCACCCAGCATTTTGTATATACCATTTCACTACCTTCTGCTCTCCATTGTTTTGAATGGGAAGTGAGCTGTTAATCATATTGTCGCTCCCATGTACATGTGAGTCATTTTTCTTTTGCTGAATTTTTCTGTCTGTTGTCTTTTAAATGTGTACTATGGGACACCTGGGTGGCTCATTTGGTTAAAACTCTGCCTCCAGCTCAGGTCATGATCCCAGGGTCCTGGGATCGAGTCCCACAACAGGCTCCCTGCTCAGTGGGGGGTCTGCTTCTCCCTCTCCCTCTGCCCCTCCCCTCTGCTCATGCCTCTCTCTCTCTCAAAATAAATAAATAATATCTTAAAAAATGTTTGCTATGGTGAGTCTGGGTGTGGATCTCTTTGTATTAATTCTTCTTGAGGCTGGTTGAACTTTTGGGATATGTATTTAATGTTTTCCATCAGATTCTGGAAGATCTTGGCTATTGTTTTTCCCGTTATTTTTTTCTGTTCCTTTCTCTTTCTATTTCTGGGACCCTCATTACACATCTGTTGACATGCTTAATGTTATCCCACTGGGCTCTAAAGTTGTCTTTTTTAAAAGATGTATTTTTTAATTTACTTGAGAGAGAGTGTGAGCATGAGTTGGTGGAGGGGCAGGGGGAGAGAATCTTCAAGCAGACTCCCCACTGAGTGTGGACCCCCCCCCCCAACTTGGGGCTTCATCTCACGACCTGGAGATTATGACCTGAGCTGAAACCAAGAGTAGGTTGCTCAACTGACTGAGCCACCCAGGCACCCCTGGGCTCTGAAGTTTTGTTCATTTTTCTTCAATCATTCCCCTGTTCTTAGATTGGATAATTTCTATCAACCTTTCTCCAAGTTCACTAATTCTTTCCTCAGCCATATATAATTTTTTGTTGAATCTTTTTTTTTTAAAGATTTTATTTATTTATTTGACAGAGACACAGCAAGAGAGGGAACACAAGCAGGGGGAGTGGGAGAGGGAGAAGCAGGCTTCCCGTGGAGCAGGGAGCCCGATGCGGGCTCGATCCCAGGACCTTGTGACCATGACCTGAGCCGAAGGCAGACGCTTCACTGACTGAGCCACCCAGGCGCCCCTGTTGAATCTTTATGGTACAATTTTCATTTCAATTGTACTTTTCAACCCCAGAATTTCCCTTTTCTAAAAAATAATTTTTGTCTCCTTATTTAGAATTTCTGTTGATTCATTGTTGTCATACTTTCATTTAACATTTTAAACATCATTTATTTTAGTTCTTTGGCCATATTTATAGTAGCTATTTGAGGTCTTTGCTAAATCCAACATCTGGGAATGCTCAGAGACAGTGTCTATTGACAGATGTTTTCCTGAGCACGTTCCTGTTTCTTTGCATATCTTGTAATTTGTTCATTGAAAACTGGACATTAAAAAAATATTGTAGCAACTTTGGATTCTGATTCCTGCCAGGTTTATCATTGCTGTTTTTTTTTTTTTTTTTCCCATGTGTTTATTTGTTTAATAACTTACCCAGGCTCTGTGAATCAGACAATTCCAGTCTGGGAATCCTGTCTTCCTAATGGTGTGAAACCGCTGAAGTTTCCAATTAAATTTTTTGTATTTTTGTTTTTATATTTAAGTCTGGCTTCCTAAGCATTGTTTCCGTGTCTGCATGTCTGAGTGGACTGAGATTGTGCTCAAATACCTCAAGTGAGTAAACTGTCTGTCCTCTGGAATCTGTGTGTGGGTAGGGGAGCTGTGTCAGTTATCCTATTGCAGCATAACAAATCAACCTGAAGTTTAGTGGCTTCAAACAAAAACATTTATTTTTGCACAGTTTCCATGGGTCGGGATTCTGGTCAGGGTGTTGGCCAGGTTGCAGTCATCTGAAGGCTTGACTGGGGGAGGGTCTACCTCCAAGTTCCTGATATGGTTGTTGGCAGGACTGGGTTGTTTGCAGGTCATTGAACTGAGTTTATCCTTCGCTGGTGTTGGCAGAAGGCCACCTTCAGTTTCCTGTGACCTATGACTTTCCATAGGGAAGCTCGCAACATGGCAGCTTGCTTCATCAGAGCAGCAAGGGAGAAGAACCCGAGAGAGAATGAGGGCAAGGCAGAAGTCATTCTTTTATAACCTAACCTTGGAAGTGACACCCATCACCTCTGCCATGTTCCGTTTATTAGAAGCGGGTCACTATGTGCAGGCCTCACCCAAAGTGAGGATCACATA
The DNA here is from genome assembly GCF_004348235.1 of Phoca vitulina. Taxonomy (NCBI): domain Eukaryota; kingdom Metazoa; phylum Chordata; class Mammalia; order Carnivora; family Phocidae; genus Phoca; species Phoca vitulina. The sequence goes on along the minus strand of NW_022589733.1, from coordinate 3,066,857 downwards.
AGGATCCTAGGAAGTGAGGATCACTCGGAGACATTTTAGAAGCAGCTGATAGCAAGAGCACGCTCAAAATTCAGGCCATTTTCATGTGTTTCCTATGGTTTACTTTCTGTTGGATTCTTTCTCATCTTTGCACCCGTGCACAGCTTAGGGGTTGGCCAGGAGTGTGTGACTGGATGGGGTCTTCTCTAATTTCCAGAGAGCCAGGGATATATTTGCCCAATCACAACTGGCAACCTCAGTCTGCTAGAGCTGTCGGCCGTCCTGATTTTCTGCCTTTGGGGTTTTCACTTAAACCTACGAGGCTGCCAAGAGTGGGTGCTGCTTACTGCCCCAGATCCAGAGCAGAGGAACTTCTCCACACTAGTGGAAGCTCTCTGCTGGGAGCTGGGAGGGGAGAATGGGAGCAGCCTTAGGGGAGAATGCCACAGATTCTCACTGTTATTGCCCAAATTTCTAGCTTTCAAGCCCAAATACTGCTCCCATTGTGGTATGCCTTTGGTTGATGTCCAGAGTGCTACATGGCTGTTTTGATCAATTTTGTCCAGCTTTATAATTGCTTTTAGGGAAGAGGATTTACTATGTTCCTTCTCAGCCGTAGGCAGAGGTCCCCTGCCAATACACCCTTTATATATTTTGTAAGACCCTCTTTGCTATCATGACATAAAATCAAATATAACTTAGCCTATATGCATACACATGTTTTTAAAAATTTACTGTAATCCCCCTAATATAAAGGAGAAATTTTTTTTTTAAATATACAGTCTCCCTTTGGGTCTATCTCAATATTTTAATTCTTGGTCACAACTAAAATACAAGACAATCCTCCAAGTTTTCCAAATGCCTCTTAGGGAATGGAACAACCCCACTAAGAACCAGTGACATAATTAATGGTAATCAATCAAGGGTGGTTGGGATGGGTGGGAGAAATATAGAGTCACATGGTCTGCCCCATGGAGCAGGGGATGTGTGTGTGTGGGGGGCGTGGGAGGCAATGATAAATAGGCATCAATACAGTGAGTAGGTAAGTGAATGAGTGAGTGAGTGAATTGACAACATATGGGGGCCTCTTCACCCCAGGTTTCTCATCCCAAACCTGCAGTAGATATCAGTGTCTACATTTTAGAAACCCTATTCTGGAGTGGAAATTGGGTTGCCAGAATTCTACACTTGTGAACATAAGTATTAGCATTCTCTTTCAGTTATAGCCATCATTAGCATTTTAAGAGACTGGAGGTCAGGACACCCAGGACACCCAGGACCCAGAGGATCATCTCATGGGACAAGAGAAAGTTCAAATCAGGGAATATTTATGGATGTGTCTCTGGAGCCTAGCAGTGTGCTGGGCAGTGAGGGAGGGGGACACAGAAATCAATCAGTCCCTGCCTTCATGGAGCTTACTGTTTCCTTGGGGAGACACCTGCAAAGCCTAGTGGGCACAGTCTTATCTCCCAGGCACCCTCCACGGCTACCCCTTGTGGTTTGGGTGAGTAAACACCACTCTAATGTGAGAGAAGGGATCAGGTTGGTGAAGGCCAATCAATACCCTGCATTCCCCAGGCTGGAATGATTGAAGCAAGAGGGGCCCAATCGGCACAGAATTGGGAGCTTCTGCTGGAAATGTGAGGAAAAAGCCTCCCCTGTGAATGGTGGGGCATGTGGATGTGAAGCCCGGAATGGCGGTGGTCATTTTGCTCTGATGAGGGAGGGAAGCTACGGTGAACATGAACACCATTCAAAGAGCAAGGCAGAGACAAGCGACTCACCGACAAACTGAGCCAGTGTCTGAGCTTTTCAGACCTTTAATGAGCCTCAGTTGTGTTTTCTCTTACGTGCAATACAAACCTTTCGTGTGATAGAAATAGCTAATATAGGGGAGACGGTAAGGGTACAGGGGTGACATCAGAACAATGTGCTGCTGGAGCACAAGGGAGGGCACGATGACGTCTGCTGGCGGTGGGGGTGGGGGCTGTCAGAGGAGACTCCGCCGAGAACACAGTGGAGCTGGGTCTTGAAGGAATCAGAGGCTCCAGCAACAGGGGAATCACATTCCACCTGGGGGGAACGGCAGCTGCCAAGGCATGCAGATGTGCAGGGAGGAGGAAACAGCCTGTGTGTCTAGAGTGGAGGCATGGGGACAGGGAGTGGAGAATTAGCGCAGAGCCAGAGAACAAAGGTGTTGAAATGCCTTGCTGCTTTAGAGAGCTCATTCATTTGGGCGCCTGGGTGGCTCAGTCGGTTAAGTGTCTGCCTTTGGCTCAGGTCATGATCCCGGGGTCCTGGGATCGAGTCCCACATCAGGCTTCCCTTGCTCTGCCGGGAGCCTGTTTTTCCTTCTCCTTCTACCTGCAGCTCCCCCTGCTTGTGCTCTCTGTCAAATAAATAAAATCTTAAGAAAAAAACTCATTCATTCATTCATTCAACAAGCAGCTCTTGAATGCTTCCAACGGGCTTGGTACGTCTGAGTAATGTGAGCAGAAAGGGGGGCAGGTGGAGAGGAGAGTGGGTGGGCCGAGCCAGAGAAACACCGAGGAAGACTCCATGCGTATATACGGGCAACATCAAATAGAGCACTGTTGCTGGCAGGCTGGGATCCTGAGGCCAGAGTAGGGCCTGGGGTTGGGTTGTGAGAAAGGAACGAAGCCTTGGGGATGTTAAGGGTAGAGTGGGGGACAGTGTTTCCCCCACCCCCATCACCAAGTGGTACTTACTGAGGTGAACTGCAAATTGAGGAAACCTCCAGTGTTAGGAAAGGTTTGAACACATGTCCAACCTCATAGGCTCAGGCTGCAAGGATATATGCAGGTAAAATAATCGGGTTTTTCCACTTGGTGCTGCATGGTCTCGTAGAGATGGGCTAGCTGTCTTTTTTTTCTTTGCCCTCCTTTCTGGCGTTTGAATACCCAGTATCATGGCAATACTCAAGGGCCATTTAAAGTATATATATATAATCTTATTAGCAGAAACTGTTTCCCTGTGGCTGGTCCAAGTTCCAGAGAACAGCCATTGGTCCCCAGTCTTGGCAGGGTGTCTGAGGAGGGTGGCTCTGATTCTCAGAACGCCACATCTGCCCTAGTTTTCCAGGACACTCCAAGCAAGTGTCTCAATTAGGCCGCAGGATGGATGTGCTGTGGAGTGGGCTGTGATTTACATATTCTAAGCCCTGCAGTCTCCTTCGTCCTGAGAATGTCCTTCCTTCGCTCTGCAGGGCCCCAAGGAGGCTGCCAGGGCTTTCCAGGGGTCAAGCCTCAGGGCTGGATAGCTCCGAGGGTGATGTAGAGCACGGAGCAGCATGGGGCTGGGCAGACTTGGCTGATTAGGGAGCCAGAGGCCCAGTAGGAGGCCCACCTGGCTCTGCTTCTTCCAGCTGTGTGACCTTGGGTTTGCTGTTTGGCCTCTGTATACAGTCTTACAGTGACTAGGACTCAGTGAGGGGTTGCAAACTGGTGCAGGTGATATTCGGCCCGCAGATGTGTTTTATTCAGCCTGCGTATGTATTTTAGAAATCCAGCCATGTCATAAACAAATTCAGATTTCTCATTTGCTTAATAAATGAATGATGTGGTATGACAGGGCTAGCATCTTCCCCCTTGTGATGGATGCACGAGATGTCATGTGCAGAACCCACGTGCGTCAGGCCCTTCCTGCATTCTCCTTCCTCCACCCTTGTCACTGGAACGCCACCAGGTCCCTGGCCCTGCACTGGGGGCATAACACTCCTCATGCCTCAGCATCTCTTGCAAGGGCTCCCGTGGGGGAGGCGTTTGCCTCCGCGGACATTTAGCAGCGTCTGGAGGTATTTTTAGTCGTGACCGAGGTGGTACTACTGACATCTAGCAGGTAGAGGCCGGCCATGCCGCTGAACATCCTAGAGCGCACAGGACAGCCCCTGAAACGAAGGCTTAGCCAACCCCAAATGTCAATAGCGCTAACATTGGGGAATCCTGGTCTATCGGGCAACACAGACATGCGAACAAATGGTTAAAATGAAATGTAATAAGGCTATAATAGAAATAATAGAAATAGGGCCAGAATTAGTTGGAAGCCCAGGGGTGGGAGGGAATAACTGAATCAGAGAGGAGCAAGGGAGCTCCCTGTTCGGAGAAGCGACAACATTGCTATCTTGTTCATGCCTCGCATAAGCTCCCTGTATGCAGTTGGCTCTCCCAGGATGCGAGTACTGCTGTTCAGGCTGCATCTGCTCTTGGTAGTTTCATTTGTACCCCTGGATCCAGCCATGCCTGAAGTCTCATACTCTCTGGTTTATGGCACCGATAGGTTTGTTTTTGTTCCTTACACTTATCTGAGTTGAGCTACTTTTAATCTATGGATAGACACCGCCGCCACACGTGCACACTCACGGATCTTGTGCAGACATCCCTTTCACCCTTACACACCTGCTGGCGCCCCCACCCCCAACTGACGGCCGCCGTCTCTTCTCCTTCCTGTGGCTGGCGGCTCCGGGCTGCGGAAGTGGTAGCTGCCGTCCCTGCAGCATCAACACATCCAAGCATCAGTTGCGTGATTGAAGTGTTCCATCAGCTCGGACTGGGGGACCCGCGAGCTGATGTGGTTCGTGGAACAGCTGCTCGCGCAGGGCTGGCAGTTAATTAAAAGCCCCATGCACTTAGTGATTAACTAATCGCAGCATGATGGCAGTCGGTGACGGTGCGGCGAATTCTCTGCTGGAGTCAGCTGAGAAGCTCCGAATGTCTGCCTCTGGGCGGCGGTGGCAGCAGGAGGCCTGGGTGGCCCCAGTGTGGCCGTCCCAAGCAGGTTGCAGAGCCGATTCCCAGCTGTCTCTCCTGCTTAAAGCCTCTAGGAGAAACAGCTGAAAAGGGGATGTGGGTGGAGGGTGAGGGTGTGGAGATCCCTGTGGGGGTGGGTGGTGACGGGGGTGCAGGGTGGGGCTGGAAGGGATCAGAAGCTGTCAGGATTCTGGAGCCGCTGTGGGTTGGGGGGTTGATGGGATCTCAGGAAGGTGGGGGACTGGGCAGGGTCCGGGATAGCTCGGTGGTGTGGGGGACGCCAAAGCCCCCTTCATTTCAGGGCAGTGGGGCACCTGTTTAGGTGCACAATAGAGCCAGACCACTGTTAAGTCATAGCTCTGCCGCTTACAGCCCAGGTGACCATGGACATGATTTTCAACCTCTCTGCCCCCTTGTCCTTCCCTGTAAACTCTGGGATTAATAACCATGCCTAGACCTCCTTCCCTCCCTCCCCCAGGGTTGTGGCGAGGATTAATCCATGTGAAGGTTTCCTAACACAATAAGCACATGAAAAATACTAACCATTAGCTTACAAAGCAGAGGGCTACTTCCTCTGGGAGAGATACAAAGGGCCAATACCCTGAGAAGTGACTCTGGCACTCCCTCTGCTCCATCTCCCCTAGGAGAAGCCGCAGGGCCTTGGGGCAGGAGGCCGGGCGGCCCTGAAAGGCAGGCTGGAACTGCATCCATGCTGCGCTCTGCGTGGGTGGAGCTCGGAGCAGCTCCCTGGGCGTCTCCCTGCAGTGCCCGCAGCTGGCCCCCTGGAGCTGCCTCTACCCTCTCTGTCATGCTCCTGGGCCCAGCCCCTGCTCCTGACTCTGACCCTGCTCATCATGGTGACCCTCCAGGACTGCAACTACCCAAGACTTCTTTTTTTTTTTTTATTCATTTGACAGAGAGAGACAGTGACAGCAGGAACACAAGCAGGGGGAGTGGGAGAGGGAGAAGCAGGCTTCCCGCCGAGCAGGGAGCCTGATGTGGGACTCGATCCCGGGACTCCGGGATCATGACCTGAGCCGAAGGCAGACGCTTAATGACTGAGCCACCCAGGCGCCCCCAAGACTTCTTTAATGTTGGCCCCAGATGCCCCATTACCCCAGAGGAGAAGCTCCTGTGTCCTCACCGGGCTTTCGTGCCCCCCACCGTCTGCTCCAGCTTATCTTTCCAGTTCTCGCTCTCATCACCTCCATGCTGCCCAAGGTCCTCACTGCTGCCACGCCCTTGGCTGGCTCCATTCCTGCTGACCAGTGCTTTCTCTGCCCTCCTCCCCGTCGGATTCCAGAGTACAGCCGGCAGGGATGCCCACTCCCACCTGCGTCTTGCCCTGGTGGCACGCCTGTCAAGCGGGGGCCCTGGGGGGCCTCACTGAGAAGGTGTTGCTGGAACTCACACCCAAAGGATGGACAAGAGCAGCGAGCCTCGTGTGGCTCTGGGAGGGGTCCCGCGCTGGGCAGGGGCCGGGGGTGCCTGTGCAGCTGGGACAAGGGGGAGGAGGCTGGAGTGAGCGGCCAGTAACAGGAGACCAGGCAGCTGCCGGGCAGCAGGGGCTCACAGCCGGTGGGTCATCTCTCACTGGGGTGGGGTGCTGCCACCCGGCTGGCCATCCTAAGGCCCGTGAGAGTCCACATGGGGAGGCTGGGTTCCCAGAAATAGGTCTGCATCCAGGACTCCTATGAAAGCGATTAATCAGAAATGCCAGAGAAGAGGAGTAGGGGCTGAGGAGCGGTCAGCACAGGGAGAGCCTGGCCCTGAGGGCGGCGGGCGGGTCAGTGTGGCAGCTCCAGGGCTGGTGGCCTGCGTCCTCTGGGAACTCCCGAACCCCTGGGTTATCAGGCAGGCACTTGGGTTGGGGGCTCCAACACCTCTGGCTAACCGGAACCAAGTGGGCATCTGTTGGAAGGATCTGGAGGAGCTCTCAGCATAGGAGGGAAAGGTGGAAAATTAGGTCTTAGGGAGCCTGCGAGGCGGAAAGCTATGCTGTCTGCTGGGGCTTTGTCATCCGTGAGTCCCTCTGCGTGAGCTGACTGGCCGGGCCACCATTATTACATAATCACCCCTCTGCTGAGGGACGGGGTGGGACCCTTGACTAAGGACTCAGAGTATGTCCAGTGAAGAGGGATGGCTCTCCAAAACAATACTGAGGTGCTAGGATCAGAAGAGAGGAGTGGCTATTGAGTGAACAAAACCAACAGGGTCTCCTCCCCTGAGCCATGTCCAGGTTTCTGGGAGGGGCATGTATTGTCCACATCTACGGACACATCTGTGAGGAAAGGCAGGTCGGACCCCCAGGAAGATGCTCTCCCTCCACCCCAACATCTGTCCAGGTCCTCCTCTAAGGGGCCAGGCCACAGCTGGGAAACGGTCAGCAGATGAATGTCCCTTCACATTGTCCCCAAGTCTACCACTAAGGGCCCAAGTGTCTGTAATGTTCTCCGAAGTCTGAGGAATGTTTAAGGTAGGCCATAGAAGGATCTCTGGCTGCTGTGTGACCATGGGCAAGTCTCAGCCTTCTCTGAACCTCTGTCTCCTTGTGGGAATAAGGAGCAAAGAAGGAAAAGTGCTTGGAGAAACTACTCATGACTGCTTTTGGCTCTGGTCGACTTAGGAGGAAGTTGCCTGTTTGCCTCCTGACCATCAGCTCCCCTCGTGACCCCATCTCTCCCTCCAGTGTCCTCCCCTCCCTCAGCCTTCACCCCCTTGGGACTCAGACCTGTGCCCATGTTCCTGCTGAAGGTGCCACGTTGGGAGACTTTCTCAGGGTCTTGTCCCTTCTCCCCAGCCTGGAGAGAGATGTGCTGGGCAGTCAGTCAGCAGAGCGGGGTGAGTGGCCGAGGTAGCCCCAGGGTGGGGAGTGGCGGTGATGGAGTGAGGGCTGGGGGAGGGGCAGGTCCTCAGCCACTTCCTGATATGCAGGTCCCCTCGGCCATGCTCTGAATAGACAACATTCAGGTCACATTCCCTATAGCAAAATCTGAGGGACCCGATTTCTCAGCCAGAATTGCGGGAAATTAAGCAAATATCTGGGACTTGGAGATGATCATTGATTTGTGGGGGAGTTCTTGGTTTTAACAGATTGGCCACTCACCAGATGATACAAACAAGTACCTTGTCTTAGCTCTGGCCGCTATAACAAAAATACTATAGACTGGCTGGCTTAAAGAACAGAAATGTATCTCTCACAGTTCTGGAGCCTGGAAGTCCGAGATCAGAGCGCCTGCCTGTTCAAGTTCTGGTGAGAACCCTCTTGCTGGTCTGCAGACAGCTGTCTTCTTGCTATGTCCTGACATAGCAGAGAGCAGAGAGAGGAAGCAAGCTCTCTTGTGTTCTTGTAAGGACACTAATCCCATCGTGACCCCATTACCTCCCCAAAGGCCCCACCTCCTAATGCCATCACATTGGGGGTTAGGATTTCAACATACGAATTTGGGGGGTAGGGGCACAAACATTCAGTCTGTAACCTCTTACAGTTTACAAAATGCATTCGTGTTCATTTGCTCACTTGGCTTTATCTGCATTTTACAGAAATGAAACTTAAAGCCTGGGAGGTCAAGAGACTTGCCCCGGTTCACACACCAGTGACTTAAGCTTGATAGAAGTTTCTCTCTCACTTACAGAAGTGTGCAAGTAGATGGCCCAGGGCAGGCCCTTGGGCCCAGCTGTATTACCGCCCAGCTGGCCATCATATAGGCTCTGAAGGACCAAGTAGGGAGGGAGGGGTGTTCTAGGCTGGGTTCCCAGAAAGACCCTGCATCCAGGACTCCTGTGAGAATAATTCATTAGGAAGTGTTTCTGAAATGACCAGTAGGGGCTGGGGGAGTGATCTACATGGAGAGAGAGGGCTTGTCCTGTGGAGAGAGGGGCTGGGTCAGCTCACCTGCCCAGGGCTTGCGGCCAATGTCCTACTGGGAACTGAAGCTCTCAGCAGTGTGCAGGTGGGCGGTCCAGGGCTGCTCTGGCCCTGCCCAGGTCAGGGATCCAGCCCCCCTTTATCCTGGGCTCTGCCAACCTCCAAGATGACAGCACAGGCTCCAGCCAACAGGAAGGAGGCGAGAAGTAGAAAGGCGGTGCCACTGTATAAGGACACATCTTCAAAGGTGCACATGATGCTTTGGCTTCCAAGTTTTGGGTCACATCTAAAGTCTGTCAGCACATCCAGCTAGCAAGGGAAGCTAGGAAATGAAAGCTTTATTCTAGGCAGCCTGTGCCCAGCTAAATTTGGGTTCCGTTACTGGGCAGGAGGGGGGACGGATGTTGGGGGGAAAGTAGCAGCCGTTGTCATAGCTGGGGAGTGTGAAAATGGACTTGGCCCCTTTGCCTTCGCTATCTGCCCAATAGCCCTAGAGATTTCTCTGCAAGGGAGCAGAGAGCTGTAGCTGTGAGCGAGGGGTCTCCACAAGAGGAGGGGTGGGCTGGGGCTGGGTCCACTGAGGCCCTTATTTGTGGGGTAAGATTCCACCCAAAGAACAGCTGACTCCAGGAGGATGGCGGTGCCCACCGAGCACCCTGGAAGCACCTTGGGGATGCGCAGGCAGGGGGCGCTGTACTGAATGAAGTCCTTAGCTGGAAGCCAGGGCCTTGGCTTTTGACTTCCTGGCTCACCAATAATCTTATAGGTGACCTTGAGCAGGTCTGTTAACCTCTAACATCCCCTTGGCTTGGTTCCAATGTCGGTAAGATGGGGACAACGTGAACAATTCAGGGTCAGGCAAGGGTGAGGCAAGAGGCTCTCGACTCAGGCATACAATTTCAGAGGGTGCCAAAAAACTCAGCAATTAAGATCAATAGCATTTTTTATTATAATACGGTATTTTATTATAATACGGTATATTATTATTATAATATGGTAAAATATACCGTAAAGTTTACCATTTTAACCATTTTTAAGTGTTCAGTTCAGTGGTGTTAAATATATTCACACCATGGGCGCCCGGGTGGCTCAGTTGGTTAAGCGACTGCCTTCGGCTCAGGTCATGATCCTGGAGTCCCCGGATCGAGTCCCGCATCGGGCTCCCTGCTCAGCAGGGAGTCTGCTTCTCCCTCTGACCCTCTTCCCTCTCATGCTCTCTATCTCTCATTCTCTCTCTCTCAAATAAATAAATAAAATCTTTAAAAAAAATTAAAAAATATATATATATTCACACCATCCCCACCATCCATCTCTAGAACGTTCTCATCTTCCCCAAGTGAAACTCTGTCCCCACTAAACACTAACTCCATATTCCCTGCTCCCCCCAGTCCCTGGCAATCTCCATTCTGCTTTCTGTCTCTATGACTCCGACTATTCTTGGTACTTCATATAAAGGGAATCATACAGTCTTTGTCTTTTTGTGTCTGGCTTATTTCACTTAGCATGATGTTCTCCAGGTTTGTCCATATGGAAGTGGGGGTCAGAAATTCCTTCTTTTATTCATTCACTCATTTATTTATTTGAGAGAGAGAGAGAGCACACACATAAGCTGGGGGAGGGGTAGAGGGGGAAGGAGAAAGAAGCAGGCTCCCCACTGAGCAAGGAGCCCAACGTGGGGCTCCATCCCAGGACCCGGGGATCATGACCTGAGCCGAAGGCAGATGCTTAACTGACTGAGCCACCCAGGCGGCCCTTGAACTTCTTTTTTAAGGCTGAATTGTATTCCACTGTGGATATATCACCTTTTGTTTATCCACTCATCCATCGATGGCCATGTGGGGCGCTTTCTACCTTTTGGCTGTTGTGAATAATGCTGCTATGAACATGGGTGTACAGGTAATGTTTAAGTCCCAACTTTCATTAACACAGTATTTTATAAAAATGAAAACTCATGCAAAAAAGTCCATGATGAATAATCTGTCAGAATGTTAAAGACAAGATCAGGACCAGCACTGTGCTGAGCCACACGGGAGTCTGAGGCGAAAGGGAGAGTGGGCAATTCTCATCTGGCACAAGCCTGTTGGTGGCGCCCCTTTAAATCGTGTGCCCCAGGCAAGCACCTCACCTTCTCACCCTAGTCCAGGCTCTGATGAGGATGGGAGGAGCCTGGCTGAGCACGCTGGGCCTGGGCACCTCCTCTCCCCCAGCCACTCTGGGCTGATTTAGGAGCTGGAGTGATGGAGGGGCCTCTGGGTTGGGAAGCTGGAGCTGCAGATGCATCTTAATTAGACCCCTCAGATAACAGTTCTTTCTGAGGCTGAGGCAGCTGACTTATAGAGACAGTCATTGTGTCTTCCTTCCCTTCGAGTTGTTTTGCCAAGTGACAAACCAGGAGACACAAGTCCCCGCTAAGGGTTGGCCTGCAGAGCTGGGTTTGAGGCCAATCTAAGGAGACAGGAGATGATGCTCCCGATCCATGACCTGTTGGTCCAGCCAGAGGGGCACCTGGTGTGGCATGCAGGGGCCCGGGTCTGGGTGTGAGCACATGGGAGTGTGGGTGCTGTGGGGCCCCACCAGGAGGAAGACATGTTCCTGAGTCCCAGCCCCCCAAAGATGAGAACCCATGAATGAAATCCCCCAAAGGAAATGTCTTACCTTAGTCCTGCGAGGAGCATTTAGTGAGCACCTGCCGTGTGTCAGGCAGTTAGTAGGTGGGAATGAGGGTTGACAGATGGGTCCGTTGTGGCCCTGACTCTAAGGTGCTTATAATGAAACATAAGTGTTCATGTGTCAGGAGTTGAGGTATGCCAGGTTTATGGGGTATGAGAGAGGACAAACGAAGGGGAGTGACAAGCCATCTCAGCTCTCCTCCTTGGATGCTGAGTGTGTGTGTGTGTGTGTGTGCTCACACACGGATGAGGAGGGGAGGCCCTGGCTCTGAGGCTCTCTGAGGCTGCACTTGCCTGCTATCCCGAGACTAACCAGCAGATGGCGGGAGTGCTACGGGAAAGTCAGGGACTGCTGGGGAGGGAGGGAGGGGGAAAGGAAGAGAGACAGATACAGACAGAGTATATCAGTCTGTTTGGGCCTTCATAGCAAAATACCATAGGCTGGCTGGCTTAAACAACAGAAATCTCTTACAATTCTGGAGGCGAGGAAGTCCAAGGTCAAGGTGCCAGCAAGGTAGGTTTCATTCTGGGCGTCCTCTTGGATTGCAGGTGGCTGCCTTCCCATTGCGCGCTCACACAGCCTTCTTTCTTCAGTGCATGGAGGTGTGTGCGTGTGGGAGGGGGGCAGAGACAGACAGACAGATCTTCCTCTTCATATAAGGCAACCAGTCCTCTTAGATTGGGGCCCCATCTTTATGACTTAATTACCTCCTAAAGACCTTCTCCCAGAAAACAAATGCAGTCGCACTGGGGGTCAGGACTTCAACATGTGAATTTCAGGGGGACACAGTTCAGTCCACTGCAGAGAGATAGAGGAAAAAAGGGGGAGAGAGAGAGGGAAGGAGGAAGGGAGAGGCAGAGAGAGAGGCAAAGGGTGCGGTGGGGTGTAGGGAGGAGGGAAGAGCCTGTGGCACTGGGTGGGGATCCGGATTCCTGATCCTGGGCCAGCTTTGCCATTCACTTTATTGCGACCCTGAGTGAGTCACTCTTCCCTTTGATTCCCCCATCCTCACCTCCAAAGGGGTATTGCTGCACCCCACACCCCATACACACTGAAGTGGTGACAAAGTCACAGAGAGGAGGGAGCTCTCAAGAGCTTCCCCCCATTTCCTCATGCAGGGATACAGCAACCGTCTGAGATGGGCATTACATTATCTCCATCTTTCAGATGAGAAGGCCAAGGGTTAGGGAAGTTAAGTGGCTTGCCCAAGGTCTGAGCTGAGACTCAAACCCGGGTCTTCTGACCCCATGGTCTAACCAGTAGGGCGAGCCCCCTCAGAGGGGTAGAAGACACAATACAGATAGGAAGGAAACTTGGAACTCCTTGGCACAGCCAAGGTTGAGGAGTTGGTCTTCCACTGGGGGCCTTTTTGGAGCCCCCACAAAATCCCTGAGAATGGGATTGGTGGGGCGCACTTGCAGGGAACAGAGGCCCCCGAGAGAATGGCCCGGAAGCTGGCCCAGAGACGGCAGAAACACTCCTGGGACCCGAGGTGACCAAAGAAAGCTGTCCATGAGGTGGCCTCTGTCCTGCCTTGGTTTGCTGACAGAGAAGTCCCCGCAGCTCTTGGCTTCTGCCGTATGGTGTGTGCAGGGCAGTAGGCAGAGAGGGGAGAACCTACTCTTTTTCTCTCAGAGACACACGAGGGATGCCTAAATCTAATAAGTTAATCTAGACTCCTAGAAACAAGATTAAATTTTCAAATAAAAGCAGGCTCTGACAGCTAAGGCATAAATCTTTTATTTAAAATAGAGACTAAACCCATTCAAATGCAATCAGCGATGACAGATGCAGATAGAAACAAGCTCTGATAGAGGAGACGCAGCGTGGAGTTGTTCGCTTTTGGTGACATACCACACAGGGTGACCTTAAGGACAGTCTGCAAGTGTCAGCAAATAGTGGGGCCTTTGCATCCATTTCCATGCGGTTTGTCAGCCCAAGGTGGTGCCAGGGTAGTTGCTGGGGGCAGGTGGGAAGGAGAGCTGGCCTCGGAGGTCGTGGTCCAGCTGCCATCACCCCAGCTGCCCCGAGAGGGCAGGGAAGAGGTCAGCAGCATTTGGACGTATCTGGAGCACCAGCAAACCTCCCTCGAGGAGGAGGGAATGGGGAGCTATTGAGAGCAGGTGGGAGGTGGTTGAGGCAAGGACAAGGGGAGAATTTCCTAGAGCTGCCGGAACAAAGGGTGAAGCTCTGCAGACCCCAGACCAAGACAGTCTTCTGCCTCAAGCTGCTATGGAGGGGGCATTTCTGAGTGCCAGGCACTGTGCATTCAGTACACGATCTCACTTAATCCTCACATCAAATCCTTTTACAGATAACCAGCTGACGCTCAGAGGGGTTAAGTCCATGCCTTAATTACACAGCCAGTCAGTGACAGAGCCGTGAGTCTGCCCAAGGAATGCTGACCCCAGTCCCTTGCTCTCTCTACCTGACACTCCACAGCTCACAGATACAGAGATGCCAGGGAGCCTCGCAAACATACTGACACCTCATTTGTTCTAATTCAGGCAAACAACAGTGAAGGATTTCTCTTATATATGGCCCCTTTAGAAGCTTTTCCATGCTTGCTTCCGGAACCCTTCACAGCACAAACTCAAAGCTGCCACTACAAACATGCATCCCTTGAGGACAAGGGGGTTCCCAAATGGCTAATCCCATGAGTCCATTTCAGGGAAATGTTTAACAGGATGCTGCCAACAAAGCAAAGCCCCATACAAGACTGCATGTGTTAAGTAAGTTTGGGAAACACTGCCAGCTACAACCCCTCCTGGAGAGTCACTTGACACATTAGAACATTAAAGAATATTATGACAAGTCCTGCAGAAAAGAAGTCTGTTTCACCCAGCATTTCCCCAACTTATTTGAACATGAAAATGTTTCTGTTTCTCTTAGTGGACATAAGATCACATCAACCCATCTTCCAGAGAGCCCATTTCAGGAAATGTTGATCTAAGAGTATCATTTCAATTTGGCCCATAGCTTCCTGCTTCTCCAGAATAAGTATTACGGAACATGAAATTTTCACCACTAAATACTTGAAACAGATGCCCAGAGAAGACACACTTGACATTGGTGGTTCTCAGTCTTTTTTAGGTTAAGTGTCCTTAGGTAATCTGATGAAAGTTGTGGATTTTCTCTTGATGAAGAGGAGAAGTACCCACATACATTATGTAACATACACACAGAATGTTGGATTCAGATTTAGGGGTTCATGGGTCCTTTGTTGCCCATAGGTCTGAAGTCACGAAGCTCTGTTTTAAGTCATTATCAGCTTACATCCTCGGTGTTATTGGCAGCCAAGCACTAGGGCCTTGGCTGGTGGCAGGGAGGTGCAAGCCTGCTGGGGGTAGGGCCACTGAGAGGGTCTGGATGAAAGGGCCAAGTAGACTCCTGGCCTTCTGACAAAGAAAGCCTGGAAAGCTTCATGTGTTCAAGGCATGGGGCTTTCCACAGGGGTCTGGGATGGGGATGGGTGAAAGGCATTAAGCAACTTGGTGAGCAAAGACCCCTCTGCAGGTCTGAGGGACTTGTCCTTCCCACAGTCTTGTGGGGAGTCTCAAGCTCAGAGCTCCCACCTCCCTTGGAACCTCCCATAGCCTAGTGTATGAGAATCCTGATGTTGATGCTTGCCTAACATCCCTTCCCTGTCCCCCTTCTCCTGGGAATAGCACCCTAGTTGTCCTTGGTGAGCCACCCCTGCTGCACACTGGTTTATGTTTGTGGTATGGATCTGACCTCACCCCCAGACTCAAGATGGTCTCATGACCCAGACCTGGACAATCAGAGGCCACCATCTTTTTGGTCACAGTGATTGGTTCAGGTATAGGCATGGGATCCAAGCCAGGACAATTAGGGCCAAAGGATAAATTATGGGACTTTTATAGAGAAAGAGTATTTCTCATGGGGCTATTCATACAAAAGTAAGCCTGGAGCTGCTAGTGGCCACCTTGACCCATGAAGGGAGATGGCCCGAAAATCGATCCTTTACTGAGGAGATCAGGTGAGAGATGGAGAGTGGGGGTGACCCAATGAGACTCTTCGTGTCTATATCCAGCGATGCCCCGAAGTAGTCCCACCAATGGCACAATTACATGGACCAATACATTTCCTTTGGTGCTTAAGACCATGTGAATTGGATTTCTGTCACTTGCAACTGAAAGAGTCTTAATTCCCCTGTCTTAAAAACACATTCCCAAGTCCCCTGAATTAGAATTCCCTGGTAGCTGAATTAGAATCTCCAGGAATATGGAGGTGATAGATAGGTAGATAATAGATAGGTAGATGGATCTTCCCGGGGAATCTAATGGTCAAACAGCTCTAGCTTTTGATAATCTCATCCAATTTTGCACCGTGAATGCTCGGTTGGGGAATCTAAAATTACTCACATGTGCATCCAGTGGAAGCCCAGTAGTCAAGATATCTTACATGGTTGGTCCTTAGTTTATTTCCACTCTCCAGCTCTTGAATGAGGCTAAGAATAATATGATTGTGACAACTTCTCAGCTTTGTACAGGATCAGAAGACTGTTCTCTGTTCCTCAAAACTTGTTTCCTTATTTTCCTGTGCCCACAGCTAGACTACACTTCCCAGACCCTTTCTGGTAGGTGTGGCCATGAGCAGGATTCTAACCAATAGAATGTGAGCCGAAGGGATATGCGTTACTTCCAGACTTGGCTTGTAAAAAGCTTCTTGGATATTCTTCATAATTTTTACCCTTCTAGCTTGATGCAAATAAACACAAGGACCTTCAAAGCCATATTGTTAGGTGGCAGAGCAACAAGGAGGAAAGACTCTGGGTACCAGAATCACTCTGGGAGGTGGGCCTCATGACAATCAGGAGTCCCTGCTTGGGGCACTACACAAATGAGAAATAAATGTCTGTTATGTTAAGCCACTGGAATTTGGGGGTTTATTTGTTACTGTTGCTTTTTTTAACAGTGAATTTTTATGAATTTCAGATAACTTTTCCATCCATTGATTCATCTTTGCTTTACAAAAGCTCTGGGTGGCAGTCTGGGAATGATATTTTACAAATGAAAATGCTTGAACTAGCTTAACTATTTGGCGGGAGGATAGAAATTGGTTCTAAAAAGAGCAGTTTGATAAAGATGTGAAAAGATTATGATGATAGGCCCTTCCTTGGCCCTGACCCACTTCCTGTTAGTTCAGGCTCTTCCCTGGGATTCAGCACCCACCTTCCCACCCACTCTGCCCCGAAGGCCCTAGGGACTCTGCCTCTGTCCATGGTCCTGAACCTAGTCGGGTTTACAGAGCAGTGTAGTGGGAATGATTCTGGACTCAAACATTAGACAGAACTGGATTTTGCTTCTAAATATATGTTCCCTTGGAAAGTCTTTTAACCTCTCCAATGGTAATTTTCTTAGCTGTAAAATGGGAAAATTATACTTTCCCCATGAGATTGTTCTGGAGATTAAATAATGTGGAGAAACTATTGGTGTAATAGGTGCGGGTTTTTTTTTTGTGTTTTTTTGTTTGTTTGTTTTTGCATCCCCTTTCCCCCACTTTTAAAAAATACAGAACCTCTTCCTTCCTCTCCCTACCAAAAGTAGGTAAATTGATGACAATATCATACTTATGTGTAATATTGACTTCAAGAGCCAATTGTTCACTGAGGTTTGAGTGAATTAAGAGAATAAAACAGATTCTGGAGACATTAACTCTAATTACTATGGCTGCTATTGGCTATATGGGGTTACAGAATATTCTAAGAGTTTAAGGGAAATTTGAAGCTTGAGTAAAAGTCTGGGGTTTTTTGCCCCCTCCCCCTAGTTTCTTCATTTGTAAAATGGTTGGTAGGGGGGTGGTGGCTCGGTGGTTTCCAACCCCATAGAACAAGGGCATCTTTTAATATTCTCAACACTCATTGATCCCTATCTTTGTAATCATTTTGTCAACAAAACACACCGCACTTATTAAGGAATAACAAATTCATTTCTCCAATTTTATTAATAAAAGACATTTAGAAGTGATTGTGCAATAAAAACAGAATTAAGCTTCCCAGTTTAATGAGGTGGCTGATGCTTTAGTTAGTCTGTGTGGCCTCATTATCAGCTAATGTGTGGATTCCCTTAGGTTTTCTGAATTTTTGCCAAGAATTCACAGAACCTAGTGCTACTTCTGTGAACCTCAGAGCAGGAGTCATTGTTTTGAATAGACTCTCAGGATCCTTCCAGCCCTGACCTGATTCTGTTGAGCTCTGATGTACCAAGAGGGGTGGAGCAGAGCGGACACAGAAGAGGAGAAAGGAGACGTGGTTGTTGTGGGTCAGCAACATTTACCTTGCAGACTGGAGTCATTGAGACATTCCCTGGTGTTGGGTTTAATCTACACCTGAAAGGTGGAATTCATAATCCCTTCCACTCCTCCCACTGTGAACATAATGAGAGGCATTCTGAATGTGTGTGTGTGTGTGTGTGTGTGTGTGTGTGTGTGTGTGTGTGTGAGAAAGAGAGAGTGAGAATGAGAGAGAGAGAGAGAGAGATTAACTGGAAGGTTGGTTTATTAATGACAAACATGCCTGCCAAGGGAAATAATCAGTTGGCCTCCTTTCTGTCAACACCCTCTCTCCCTGTTGCACATGACATGGGAAACTAACTTGAAACCAGGCAAATGCTTGGTGGGCACAAAACTAGAGTTAAATTCATTGGATAGTTTTAATGACACGGTCTTCAAACTATGATGGCTGTTGGGATATAACTTCCTAGAGGTTTTATTCAGGCCCTTTCAGGAATGATGACCCCACTCTATCCCAGATAACGCTGGAAGCAATCCACTAACACTTTATCTTTTGGATCTGCTGCTGACTTGTGCCTGTTAGCATGGGACCCACCTGAGATACTCAAGCTGCTGCACCTCTTACCTGCTTCAGGGTTTAGTGACAGCTGAGTGTCTGTTCTCTTAGTACAGTGGAAACCTTGGGGGTGACCCTCTAGCATTGGCACAGGGGAGAACAAGTTCCTTCCTCATGCTGATGGACTCCTTTTGGAATATTTTGTTGGTGTTTTCAGTCTCATGGTGCTAGCCTCAATTAAAATGACAACCAGACTGGATTTGAACTGATCATTATGAGCCCAGGGCCCACTGCAGTCAGTGCCACCCTATACGGCTTCTCTAAGGTGCCTTGACTTTAAACTGTAGAGGTACAGTGCCTCCTAGCCCACTCTGCAGAAAGCTAAGCCAGAGGGCCCAGGGAACTGGAGTAGGAGGACTTGTCCCCCCAGGATGGGCTGACCCTGACCCCAGCTCTGCAGGCCTCAGCACAGGGGAAGATTTACTTTCCTCCTGAAGTCTCAGTGCTCAGCCTTTCCCCTGGTTTATGAGCTGAGTAGGTGAAGGGCATGTTTGACCTTTCCAGTTACTTCTCCCTGCTCATCACTGTAGTTGCTACAGAGAAATGAACTTCTTTCATGTTTTTCCTGCTTCCAAAACACACAGCAGCCACTGCTGAGAACTAGATGTGTGGTTTGCTATAAGCCTGGGAACTCAGGCTTGAGTTCTGATGCCTGCAGCCTGATGGCCGCCACAGCCCTGGTACCATGCAGAGGCCTGGGAAGACCTCCCTTGGGCCTGGGCCTGAGGTTTCCCTAGGAGGGTGGACAGCTGTTGGGGCCACAAGAGGCCCACAATGGCCATTTAACTTTACATCTGCTCTCAAACTCCACTCTCTTCCCTGACTCTCATCCCCATGCCCTAACCCTGGTCTTCCTGGTCAACACCCAGAGCAGGCATATCTCACCTCACCTCTGTGAGCCCACCTCCACCTGCTCAAGCCTCTCTGCTCAGGATGAACTGCTCTTGCCCTGGTGCTGCTCCTCACTTTGTGTGTTGTGTTGTTCCCTCCCCTTACTTTCCATCTGGGGCTTTTGTGTATTGGCAGACTTTCTCCTTTTTTAGAAAAACAAGGTGCTGTGGTTGGAATCTTGAGAAATCATAGAACCCTCCTCATCTTTCTGCATTGCTGGTTACATTTCTGGTTTCTACCCAAATGATCTGCTAAGGTGAGAATGTTCATTTATCCGAGTGGGAACAATGTCGACATTACCTGCCAGCACTCAGAATAAAACCCCAACTCTTCATGATCTGGCCATGCTCGCCCTGACCTCACTTCCTATCTCTCTCCATTACTAAGCTCTGGCCACACAAGCCTTGATTCTGGTTCTCAGGTGGGCCAAGCTCCTTTCTGCGCAGGGCCTTTGCACCCACCAACTCTTCTGCCTCGAGCATACTTCCCTGAATCTCTGCAGCTGACTCCTTCCCATCATGTGGGTCTCAGTTTGGCCTCCCCTGACCTCTCCATCTTGCTCTGCACTCCCCACCTCTCTACTGGAATATATTTCCCTGATGTATTTTCTTCACTGCACTTACCAATTTCAGAAATCATTGTGTTTTTTTTAATTAAAAAATTTTAAAAGATTTAATTTTAATTCTAGTTAACTAACATATAGTGTTATATTAGTTTCAGGTATACAACATAGTGATTCAACACTTCCATATATCACCTGGTGCTCATCACAAGTGCCCTCCTTAATCCCCATCACCTATTTCACCCATCTCCCCACCCACCTTCCCTCTGGTAACCATCAGTTTGTTCTATAGAGTTAAGAGTCCGTTTCTTGATTTCTCTCTCTCCCCACCCCCTCTTTTTTTTTTCTTCTTTGCTTGTTTGTTTTGCTTCTTAAATTCCACATATGAGCGACATCATACAGTATTTGTCTTTCTCTGGCTGACTTATTTCGCTTAACATTATACTCTCTAGCTGCATCCATGTCATTGCAAATGGCAAGATTTCATTCTTTTTATGGCTGAATAATATTCAATTGTGTGTGTATATATATATATATATATATATATATATACCACATTTCTTTATCCATTCATCAGTAGATGGACACTTGGTCTGCTTCCATATCTTGGCTATTGTAAATAATGTGGCTATAAACATAGGGGTGCATGTATCCCTTTGAATTAGTGTTCTTGTATTCTTTGGGTAAATACCCAATAGTTCAATCTCTGGATCATAGGGTAGTTCTATTTTTAACTTTCTGAGGAATCCCCATACCATTTTCTTGAGTGGCTGCACCAGTTTGCATTCCTACCAACAGTGTACAAGTGTTCCTTTCTCTCCACATCCTTGTCAACACTTGTTGTTTCTTGTGTTGTTGATTTTAGTCATTCTGACAGGTGTGAGGTGATATCTCCTTGTAGTTTTGATTTGCATTTCCGTGATAATAAGTGTTGTTGAGCACCTTTTCATGAATCTGTTGGCTTTCTGTATGTCTTCTTTGGAGAAATGTCTCTTCATGTCTTCTGCCCATTTTTTAACTGGATTATTTATCTTTCGAATGTTGAGTTTTAGAAATTCTTTATATATTTTGGATACTAACACTTTATTGGATGTTATTTGCAAATATCTCCCATTCTGTAGGTTGACTTTTAGTTTTGTTGTTTCCTTCACTGTGCAGAAGCTTTTTATTTTGATGTAGTCCCAATAGCTTATTTTTGTTTTTATTTCCCTTGCCTCAGGAGACATATCTAGAAAAGTTGCTGTGGCCAATGTCAAAGAAGTTCCTGCCTGTGTTCTCTTCTAGGATTCTTATGGTTTCAGGTCTCACATTTATTAAATGATCTTTAATCCATTTTGAATTTATTTTTGTGTATGGTGTAAGAAAGTGGTCCAGTTTCATTCTTTGGCATATTGCTGTCCAGTTTTCCCAACACCATTTGTTGAAGAGACTGTCTTGTTCCCATTAGATATTCCTTCCTGCTTTGTTAAAGATTAACTGACCTTATAATTGTGGATTTATTTCTGGATTTTCTATTCTGTTCTATTGATCCATGTGTCTATTTTTGTGCCAATACCATGCTGTTTTGATTACTACAGCTTTGTATTTAACCTGAAGTCCAGAATTGTGATGCCTCCAGTTTTGCTTTTCTTTTTCAGTATTGCTTTGACTATTTGGGGTCCTTTGTGGTTCCATACAAATTTTAGGATTGTTTGTTCTAGCTCTGTGAAAAATGCTGTTGGTATTTTGATAGGGATTATTAAATGTATAGATTGCTTTGGGTAATATAGACATTTTAACATTTGTTCTTCCAATCTATGAGAATGGAATGTCTTTCCATTTCTTTCTGTCATCTTCAGTTCCTTTCATCAGTGTTTTATAATTTTCAGAGTACAGGTCTTTCATCTCTTTAGTTAGGTTTATTCCTAAGAATCTTACTATTTTGGGTACAGTTGTAAATAGGATTGTTTTCTTAATTTCTTTCTGTTGCTTCATTGTTGATGTATAGAAATGCAACAGATTTCTGTATGTTGATTTTGTATCCTGTGACATTACTGAATTTGTTTATCAGTTCTATCAGTTTTTTGGTGGGGTGTTTTAAGTTTTCTACATAGAGTATCATGTCATCTGCAGATAGTGAAAGTTTTACTTCTTCCTTGCCAATTTGGGTGCCTTTTATTTCTTTTCGTTGTCTGATTGCTGTGGCTAGGACTTCCAGTACTGTGTTAAATAACAGTGGTGAGAGTGGACATCCCTGTCTGTTCCTGACCATAGAAGAAAAGCTCTCAGTTTTCCCCCATTGAGGATGATATTATCTGTGAGTTTTTTTGTATATGGTCTTTATTATGTTGAGGTATGTTTCCTCTAAACCTACTTTGTTGAGGGTTTTTTTTTTTAATCATAAATGGATGTTGTACTTTGTCAAATGCTCTTTCTGCATCTATTGAAATGTTCATATGGTTCATATCCTTTCTCTTATTGATGTGATGTATCACTTTGATTGATTGCAAATATGATTTGCAAATATAAATATTTGCAATGCAGGAATAAATCTCTCTTGATCATGGTGAATTTTTTTTAATGTATTGTTGAACTTGGTTTGCTAGTATTTTATTGTGAATTTTTGCATCCATGTTCATCAGGGATATTGGCTTGTAGTTTTCTTTCTTAGTGGAGTCTTTATCTGTTTTTGGTATTGGGGTAATGCTGACCTCATAAAATGAATTTGGAAGTTTTCATTGCCTCTCTATTTTTTGGAATAGTTTAAGAAGAATAAGTATTAACTCTTTACGTCTTTGATAGAATTTTCCTGTGAAGCCATCTGGTCCTGGACTTTTGTTTGTTGGAATTTCTTTGCTTACTGATTCAATTTCTTTGCTGGTTATCAGTCTGTTCAAATTTTCTATTTCTTCCTGTTTCAGTTTTGGTAGTTTATATGTTTCTAGGAATTTATCCATTTCTTCTAGGTTGTCTAATTTTTGGCATATAATTTTCCATAATATTTTCTTATAATTGTTTGTACTTCTGTGGTGTTGGTTGTTATTTCTCCTCTCCCATTTGTGATTTTATTTATTTGAGTCCTTTCTCTTTTTTCCTAATAAGTCTGGCTAGAGGTTTATCAGGTTTATTGATTTTTTTTTGGTCAAAGAACCACCTCCTGTTTTCATTGACCTGTTCTATTGTTTTTTAGTTTCTGTATCCTTTATTTCTGCTCTAATCTTTATTATTTCCTTCCTTCTGCTTGTTTTAGGTTTTGTTTGTTGTTCTTTTTCTAGCTCCTTTAGGTGTAAGGTTAGATTATTTATTTGTGATTTCTCTTGCTTCTTGAGGTAGGCCTGTATTGCTGTATACTTCCCTCTTAGAACTGCATTTGCTGCATCCCAGAGGTTTTGGACTGTTGTGTTTTCATTTTCATTTGCTTCCATGTATTTTCTTATTTCTTCTTTTATTTCCTGATTGGCCCTCATTGTTTAGTAGCATGTTATTTAACCTCCATGTATCTGTGGTCTTTCCAGGTTTTTTCTAGCATTTGGCTTCCAGTTTCAGAGCCTTATGGTCAGAAAATATGCATGGTATGACTTCGATGTTCTTGAATTTGTTGAGGCTTGTTTTGTGGGATAATATGTGATCTATTCTGGAGGGTGTTCCATTGCACTTGAAAAGAATGTGTATTCTGCTGTTTTAGGATGGAATGTTCTAAATATCTGTTAAATCCACCTGGTCCAGTGTGTCATTCAAAGCCACTGTTTCCTTACTGATTTTCTGTTTAGATGGTCTGTCCTTTGCTGTAAGTGGGGTGTTAAAGTCCCCTACTATCATTGTATTATTCTCAGTTAGTTCTTTTATGTTTTATGTATTTGGGTGCTCCTATGTTGGATGCATAAATATTTACAGTTGTCACATCTTCTTGTTGGATTGTCCCGGTTATGATTATATAGAGTCCTTCTTTGTCTCTTATTACAGTCTTTGTTTTAAGGTCTATTTTGTCCTATATAAGTACTGCTACTCTGGCTTTCTTTTGATCTATTTGCATTATAGATGTTTCCCCATCCCCTCATTTTCAATCTGCAGGTGTTTTTAGGTCTAAAATGAGACTCTTGTAGAGCAATTTGGGCACTTGGGGGGACATTTATCATTTTATTTTCTCTTAGAAAAGTTGGTGTGTGATGCTGCAGTTCCTACAAGTGGCCACATGAGGGCAATTGCAGGAAAGCACCAGCTGGCCACAGGTGGCCACAATCACAGGGAGTGAGATGAGCACCCAGCATTGGCCTCTGTAGTGTCTGGAGCCCTCTCTTTCCTGCAGGGGTCTGAGGGCCAACAGGACTGGGGCTTGGATGGTGACAGTTAACCAAGTAGGATGGAAGCAGATAAATCAGTAAACAACTAGTATGGCAGCAGAAGTTGTGCACCTGCTAGATTTCAGCCCTGAGTGTATCTTGTTCTTCTCAGCCTCTTCCCACTGTCTAGGGACCACCAAACCTTCCCTATGTGATATCCAATGAAAGCTGACTAAACATATAGATGACTATATTGATGGCCATTGGAAAATAATCTACCTTCATGCCTGATTGATACTGATAAGGTTTCACCCCAGAACAAATTAGCAAAAGCTTCCTTAGATTCTGCAGAGTGTCTTAGGCATTGATTCTCCACTAGAGGCTTCTGGAAGTTGAATCAACATCTGCCTGAGGTTTGCAGGGTGAGGGGATCTCAGCATGGAGATACACGTTGATTCTGTTGTACAATTTTGGAAGCCCATACAGAGTGATAAATTCAGTTGTGTTTTGCTTGAACCATCTACTACTTATTATTAATGTCCATATTAAAAAATCATGAGATTAAAATAAATAAATAAATAAAATGAGTCTCTTGTAGGCAGCATATGGATGGGTCTTTTCTTTCTTTCTATTTTTTTTTTTTTTCTTAGAGAAAGAGAGAGAGAGCACGAGCCAGGTGGGGAGGGGCAGAAGGAGAAGGGGAGAGAATATTAAGCAGACTCCATGCCCAGCACAGAGCCTGATGTGTGGCTTGATCTCACCACCCTAAGATCATAACCTGAGCCGAAATCAAGAGTCAGATGCTTAACCAACTGAGCCACCCAGGTGCTCTGGGTCTTGTTCTTTTCTTCTTCTTTTTTTTTAATCCATTCTGTCACCCTATATGTTTTGATTGGAGCATTTACATTCAAAGTAATTATTGATAGGTATGTATTTATTGCCATTTAATTCTTGTTTTGCAGTTGTTTCTGAAGACTTCCTCTGGTCCTTTCTTGTCTTTCTTTCATGTTTTGCTGACAGAAATCATCTTAAAAAAATCAGTGTCGGGGTGCCTGGGTGGCTCAGTCAGTTGGGTGTCTGACTCTTGATTTCTGTTCAGGTCGTGGAATTGAGCCCCGCGTTGGGCTCCTTGCTCAGCGGGGGGTCTGCTGGAGATTCTCTCTCTCCCTCTGCCCCTCTCCCTGTTCTTGTGTTCTCTCTCTCTCTAAAACAAACAAATCTCTAAAAAAATTAGTGTCACTTTAATGTCTGTCTACACCATAGGACATAAGCTCCACATGAATTGAGGTTTTGCCCATCTTACTGGATGCTGTATCTTTAATGCCTGAAAGAGGGCTGGGCTCACAGGAAGTGCTTACTTCACATTTGCCGAATGAATAGTGATGAGTGGTCACACACAAAGTACTCACATGCGAATGTCTGTCCTTCCCATTTGGGGGATGTTTGTCCTCCCCCCAGCACCTAGTGACTTGCCTTTAGCATACATGTGAATGAAATGAATCAAAGGACCCCTCGCCCACTAGATTATCTGCCTTTTAAGGGGACAGACCAAGTTGTGTGTTTCTGACTCCCCAGCATCTTGAAGAACAACCATTCACAGTGCCTGCTGAATTGAACAGATTCCTTTGAAAGTGTTGTGTTGACAACGTGGGTAATTGAAGAAGAGGGTCTGTCTGGTCTTTCAAATGTGACTTGGTGGAAAAGCTAACACCTGGAGTTCTCGCTCTCAGCTGTGGGTTCCGGATCATGTGGGTGCAAAGGCCACACCTCCCACAGCAGATGTGTTGATGAAAAATGGGGAGAATCCGCCTAAGATGCTGAGTGTCAGAGGAGCGATACAATATCCTTCTGACACTTGAAAATTGCAAATTTGAAAGGTTCCTTCTCACTTGTCAGCTGTCCAGGCCTCCTCTACACAGACGGATTCCAGGCCTTGCCCTCCCAGGCCTGATTTCCCACTGCCTGAGAGCCAGCCCGCTAGTATCTTTGAAATCCACTGTGGGCATAGCAACTCAGGTGTCCTAGGCACTCGGATTTCGGGTGGTTTTATTAGGGACTCTTTTAGTGACAAGTGATTATAAAAAGGGAATATATTGGCTCAAGCACTGAAAAGATGTGGGCTAGAAGTTGCTTCAGGCATGGCTGAATCCAGGGGGCTCTGTTTGTCTCTGCTTAGTTTATTCTTCACATGAGCTCTCCCCAGGGAGCAGCTGTTGAGGGGAAGATGGCCCCTGGGTGCCTCAGAATCATCCCTTTAATTGTCCTAACATCCTACTCACCCCATCCAACAACCCACTTTTCTATTTTTGTTTTGTTTTGTTTTGTTTTTTTAAATAAGCCAGGCATATTCCTGTCTTGGGAAATGTGCACTATGCCTGGAAATCCCTACCTCCTCCTTTCCAGAGCTACATTCTCATTCGCTGACCTCCTACAAGACTCTGCTTGAATCTACCTTCTCGAGGAGGCTGAACCTGATCACCTGATTTAGAAACAGAATCTGTGTCCCCAACATTCCAGTTCTTCTTACTTTGCTCCCCAACCTTAGCAATCACTGCCTTCTAATTTACTCTATATAGTATTTATTTATTGTCTCTACTGCCCCATAGCCCACTAGAATGTCTGTTTTATTCACTGATGTATCCCAAGAATCCAGTTGAGTCCTGTCACATAGAAGTTGCTCAATTTGTTGGATGAATGCATGAAGCAGAAAGAAAGAAATTCAACATCCAGACATTAGAAATACAGCAGTGAACAAAACAAACAAACAGAAAAGCCCCTCTGTCCCTTTGGATCTCACTTTCTGGTGTGGAAGGCAGACAATAAATGAGATTTTTAAGAAGTACTAAATTTATGGAGTTTCAGGTGGTAATAAGTGCCAGGCAGGCAAACACAGCAGATACCTATCACAGTCAAGATGAGCCCCAGTGCCTGTCATATGCTGAGAACCTACCAAGGATGGAGATGATTCTAGCTCCTTCTGCTGTTTTAATTTTACTCTTTTTGAAACTGAGAGAAGACAAGCACACTGCGAATGACGGTAATAAAGCTTCTCCCAGACTTATTTATAGGTTGTGCTTGCTTTTATTTTCTTCCCCTTCTCGATTTGGGAGCAGGCATGGGCAGCCCCCTGCCAGTCCACGTTCCCCTGACATTTTCCACTCACATGATATAAGTGAAGAAATATGCAGACTGGCTAGGAGCTGGTGGTGTTTGGAAACCCCTCCTGGAGCCTGCTGCGTGTAGGAGAAGCAACCCAAACCAATAAACAGGTATTGACTTGCATTGGCATTACTGTCTTTTTGTATCGACACCAGTATTTTATCAAAACTTGCCTGGGGGGAGCATCCATCTTCATATTGACTTCAAATAGAAGATATTACAGGGTGGGTGTTCTATCTACACAGCACAGACCTCTGAATACAAATATAGATGTAAAATCAATATTCCATCATCAAATCATGATCTAGCTTTCAATGTTTTGCAAAAGAACCTCAAGATGAATATTGAAGCACAGTAATAGTTTTGAAATGCAAATTATTTTTTCCATTTTAATAACATCTGGGGGCTTCCATTGGCTATCCTGTGTGGGCAGCAGAAAAAGACCCTCCCCCCATAGGAGGGATATGGGGGAAGAATTTGCAGACCAGAAGGCTGCCGCAGCTTTGCTATTTGTTTGAGAATCAATTGTGGATGCACCCAGAGCCTGTTCATTCATCTACCCCGTGGCCCACATCCAGATCCTCTTTGACCCCTCTATCACTTCTATGTATCCTTCTGCTCACTTCACTATACTTTTGCCTCCAGTGGTCAGCAGGTGCCACTCTTGGGTTCCTAGAACCATTTAAACTATAAGAGCTGAGAGCTGGGAGGAGGCTTGGTGTTTATATGCCCCTGAGATGGCCCTTAGCTGGAGACTGAGGAGTGGGATTAGGAAAGGCCAGCCCCCTTGCTGGTGGGACCACTCAGGAGGAGTGGCTTACACTCCAGAGTTCCCTGGGGAATCAGGTGGAAGTTGCCCCCAGGGGGCTTTGGTTAAGTTTGCCTCTGTGCTTGGCTTTCCCCCTGCCTTGCCTCCTTTTGCTTCCTTTTATTGGTGCCCCTGGGAGGATTTCCATAACACAGCACTTTCACATGAAGTCTTGTCTCCAGGTCTGCTTCTGGGGAATCTGACATAAGACATACCAGTCATTCCACAAACATTTATTGAGCATCTACTACGTATCAGGCACCATGGTCGGAGCTAGAGGCAAAGCAGTGAGGTCCATGTCTCTGTCAATTTCGGTGCTTTAGGTGGGCTAGAAAAAAAGGGACGTTAAACAGTAACTTATGATCTCCCCAGATGGGAAGTCTGAGGGCTCCAGAACTGACTGATACAGCAGCTCACTGGTGTCATTAGGGTCCAGGTTCATGCATCTCTGCTCAGCTGGTATGGGGCTGGCTTCACCCTCAGCTGGGAGTAAGTGGCTGCAGCAGTTCTAGCCGTCACATCTGGACATGACAACATCCAGAGGAAGAAGAGAAACCATCTCTTCTTGTGGCTTTCTTTTAAAGCAAGGACACTTTCCATAGAAGTTCCTACCTGGCCTGAAATGAGTCATATACTCCTTCTTGAGCCCATCACGGTCAAGGGGGTGGAATTACCCTTGGGCCGATCGGTTCACCCTGGGACGTGGGGATTGGGGTGGTTTCTCCTGAGGCCCAGGGGATATTTGAGGGGGTGACCACTGAGAGCAATTGGGGTTCTGTTAAGAAGGAGGAAGGCGGTTGATGCTGAGTGGGGAACTGACCATTGCTTCCTTCATAACGCTGCTTTCCTGGTTTCCTTCCTGGCACTGCCCTCTGGCTACCATCTGACATTCTCTTATCTGCTTACGTGATTTATTCTGTGGTTTTTACTACGTGGTGACTTCCTGAGGACAGCAACCTGTCTGTTCTGCTCACCACTGTGTCCCTATGAATAGCACAATGTCACACACATAATTAAGCTCAATAAATATTTGATAAATAGGCAAATGGTAATAGGGAAGATGAACAAATGGATGGGCAAACAGGTGCAGATTCATGAGAAGACACGAAAGGAAGGCTGGGGTGGAGTTTCCATCCCCTCAAGCGGACAGTGTCCTGTGACGGTGGCAGGGGCGAGGGGACCTCTCCTTGACAATGGAGCCCAAGGATGAAGCAGGAGGGGCCTCCTTCCCGAAGGAGCAGCTTTGGGTGAGAAAGGCCATGGCTCTGATAGTGACTTGCAGTGTGACTTTAGGTGTTGCCCCCTCTGAGTCTCCCTTCTTTCTCAAGAGATATGGGGGGACATGAACACTTTGCTGAGCACCTATTATGTGGAGATGCTGGGGCTGCACTCAGGAAAAACAGGGTGTGAGGCAAGCATTTATGGGGATCTAGGGTGGGGCTCAGGGCCAGGGCCTCACGCTGAGGTGTGAAGGATCAGTGACTGGGGGTAGATATGGGGGAGCAAAGCATTGCAGGCAGACAACAAAGCAGGTTGAGTGGCCAGGCTTGTTTGAGGAAAACAAAGTTGGTGTAGCCTGAACTCGGGGTGGGGTGGGGAGCATGGTGTGAGAGGTGGTAGTGAGGTCAGTGGGGGATGGTCGAGAAGGGTGGCACGGGCCACCGCATGGACTGCAGCCCTCATTCCAGGCTCATCTGACATCACTGATGAGGTTCACCTGTAGAGTGCAGGAGGCAAGAACAGAGGGCAGATGGCCATCTAGGACTAGGTGAGGGATTGTTGCAGTTTCCCAGTGAGAGTGGAGGTGGCCGGGTCTGGTACATGACAGTGGCAAAGCACAGAAAGGGGCTGATCCTGGAAGTGCTTGAGAGGCAGGTCTGGCAGCCGAGAGTCTGAAATCCTGCCCTGGTGGGGCTTCAAGGACACTTGTTCTCACCTGCTTATTGAGCAGCATAAAGCAGCTTCTGCCCACCAAGGAGGATAAAATCAGGGGTTTTCAGAGGGAAGCTTTCTTCTACCCTGTGCCAGGGTACTGAGGTGAGAATCGAGCATAATGCAGTTAAGAAATACTATGTAATCAATCATGCTAGCTTAAATTAAATGCAAGGTCCAAACACATTGCCTAGCATTCTTCTACACCAAACAGAGGCCAAGGTGGAAAACCAGCATATCTAGAGTATCACTGTTATTTGAAGCTGGAGGACAAGAGCCTCGTTATTTTTGGTGGATAGGTAGATTGGTAGGGAAAAAATAGGGGAAGTGTTGAGGGGCCTAAGTTCTGGAAAACCCAACACTCTGGCTAAAATGTCATGGAAAGTGTGTGGAACTTGGAGTTGGAAGGCTTGCCAAGGGATCCCAGTCATGTTACTCGTTAGCTGTGTGACCTGGGGTGGGTCACCTGGCTTCTCTGATTCTTCTGTTCCTCATCTATGAGGCCAGGATAATAACAATTGCTTCAGAAGGTGACTGTGCTATGAAATGAAAAAATGTTGGTGCAAGTGCTTTGTCAGCTACAAAGCGCTCAAATGTCAGGGATTATCAAGAAAGTATTTTTAAGCAAAAAATAAAAAAAAACCAAATTGGGTGATATTATTGAATTAGTGTTAATTTTGGGGTGTTAGTTAGGTGAATGTCTTTATTCTTGGGATATGTATGCTGAAGTGTTAAGGAGTGAAATGTCAAGACATCTAAAACGTTCAAATGGCTCAGCAAAACCCGAAATTGTACAGCTCAGTGAATTATCTACTATATATCTATACACAGTTGACCCTTGAACAACTAAAATGTTAGGGGTGCCAACCCCCATTCAGTTGAAAATCCACATATAACTTTTGACTCCCCCCAAAACTTAACTATTAATAGCCTATTGTTGGCTGGAAGCCTGATGACATAAGCTGTCGATTAATACATATTTTGTATGTTATATGTTATACTGTGTTCTTACAATAAAGTAAGCTAGAGAGAGGATGCTTTAAGAAAATTATAAGGAGGGCGCCTGGGTGGCTCAGTTGGTTAAGCGACTGCCTTCGGCTCAGGTCATGATCCTGGAGTCCCGGGATCGAGTCCTGCATCCGGCTCCTTGCTCAGCGAGGAGTCTGCTTCTCCCTCTGACCCTCCCCCCCCATGCTCTCTCTCTCATTCTCTCTTTCTCAAATAAATAAAAAATCTTTAAAAAAAAAAAGAAAATTATAAGGAAGAGAAAATATATTTATAGTACTATACTGTATTTATCAAAAAAAATTTGCATATAACTAGGCCCGTGAAATTCAAAACCCCCGCTGTTCAAGGGTCAACTGTCTATCTGTATCTCTATATTGAGAGATAAAAAGAAAATGTGACAAAATATTAACCACTGGGGAATCTAACTAAGGATATAAGTGTTTTATTAAGTTATTTAACTTTTCAGTAGAACTGGAAACTTTCAAATTAAAAAGCATAAGGAAAATATCCATGCCAAGAGGACTGTAGATCTAAGTAGGGAAGGTGAAAACAGTACCTTATAAGGTAACAAGAAGCAATATCTTCCTGACCTGGTCCTTTAACAGGGAAACACAGACACCGCCAAACTGTGGTCTGGCAGGGTCAGAGCAGAGGGAAAAAATACCTCAACTTCTCTCCTGCTCCCTCCCAACTCCCCCTGGGCCTCCCCACCAAAAGTCATAGGGCAAAGCCTGGTGGTGAAATCCGTAGATACTAGCCTCCAAGAGCATGGAGTACGGAGCAGGGCAGAAAAGGGCAGAGGATGAATCCAAAGGGATAACTGGAGAATAACCAGTACCCCTCCTTTTGCAGGGACTGGCAGGCAGAAACCAAAATGCCAGATATTACTTTTCCTCAGTCTTCCTTAAAACTGAGTAATAGGAAGGTGATACCTGGCCAACCCTTCGCCTAGAGAGTCTGTGCCTGGATCTGGAAAGTATTTTCCTTTTTGACTGGAGAGTGATGTGTGAGGAAAAGCCAATCCCTCCCTCCCTGATTTTGGATATTATTGCGTGAGGACATGATGCTAGAAGCCATACAGCCACCATGATGGACGGAAGGCCAAGAGGATGGCAGAGAAGCCCTTTAAAATTCTGCACCCAGTTTCAACATGTGTGTGTTTGGGTGTGGGGGCAGTTCCCACACCAATAGGTAGTCCTCCAACACCAGCTGGTGTCCTACAAGTATTCAACTCAGTTCTCACAGTGTCTACCTGGAGATAGCATCTGATCCCACAGGTTAGGAGCTCAGTCCCCCAAGACTGTCCCTCTCCCACCCCTGCTCCAGATGCCAATTGCATGTCCACATTGTCACTTGTGCTTCTGACTAACCGGCTACAGACTGGAGGTTCTAAAGATGCTCTCCTTGGGTTCAATTCATTAGAGCAGCTCACAGAACTCAGAGGAACATTTTACCTATTAGATTACTGGTTTATTATAAAAAGATGTAACTCAGGAACAACCAGATGGGAGAGATGCACCAGGCAATGTCCTGAGAAAGGGCGAGGAGCTTGCATGCTTTCTCTGAGTGTTCCACTCTCCCTGAATCTCCCTGACTGATTAAATCATTGACCATTGGTGATTGAACTCAACCTCCAGCCCCTTTCCCCTCCCTAGAGCTTGGGGGTGGGACTGAAATTCCAACCCTGTGATCACATGGTTGGTTCTCCTGGTAACCAGCCCCCATCCTTAAGGTGGGATCCAAAAGTTGCCTGATTAACATAAATCACCTTTAGCTCTCCTCAATTAGGAAGTTCCAAGAGTTTTAGGAGGTCTGTGCCAGGAGTAAGGAACAAAGAACAAATATATGTTTTTTACTATAAATCACAATATCACACCCTTACTAAGACTCCTGACATTGTTGAGCAACTGAGTCAAACCTAGACCACCTGGTACCTGACTTCTCGTGTGAGGAGAAGTCTCCCATTACAAGGGCCCCTTTGGTTAGGTATCTTGTCTCTTGCTGCAGAGAGCATCCTAGCTGCCGCACAGGTCAGAGTGGACTCCTTGTCCATTTCCCTTAGTTGCACCCTCCTCCAGACTTCCTAGATTTCCCACGCTGATCAACAGAAACAGAAAACAATGAAAACAAGGAACCAGGCAGTAAGGGAGAGAAAGGTAATGAGAGGAAATCTATTGAATCAGAGGAGGGAATGTAGAAATATGCTCTATGATTTCTCAATAGAAATACAGGGAGCTAGGTAGGAGGTGATGCTTTGGCTGGGGCAGCAGGTAATCAGTATCCTGCCCAGATCCCCCTGGGTCCCTTTATCAGCTTGTGCACCCATCTCCCAGCTTCTGTAGGCTTTGCTGCTACCAGCTTCCACCTGTGACCTTCACAGGATGCTCCTTAGGCCTTGGAGCTATACCTCTCTTTGTAAGCCCACCAAGCCTCAAGTGGCCTTTAGCCAATGTGTAGCCCTTGTGAGTACACAGACCTCACACTCTTCTGCCCCAAGCTTGGGCAATCCCCAAGGTCCTCTCTTGGGACCAGGTTGCATCTGGGATGTCACCAAACTCTTGTTTGGCTTCCTCCCCTTCCTTATCTTTTCCCCAACTCTGATTTGTCCTGGGAGCATGTAGGACATGTGAAATCACACGGCATCTCTACCCCCTAGAGCCCTGGCCAGCACTGGCCTGTGTGTCTCAGGCTGCCCTGGATCTCTGCACAAACCTCCCGGAAGACCCTACCTGCTCTCCTTCAAAGTAGAGCTTACCAGGCCCACTATCACCCTGCTTCTGATTCTCTCTCAAGTATTCACTTCATCTGCAAGTAGCTTTTCTCATCATAGTATCATCAAACGACAGGCATTTATCTGAAAGAGATGTCTGTCCTGTACTTTGCAGTTTCTGCAGGGCAAGAAGCAGCCAGGAAGTCACAGAAGGAAGGGGACAATTGCCCCACTGTGGATGCATTCAGTTTTTCCCACCAAAGTGTCTCCCTTGACGATGAGTCTTTGCCCTCTGCCGATCCCCAGGTGTGTCAAGACCTTGAGCTCAGTGGATTGTACCACCAGTGGTACTTCCCTGGTTACCCAGTTTGGTCACTAATCTGGGATGACATCAGTGGTTCCCAATTCTGGCTGCATGTTCAGGTCCCCTGGGAGCTTTTATAAAGTATGCCTAAACGCAGCACCCCTGACTCCTAGGAATCTGGGCAGGGGGCTAAGGCCTCAGTATTTTTCAAGCACCTCAGGTGACCCCAGTGTGCAGCCAGCATTGAGACCTGCTGCTTCCCCTGAAGAAGTGTGTCCTCAGGGAGCCACCTGCCTGGGGCCGGCCTTCTTGGTCACCTTCATTTCTGGAGAGGCCGCTGGGTCCTCATTGCTTCCCTCTTCCTGCTTCCCTGGGTCACCCCTCTATTTTATAAAATATCACTTTCTTTAAATATTCAAGTATGTGGCTTCTCTGAAATTGTGAGCATTTCTCAAGATCATCCACTGTTGGTAACTGTAAAATCCAAGGGGACAGGGTGGCAGGGCAGATATCTGGAGGTTTGGTGGCCACTCTTCCTAGCTTCAAAGGCGTTGATCTGAGTTTATATGGTGGCTGGAAACTTCAGTCTTCCCTGCGAGGAGCAGAGAGCATGGTAGAGCAAGGGAGGCCAAAGCGTGAGGACAAGATGCAGACTTCCTTAAAACATGCTAGCTGACTTTTGTGAAGTGCCCATCAGATTGCAAACATTGCTTTTTAAACCTCACCTTTTATCACTAGGCAAAAGACAGGAATATTTTACCAATATTTTACTTAGAAGTGCCACTCTGAACAACAAGTTAGCTCTTATGAAATCATTCTCACTTTCTTGTTCTTTTTCATCCAAGTCAAGGGGGGAAAAAGCAAAGCTTGAGCTTCAGCTGAATAACCTAAACCTCAATTAATTACCCAGAAAGATCTGCCTTTTTTCCAGCCTAAACACTTCAATGCCCACCATCAAAGGCACAGGCAGGCTGAGGAAGAGAGTTTCAGACCACCTTCACCACCACACTTCGAGAAGTTCTGAACTTTTATTTATTTATTTATTTTTATTGTTATGTTAATCACCATACATTAGTTCTGAACTTCTAAATTAATTTTAGAGGACATGTTAATTTCTTCCCTTTGACGGTTACCCTGTGGATTCTCCTATTATCCTTTCTCTCATGTCTGCCAGTTAGGAAAGACACTATATTTTAATTAAAATTCTTTATTTGCCTAAGGATATAATATCCAACTCCTGGCTTATATAGAAAAACAAAATCATTCATTTGGTCCCACATAGGAAAAATAATCATTTAATGCATGGTACTTGCCACTTTTTGATCAGTTTTTTGGGGGTGGGAGTGGGTAATAAATACATGTGACATTTATCTGCTGTGTAAACAGGTCATCTGGCCTCTGGATCCCTAAAAACATTTCTTTTTGAGTTGT
Organism: Phoca vitulina; assembly: GCF_004348235.1. NCBI lineage: Eukaryota > Metazoa > Chordata > Mammalia > Carnivora > Phocidae > Phoca > Phoca vitulina. The sequence continues at coordinate 3,031,639 of NW_022589733.1, read as the reverse complement.
AGTTACGCACCAAAGAGAAATATCATCACTTTCCAGTGAATGCCCACCTGCTGTTATTATGGCTTTTGTCCCATTGTCTGTGGTTTGCTCTTCATACGTCCATCCTTCTACTAGACCAGTGGGTCTCAACTCTGGATGTGCATGAGCAGCACATGGGGTTTAAAAAATATGACTGTGTAAGCCCCTGGGCCAAAGATTTTGAACCAACTGGCCTGTTAGGGGGTCCAGATGTAGGTATATACAGGGGACCCCCAGGTGATTCTAATGTGTGTGAGGGTTTTGGAACCACTGTTGTTGACCATTAGCTCTTCCTGGTGGCAGGGAGCAACACTGCCTCCTTCACCTGGTACCCCAGCACCTGCCACAGAGTCTGGTACATGACAGACACTCGTAAGTCTTCTATGAAACATGTCCTGGAATGAACATGGGGTCTGGAACTACCACACAACAATATCACCCTCTTCTGGTGTATTTTCCAGGTGCTATGTATTAAGTAAGGAGTCTTAGATCATCAGTTCTAAAAAAGCAGAATTGCCATAAAATCCATTTGCCATGGTTCACTCTGGGCCCCCATTCTATCACCTGCAAATACTCAAAGACAATAACATACCATTTAGCCCGTAAAAATGATTCAATACATTGAAAATAAATATTAAGTTACTTAGAAAGGTATAACAAGAGATCCTAGACACATGAACCAAATAGCACAATTATCAATGTTACCTAATTACTTTCATTTGCCCCAAACTGTAGACAGCACTGCTCAGAATATGTACCCATTTCTTCCATGTGGATTTCAGGCAGAATTTTAAAACAGCTACCTGAATAAAAAAGCAGAAACCAAACTGTCCGTTTTTACCTTTATTTTGGCTGGTTAGTTGATTGATTGATTGGCTCACTCATTTACTCACTCATTCCTTCCTTCGTCTTGGGCCTTTGAGCCTCTTCTTTGTGCCAGGCACTGTTGTAGACGCTGGAATACAGCAGTGAACTCAGGTGACAAGTGTCTGATCTCATGGTGCATATACTCAAATATGGGAGCTACACAAGAAATAAACAAGCAGAGAGCATGCAGTTCAGGTAACAGTAAGGGCCATGATGAAAACACAGCAGGAGGACCTAATAGCAAGGGACCAAGAAATGACTTTGGCCTGCTAGTCAGGGAGGGCTTCTTTGAGGAGGTGACCTGGCAGCAGAGGTCTGAGTCTGAGGGCAGCCTGTACTGGGCAGAGAGACAGCTAGGAGCTAGCAGTGTGAGCAGCAGAAGGGCCAGGGGCTAGAACTTAGCAAGGGAGAGAAGACTGGTATGCAATATGGGACAGGAGCCTGATCTCCTAGGGCTTTGTGAGCCATGATGAGGACTTCAAGATGCGTGCACTTAAAATGGTAAGTAAAGCCATTAATTTTCACTTTAACAGAACTGCTACCACAGAAGGGGGCAGTAGGGAGACGACTGATAGAGTTTTCTAGCTCTGGAGAAGCGGTTCCTTTGGGTCAAGCCAGTAGAAAGAATTACAAGGATTCTTGTATTCTTGAGAGTTACGATAGAAGTTGAGGTGTTAGGCCAACTCATATGAATGAAATATTCTTCCCCTTGCCCAAGAGCCATAGGACTTGTCTCCTCTCTTCATTTAAACCTCTGTTCACATGTCACTTCCCCAAAGAGGCCTGCCCTCACTACCATCCATTGCTCTCAATGCCTTTCTCTTGTTCTGGTGGTCTTCATGGGTCTTACCACTACCAGATATTCTATATCTGTGTTACAGATCTATATCTATGCATTATGTATCATTCCCAATTCTCCCTACCCACCCACATATAAGCCCCTGAGGTCAAAGACTTCATTTACTTTGTTTTCTGCTGTATTCCCAACACTCAGCACAACCCCGGGCACACAGCACGTGCTCAACAAATACCTGTTGAATGAATTTGTTGGAATAAATGCCATTGGCTTTTGCTGCATTTATGTGGGCACGAGGCACTTGGGAGCACCCCAGTGTTCCTGGGCTTCTCCTTCCAAAGCACATGCATGTCCCTTCTAATCTTTCTGCCTTAATCACTTTAAATGTACTGACAAGCACAATTGACCAATTAATAGCGCTTACGCTCTTGTTACATCATTTGTAATCCATGATGCTCCTTCTACTTGTAACGGCCTTTCAATTTTTCATGACTCAAAATGGAGGACATACATAATGAATACAAATAGCAAATTGATTAAATGTAATGCATATTCTACTGCTTGCCGGGTTTATGCCTGTTATTAATGACAGAAATCCAGCAAATTCTCATGAAAACACCAATGACATACAACCTTTAATGCAAGATGTTGGAGCGCTAGGGGTCCTAAATTTTCCTAATTACTGAGCAGCAGCAGACACTAATTTCCCAGACGGCAACCTTTGTAAATAAGAGCATCAGCATGGCCGCTTTGTCCAAGTTCTTTTTGCTGAGCACAAAACCCATCATGCAACCCATTTTTACTTCACCAGACTATTTGTGTTGTGTTTCAAAAAAAAAAAAAAAAAAGATACACTTGAGAGATTGCCTTATGAGCAAAGTATAAAGGATGCCACTTGTGCAAAATCAAATTTATTGTCTACTCAGGGATTGCATGTATTTTGGAATGCTAATATACTGTGATACAGATTTCACAGAGCTTCAGCTGGTGTGCTGAGCATTAAAGCATCACAAAGGTGATAAAGCAAAACAGGAAAGAATATAGGGATAAGACCTAAATGGAGAATATGGTAAAGGAGACACTTTTAAGAGATCCACCTGGCTAAATGTGCAATCTTGGTCTCAGATTGCCAAAGGATGAGCTGGCTTGCAGTAAGAGACCATGCAAACCAACCTGTTTTCCCCATTAGCTAGAGAACCTTATAGGAAGCAGGTGTTTTCTTTGATACAATGGTGGGTATGGTGACTGGTTTAGCTAGGCTGGTACTAGAATAACAGCAAAGCGCTTGTCTGATAGGTCTGTAAAGAGAGTGGATGAAATGGATAGGAGCATTTGCTGAGGCCCACTCATGCTTAGAAACCAGCATTCACAGTATGCTGGATGCTAGAAGCGAGTCAGCTGCTACTAAAATTTTCCTCCCCCAAGACAAATTGGCTGTCCTGCAGATAGAAGGTTGAATAAGTGAATGAGTGGCTATGGTCCTTGCCCACTTCCCAACAGTCTAAACTTTGACAGGTCTGCATCCATGATAAGCTGTGCCCTGAATGGGTAGAATTTCAAACCCAGGGGAAGCAATAGTCTGCTAATTGTGCCCTGCCAATACGGGCCCAGAGTAAGTTTTGGCAAAACCTAATCCAGGCTTAGCAGGTGCCCTTCTGCCTTAGACCCAGAGCCAAGGATCTGAGAGCCAAGCAGTTTCTGGGGTGGTGCAGGGAGCTTGGGGAAGTGAGGGGAGACATGAGACAGGGAAGGAGGCCAGGGAAGTCAGCTACCCCGGTGGGTGACTCAGAGGAAAACTCTGGAAAACTGTGCAACATACATGCCTCAGAATTCCCTCAGCCAAAGTGTGAGGGAGCTGGGGTATTTATACCCATATACCTGGCAATTGTTTGTTAAGGATTCCCCCAAGGAGATCCTAACTTTGCAGGTACTTTCAGCCTCCCAGGCTTAAGGATAAAATGGATTCTAGTAGCCCAGGGGTGGACTGTCTGACAAAGATACAGCAATATTAGTGTAGCCCCCAAAGAAACTGCTTCAAAAGTCACCCCAAGGATTCCCTCTATTATATACAAAATCCACACCCCACCCCAAACTTCTGAAGACTTCACCATTACTCATGGTGGAAATGTCTCGTTAACCTGCACCGTGCATTAAGTACACTGTTGAATGGGATTTGAAAGGGGAATGAAATTAACAGACTCTCCTTGCTGAATTTTCCACTCTACAGAGATCGCAAAACAGATTTCTTACTGAAATTTAAGAAATACACATCTCTCCTCCCCCATTGTCATATGTCTATGTGAGAGAATAAAGAATTCACAACCAGTTCTAAAAAAAGAACCAAACTCAGAAGAGAGATACACTCACAGACCATAGAGTAAGAGTGCTGAAGGAGAGCAAGTTAGACAGGAATGAGGATTTATTTTATTATAATTTGAAAAAAACACAAAATAATTTTTGGCACCTTTAAACATTTTCCCCAGCTGAAGCCCGACGTACACATATCCAAGCCAGACCATTCTGTCATATGGGATCTGGTTGTCAGACAGGGCCTCATTTCATACTGGAATTTATCCTTTAAAGCCAAAGAGTGCCTCAACATCTCCACTTCTTTTGACATCTTAGCTGTGAAAATCCTTCCTTCATACATATTAATAAAATAATAATAATTAGCATTTATTTAGTGCTTATTTTTTGTGAATTGTTTTACACGTATTAACTCATTTAACACTCATTACAAATGTATGATTAGCTCTAATTTCCCCCATTTTATACAGAAAGAATCTGAGGCCCAGAGAGTTTAAGTGACTAGCCTGAGGTCACTCAGCAAGTGGAGCTGGGTCTTGAAACTAGGTCGTCTGACTCTAGAACCCACATCTCTGCATTATCTTTCTTCCATGTACCCTGATTACTTACTTTGATAAGCAAATATTTTTACAAACATAAATCTTGTTCTAATTGCTTACATCCTAAGGATGTGATGATTTGACATTTAACTCCATGGTAAGTACAATACCCTCACATGAGGACCATCCTAGAACAGAGCCCATTCAAGGAGGAGAGAGACTTAAACTTCCCAAGGGCAGCATTTGGTTTCTCCACCAGCATGCCCAGGTCACTGTACTAGCAAAACCTTTCCAGTTTTATCTCACACCCTAAAACACTTGTCCCCTAGATCTGCAGACACTCACTAGGGGATTCAGGAAATCAGTTTTGTTTGCCTCTCTTGGCTCCCAGATGAGACAATTCAACCACTGGACTCCATACTGAGTAAGAGTATGAAACATGCAAATAGCACTGCTTTCTTTTTAGCTTTTATTGGCATTTACTAAATAAAAGAAGGATGTGTGTGATTATTGATGGAACCATTGCTTAGAAAGCACTTGAGCCATTGCTTAGATTCACATTTGCTATCATGTGATTCTGAGTCTAAAAAGGCATTGACATTTTTTTTCCCAGGAAGACTTATAAACACGGAGCCAGAGAGGCCTCTTGCTCTTCTAAACATCAATTTAGGAGAAGATGAGAAAGAGAAGCTCATGCCTGACAATGTTAAAAGCTTACGGTTTGCTTTTCCACAGTGTTTCAATTACAGGGTAAGTGTGTAGATGGCATAAGCATGTATGCACATAAATGCTATTTGCTAAATTCAAAAGAAAGATTGTTTTCTCACTTCTAACACTCAGGGATTTATAAAAGATAATGTTTTAAGAGCCAGCAAAATCCACTACTACACACACATAAAAGATACCCTCTTATTTCTCCAAATATTTGGAGAATTCGTCTAGAGAAGGATCACAGTAGGAACTACCCATGTTTGATTGGATAAAATGGTAAAAGTCCACCCAGGGAATAGTTCATGTATGCAGGTGCATGTGGGTGTGGGGTGTGTGTGTGTGTGTCTCCATACACATATACAAGAGAGTAATTTTAAACAAAAACATTCAAAAATTTCATTATTCTGCCTTGACTTGTTCTTTCCACATGTTCTTGTTCAATTATACCAGCAGCTTCAGAAGTGTCAGTCCCACTCTGGAAAACAGTATGGAGGGTCCTCAAAAAGTTGAAAATAGAGATACCATATGACCCAGCAATTGCACTACTGGGAATTTACCCCAAAGATACAAATGTAGGGATCCGAAGGGGTACGTGCACCCCGATGTTTATAGCAGCAATGTCCACAATAGCCAAACTATGAAGAGCCAAGATGTCCATCGACAGATGAATGAATAAAGAAGATGTGGTATATATACAATGGAATATTATGCAGCCATCAAAAGGAATGAAATCTTGCCATTTGCAATGATGTGTATGGAACTGGAGGGTATTATGCTGAGCGAAATAAGTCAATCAGAGAAAGACATGTATCATATGACCTCACTGATATGAGGAATTCTTAATCTCAGGAAACAAACCGAGGGTTGCTGGAGTGGGGGGCGGGGTGGGAGGGATGGGGGTGGCTGGGTGATAGACATTGGGGAGGGTATGTGCTATGGTGAGTACTGTGAATTGTGCAAGACTGTTGAATCACAGATCTGTACCTCTGAAACAAATAATGCAATATATGTTAAGAAAAAAAAAAAAAGAAGAAGATAGCAGGAGGGGAAGAATGAAGGGGGGGAAATCGGAGGGGGAGATGAACCATGAGAGACTATGGACTCTGAAAAACAAACTGAGGGTTCTAGAGGGGAGGGGCATGGGATGATGGGTTAGCCTGGTGATAGGTATTAAAGAGGGCATGTTCTGCATGGAGCACTGGGTGTTATGCACAAACAATGAATCATGGAACACTACATCAAAAACTACTGATGTAAGGTATGGTGATTAACATAACATAAAAAAAAAAGAATTAATTTGGAGAACACATGGAAAAAAAAAAAAAAAAAGAAGTGTCAGGCCCAAATCAGTCAGGAGGGTTTGTTTAGAAACCATGACCCATCACAATGTGGCTTTATTTAATCTACACTTTATCCCACCCTCATAATACATACTTGTTTTTGCACAGGGCTGCCGTGTGATGAAGGAGGGTAGTCTGCATAACTGAGGTTCTCTTGTCAGACGGCCCCAGAGCCTTTGCCGTCTATACACTGAGAACAGTGACTGCACCAGTGGGGCAGGCAGGCAGAGGTACGTGGGACGTGGGTTTGACATGCCCTTTGGACAGCCGTCAAGTCCCCTGATGTTGGATGGGACTGGACTGTATTGAAATTAATTTTAATTAGGAAACTTTGATTTTAGGCTCATCTTTGTTTCTGTAGAGTTTTCCTTGTGGGTCTCCCTTGCCTCAAATACCCAGCTAGAAACAGATATAAAGGATATGCACTGTGCACAGAAGTCCCCAAAGATGGCATCAGACAGACTGAGATGACAGAATAAAAACATAAATCAATATAAACTTCAAAAGGCCTTTAGCTGAGTCATATTTACAAAATAAAGTCAATCACTTCTTGCTGATTAAGCTTTTTTTTTTTTTAACAACTTCTTAATAATCTGGACAATGATATGCTAGGACAATCATGGCCTAGACAGAGGATGCTAAATAATAAAGCAATATCAAATATTATTAAACTAAGCATATATTAAAAATCATATCATTATATAAAATACAGGATATAAATGTAAATTATAATAAATTAAGTAATAGATAAATAAGCTTAAAAATGGAAAAGGGATAGTAAATCAAAAGTACGTTTCTAACAACCTGAAATAATGTTGCAAGCCTTAGATACCTGTGAAATCAGAATACTGAAGAAAATAAGGATGTAAATTAGGAAGGAACTCAGTGAGGATGGAAAACATATTTGTGGTGTTAAAGCATGCCAAGTTAATAGTTGCATAACAAAGGTGAGGGTAGATTGGACATTATGATGAGAAATCCCTAGCATCAACTTGGTGCTGGGGAGGGGACAGTTCAGAGGCAGAATTTCAGGTAGAATTGAGGAAAACTGAAGGTTTTGACCAAAGGAAAGGTGAAGGTCAAGGAAAAAGTCTGGTTAAACATGACCCAGTGAAATAAGTAGGGAGACAGGAATCATTGCCGTATAAAAGATCTAGAAAAGGAAATTAGGAAAGGTTCCTTTACCTTCAATATTCAACTTATTACACAAACTTATTACACTCCACTGTCAGATAAAACAGACAGTGGAGATTTTACTTCTTAGGAAAGGCAGAATGAGACAAAATGCTAAAAGATGGACTAAGGTTTTATTCTTATTTTATTCTATTTCACTTCATTTTATCTTATTTTTGTTTACCTATGCTTACCTAGTACTTACCATGTATCAGGCACCATTTAAAGCATTTCATAAGCAATAACCATTTTAATCTTTATAACAACTGAGAATGTACTATTACTAGCCCATTTTACATAACGTACACTGAGGCTTGGAAAGATCGAGTGACTTGCCCAAGGTCAGACAGCTAGTAAAAGGTGAAGCTGTACACAAGCAATCAGCCCCACAGTTACTTGAGACCACTACGCTATGCTGACTTTATAAGCCACGGAATTAATGAGTGACATATTTAGATTATCTCACTCAATTTTCTCAGCTTCTGAATCTTTGAAAGATTTAAAAAATATATGATACAGTTCCATACCCTTTAGAAAAGGAAAAAAAACTGAGGAAATTTGGTCTTAAAATATATCCATTTGTCTTTATAACTATACATTGAACCTTAAGGATTCTTTAAAATATTAAACTGGTATTACACAAAAATAAAACAAGGGAATAGATGGGTTGGAAAGATATATTTTTCTGTTATTCCACAATAATTTTCACACTGAGATCAGATTAGAAAACGACCAGGATTAATGGCCAAGAATAAAATTCTACCAAGTATTGAGGACACATTCCACCAGAACAATGTATGACAGCATTTTAAAGAAGTGTTTCCTGCCACAAAGGCAGAAGCAGGTGCTAATGTCAACATCTCCGAAAAGCTGCAGCCTAAAAGAATAATGTCCTGCATTTCCCTACAAACCGCATTTCCCTACAAGATCTTAACTAAAAGCACCCTCACCTTCAGTCTCAACTCCTTATATCTGCAACCTTACCAGTAACGACATCATTCACTCACTCACTCACTCACTCATTCAACAAACATTTATAGAGCTCCCATTTAGCCCTAAGATAATCCCAAAGTGAATGAGTTTCCTCTCCTCAATAAGTCCATTCAGAGATTATGAATTTGATAAATAATTACAAGGTCATGAGCTTGTGTTAATAGAGGCTCTAATACCATAAGCAGCAGCATCCTTTTTAAAATGTGCTCTTTGCGCTTCTGGTTCAATATGGTGGAATGAGTACATGCATTATTTCCTCTCTTGACTGAAACCTCACTAAAATGAGAGTAAGTGCCAAATTTCTACTCCTAGTCAAAATGGAATAACAGGGACTTGATTTACCCTCCTACCTAAGACAAGCCAGAAGAATGGACAAAATGTAGGAAAAAATACGATGCAAGACACTGGATGTTAGACAACAAAAAACTAGTGATCCTTGAGAATAGGGAAACAAATGAGGTGATCCTGTGATTTCCCAAGCTTACTGTCTGTAGGGAGGTTCCAGGCCACAGCACAAAGAGGGTGAACCCAGGTGGAGTGAATGGAGACCTGGAGTTGAGTGGATACAGATGTGTGTAAGAATTGACCTTGGCAGCTAGAGCTTACAGAGAAGAAAGAGTACTAGACAGAGAACTGCATAGAGAGAGAGAATTCCAAAGATCTGAACATGGTTCTTCTTGAGTATTTGGCTGAGGAAGTAAAAGTGTGTGCATGGGAAGCCACTACCCATGGCCAGGTGAAAACCCATACAAAGGACAGAGAACAGTGTCAATTGCTTACACAGGCCTGGGAATAGTGTCTATTCCCAACCTCCAGAATTGGAAAACTTCAAGATTCACAGCATCTTGTGTACATACACAGAACAGTTTGCCTCAATTGTGGGGAATAATGACCCCCAAACAAAACACTTCTTTGATCTCACCTAACACATCTTTATTTTTTTTAATTTTTTAAAAAGATTTTATTTATTTATTTGACAGAGAGAGACATGGCGAGAGAGGGAACACAAGCAGAGGGAGTGGGAGAGGGAGAAGCAGGCTCCCCACAGAGCAGGGAGTCCGATGCGGGGCTCAATTCCAGGACCCTGGAATCATGACCTAAGCCAAAGGCAGACACTTAACAACTGAGCCACCCAGGCTCCCCATCATCTAACACATCTTTAAACATTTTTATTTATTTATTTGAGAGAGAGAGGGAGAGAAGGAGTGTGAGTGGGGGTAGGAGTAAAGGGAGAGGGACAAGCAGACTCCGGGCCGAGCATGGAGCCTGATGTGGGGCTTGATCCAATGACCCTGAGATCATGACCTGAGCCAAAATCAAGAGTTGGATGCTTAACCAACTGAGCTACCCAGGTGCCCCTTACCTAATAAATCTTTAAAGCAAACTACAATATCTAAGACAAAAATTACATTGTATAGGATTAATGGTAGGTTAGAGACTGCAGAAGAAAATACTAGTGAATTTGAAGACACGGCAATAGAAAACATTCAGAACAAAAGATCAGGAGAAAGAGAATTTTATAAAATGAGCCAAGCATCCGTTAGCTGTGGGATAACTTTAAGCCACCGAATACATGGGAATTGGGAGTCCCCGAAATAGAGGAGAGAAAGGGCAGGACAGAAAAAAATGTTGAGGAACTAATGGCTAAAAAAAATTTCCAAATTTGATGAAAACAATAAAAACACAGACCCACAAAGCTTAATGAGCCCTGAGTACAAGAAACATGAAGAAAGAGACAGCAAGGTATATCCTAATCAACTGGCTTAAAAGTGATGGGAAGAAAATCTTGAAAGCAGCTTCAGATAAGCAGACACATTATACAGAGAGAATCAAAGGTTAAGGATTACTGTGGCTTTCTAAATAGAAATCATTCATGTGAGAAGACAGTGGAATCACATTTTTCAAGTACTGAAAGGAAAAAAAACCCTGTCAACCTAAGAATTCTATATTTAGTGAACCTATCCTTTTTCTTTTTTCTTTCTTTTTTTTTTTTTAAAGATTTTATTTATTTATTTGAGAGAGAGAATGAGATAGAGAGAGAGAGCATGAGAGGAGGGAGGGTCAGAGAGAGAAGCAGACTCCCTGCTGAGCAGGGAGCCCGACGTGGGACTCGATCCCAGGACTCCAGGATCATGACCTGAGCCGAAGGCAGTCGCTTAACCAACTGAGCCACCCAGGCGCCCCAAGAACCTATCCTTTTTCAATGAAAGGGAAAGTAGAGACCCTGACTGGGCTGGGTGTCTGTCTGCAGGTGAGTGGCCAGGGGTCCAAGAGTGCAGGTGTAGTCCCTTGAGGTAGAGTATCGAGAAGGGGGCCTGGCCATCTACATCTTTCCCCTGCAGAGGTCTCTACAGCACCTGTGCTGTGACATCTACAGCTGACTGGCACATGGGAACAGAGCTAGCTCCAGGAAGATGTTCAGTAGTTTCGTGCTTGTGGAAAGCCTCTGGCTGTTAACAAGACAAGTGCTTTAATCGAGTGTCCTTACAGAATTCTTAAATTCAGAAATATTTTATCTTGAAGGAAATGAAATGAATGGCACCAAAACCAATGCCACTATGGCCAACAGCACCAAATCAAGCAGTCCCAAAGCCAGGGATTTAATGTGCAAAATGGCAATTATACCAGATTGGCATAACTCACATCCTTATACATGAAAATTTACATGTTTAGGGGTGCCTGGGTGGCTCAGTCCTTTAAGCGTCTGCCTTTGGCTCAGGTCATGGTCCCAGGGTCCTGGGATCTATCCCCGCATAGGACTCCCTGCTCCGCAGGGAGCCTTCTTCTCCCTCTTCCTCTGCCTGCTACTCCCCCTGCTTGTGCATGTGCTCTCTGTCTAATAAATAAATAAAATCTTTTTAAAAAAAGAAAATTTACATATTTAAGATCCCACTCTTCATCATGTAGAGTGTATTCAAGAGGTGGTTTCCAAAATATGTTGAGACTTTCTTTTTCAAGTGAGTATTCATGATATAATAACACTAACCATAGATATAATCATGTGTGTTTAGTATGTACCAGGGTCTGTTCAAAGTCTTCATATGTAATTCAATCCTCATAATAACTCTATGAAATAGATTATTACTGTTTTTTAATCAGTTTTATTTATTTATTTGAGAAAGAGAGAGAGAGTGCATGAGCAGGGGGGAGGGATAGAGGGAGAAGCAGACTCCCTGCTGAGCAAGGAGCCTGATCATGGGGGCTCAACCCCAGGATCCTGAGATCACAACCTAAGCAGAAGGCAGACACTTAACCAACTGAGCCACCCTGGCACCCTGATTCTATTACTGTTTTATTTTTATTGTTTTGTTATTATTTTCTATGTGGGAAAACTGAAACACAAACTGATTAAGCCACTTGCCCAAAGGTTACATAGTTTTTAAGTGGCAGGGTCAGGAGTTGAACCCAGACAGTGTGATTCCAGAATCCATGGGTTTAACTACTATGTTAAATAGTATATATAAGTACTATAAATAAATATATACTTTATACACACGCATATTCTATAACTACAATGTATACTGCTTAACTGAGGTTTTTAAAAATAGACTTTATTGTTTTTTATTAATTTTAGTTTTAGGGAAAAATTGAACTAAGTTACAGAGTTCCCATATACCCTCCCACTCATCACCTGTTACCCTATTATTAACATCTTACATTACTGTGGTACATTTGTTACAATTGATAAGTCATTATTGATATATTATTAACTAAAGTCCATAGTTTACATTAGAGTTCACTCTTTGTGTTGTACATTCCATGGGTTTTGACAAAGGTATAATGACATGTGTCCATCATTCCAGTACCACACAGAATAGTTCCACTGCCCTAAAAATCCTCTGTGCTCTGCCTATTCATCCCTCCCTCCCAACTAGCGCCCCCCCACCCCAGCAAGCACTGATCTCTTTACTGCCCCCTAGCTTTGCCTTTTCCAGAACGTCATAGAGCTGTAATTATATAGCATGTAGCCTTTTCAGATTGGCTTCTTTCACTTAGCAGTGTGTTTCAGGCTTCTTTGTGTCTTTCTGTTGCTTGATAGTTCATTTCTTTTTTTGCCGAATAATATTCCATTGTTAAAAGTACCACAGTTTGTTCATCTATTCACTTGGCTATTCACTAAGGATATCTTGGCTGCTCCCATGTTTGGCAATTATGAATAAAGCTGCTGTAAACATTCATATGCAGGGTTTTGTGTGGACATAAGTTTTCAACTCATGGACACTTCACTCAGTTTTTATAGCAATAAAATTGGACATTATAATTTAAAAGAAAAGGTAAATAAAGACTTTTTCAGTCATACAAAAGCTAAAAGAACACATTACCAGTAGACTGCACTACAAGAAATGTTAAAATCATTTAAGCAGAAGGAAATGATGTGAGATGGAAATGGGAATTTACAAAAAGGAGAGAAGAACAATGGAAATGGATACACACACACGCACACATACACACACTCACATACACATACACACACATATACACATACATACATATATACATACACACACACACACATATATATATATACCCTAATTTTAAAAATCTCTTTAAAAGATAACTATTTAAACAAAAATAATGTAGGATTTGTAACACTTCTAGAGGTTAAAGGTATGGTAATAATGGCAAAAAAGACTGGCAGGGGGAGAAATAGAAATATACTGTTTCAAGATTCTTACACTATGTGTGCAGTGGCAAAAAATCACTTGAAAGTGGACTATGATAACCTAATATATATACTTATAAACCCTGAAGTAACAAGTAATTAACAAAAAACAGAGTTATAGCTGATAATCCAACAAAGGACATAAAATAGAATTGTAAAAAATAATTAATCCAAAGTAAGGTGGGAGAAGAGGAAGAAGGGAACAAAGAGGGGATGACAAATAAAAGAAACAGCATTTAAACCTAATTACATCACATGTCACATTAAATATAAATGGTCTAAATGCCACAATTAAAAGGCAGAGATTGTCAGATTAAATAAAAGCAAGACTTGCAACACACTCCAAATATAACGGCACAAGTAGGTTAAAAGTAAAAGAATGGAAAAATATATCATACTCAGAACAATCAAAGGATAGGGGGATGAAGACTGTCATTGCATAATGATAAAGGGTTTAGTTCATCAAGAGCACATAATAATCACAAACCATAAATGTCTATGCACTTAATAACAGAGCTTCAAAATACATGAGACAAAACCAGTATAATTGCAAGAAGAAACAGACTAAATGTAGTCAGAAATTTCAATACTCTTGTCTCAATGATATATAGAACAAGTAGACAGAAAATCAATAAGGAAATAGAAGATCTAAACAACCCTATCAAACAACTTATTTAATTGACATTTACAGAACAATTTCACCCAACAGCAGAATACACATTCTTTTCATGAGCATATGGACATTTACAACAATAGACCATATTGTGGGCTATAAAAAAAGTTTCAGTAAGTTAAAAAAGATTCTAGTCACACAAAGCATATTCTATGATCATAATGGGATTAAATAAAAAATAAGCAACAGAATAGTCCCTGAAAAATCCTTAAATATTTGGAAACAAAATAATATACTTTTGAATATCTCATGGGTCAAAGATGAACTGGAATTTAGAAAGTATTTTTAACTGAGTGAAAATTAAAATAACATAGAATTTGGAGGATGCCACTAAAGCAGTATGGAGGGGGAAATTTATAGTACCAGCTGCCTATATTAGAAAAGAAGAAAAGTCTTAGCTTTCCTGCAAAAACTTAAAAAGCAAGAGCAAATTAAACTTAACTATGTAGAAGGAAGGAAATAGTAAAGACAGGAACATAAAACAATGACATAGAAAAAAGAATAACAATAGAAAAAAATCAATGAGACCAAAAGCTAGTTCTTTGAAAAGATCAATAAAAATGATAAGCCTGTAGTCAGTCTTATCAAGAAAAACAGAAAAAGAAAACAGAATTGCAGATAATAGGACCAAGAGAAGTGACATCACTATATATTCCACAGGGAATAAAAGATAATAAGGGGAATATTGTGAAGAACATTATGCCAACAAATTTGATAACTTAGACGAAATGGACAAGTTCTTTGAAAGACACAAATTATTACCAAAGCTCACTCAGGAAGAAACAGATAGCCCTATGTCTACCAAAGAAATTTTTAATTAAAAAATAATCATCCACAAAGAAAACTCCAGGCCAGATGAGTTCACCAGTGAATTATATCAAATATTAAGGAAGAAATAATACCAAGTCTACACAACTCTTCCAGGAAATTGGAATGGAGGAGATATTTTCCAACTTACTGTATGAGCTCAGTATTGCCCTTATACCAAAACTAGACAAGGACATTGCCAGCAAAGAAAACAGACCAATATCCCTCATGAACCTACAAAAATTCTAAACAAAATTTCAGCATATCAAATCCAACAATGCATAGAGAGACAAAGAAGGTTTTTATCCCAGAAACACAAAGTTGGCTTAACATTTAAAAATCAATCAATGTAATTCACTATATTAATAAGCTGTAAAGAAAAACCATATGGTCATCTTAATAGATGCAAAAAAAGGCTTTGATAAAATCTAACATACATTCCTTTTTTTATTTATTAAGTTTTAAATTTTTATCCCAGTATAGTTAATATACAGTGTTATATTAGTTTCAGGTGTACAATATAGTGATTCAACAATTCCATACATCACCCAGTGCTCATCACAAGTGCACTCCTTGATCCCCATCACTTATTTAACTCACCCGCCACTCCCCTCCCCTCTGGTAACCATCAGTTTGTTCTCTATAGTTGAGAGTCTCTTTCTTGCTTGTCTGTCTGTCTCTTTTTTCCCTTTGCTCATTTGTTTTGTTTCTTAAGTTTCACATGTGAGTGAAATCATATGCTATTTGTCTTTCAAATACATATAGCATATGTATATTTACTTAACAAGAATACTCAGAAATTAAAATGTAAGAAAAGATACTGTTACTAACAGCATCAAAAGACTTATTTTGCTTAGCATTATACTCTCTAGCTCCATCTATGCTGTTGCAAATGGCAAGATTTCATTCTTTTTTTATGACTGAATAATATTCCATTGTGTGTGTGTGTGTGTGTATATATATATATATATATATACCACATCTTCTTTATCCATTCATCAGTTGATAGATACTTGGGCTGTTTCTGTATCTTGATTATTGTAAATAATGCTGCTATAAACCTAGGGGTGCATGTATTCCTTTGAATTAGTGTTTTGTATTTTTTGGGGTAAATACCCAGTATTTTTGTATTTTTGGGGGGTAACTACCCACGATTACTGAGTGGTGGGGTAGTTCTATTTTTAACTTTTTTTTTTTTAAGATTTTACTTATTTATTTGAGAGAGAGAGAGAATGAGTGGGGGATTGGGGTAGAGGGAGAGGGAGAGGGAGAAGAAGACTCCCTGCTGAGCAGGGAGCCCAATGGGGGGCTTGATCCCAGGACCCTGGGATAACGTCCTGAGCTGAAGGCAGATGCTTAATCAACTGAACCACCCAGGTGCCCCTATTTTTAAATTTTTGAGGAAACTCTATACTGTGTTCCAGAATGGCTGCACCAGTTTGCATTCCCACCAGCAGTGCAAGAGGGTTCCTTTCTCTCCACATCCTCGTCAACACTTGTTGTTTCTTGTGTTGTTGTGTGACAGGTGTGAGGAGATATCTTCTTGTAGTTTTGATTTGCATTTCCCTGATGGTGAATGTTGTTGTGCACTTTTTCATGTGTCTGTTGGCCATCTGTATGTCTTCTTTGGAGAAATGTCTGTTTACGTCTTCTGCCCATTTTTAATTGAATTGTTTTTTTGGGGATTGAGTTGTATAAGTTTTTTATATATTTTAACATACATTCCTGATAAGAGCTCTCAAAAAGGTAGGAATTAATAGGGAATACCTCCAGTATGAAAAAAGGGTATCTGCCAAAAACATATGCTAGGATCATACTTAATGGTAACAGACTGAATATTTCCCCACAAGACCAGAAACAAAACAAAGATGTCCACACTTCCCACTTCTATTCAATAGTGCCCTTGGGTTTCTAGCCAATGGATGAAGTAAAAGAAAGAAAAGGCCAGATTGGAAAGGAAGAAGTAAAATTTATTTACAGATGACACGATTGTCTATGTAGAAAATTCAAGAAAATGTACAAAAATGCTACTATAACTAATATGTGAGTTTAACAAGGTTGCAAGATATGGTATCATTATGCAATTTCAATTATATTTACATATGCTAAAATGAATACTCAGAAATTAAAATGTAAGAAAAGATGCTGTTACTAACAGCATCAAAAGATACGAAATACTAAGAAATTACTGGAGATAACTGAACTGATATCTTTACAAAAGTCTGGAATACTTGGGCATAAATCATGTATACATCATTACAAAATTTCAGAACCATAAAAATAAAGGATCCTGAAAGTTCTCACAGGGACTAAACAGATTGCCTGTAAAGGACTGAGAATCAGATTGGCATGACTTCTCAACAGCCAAAGCATAATGAAGCAAGAGGAAAGCGGGAGGGTGATGTTATTAATTACATTCTCATCCAACACAGCAAGAAGTGGCTACATATTGTATAAAGGTGATAAATGACCAAACAAAAGTAGGAGCATATTATATAGAAATGTGGAGCTTACCACCAGAAGGCCTACAAATAGAATGGGTTAAAATTGGCTACCTCTGGGAGTAGGACTGGAAGGGGAGGAAAATGGGGTAGGAAATAAATGCAATAATTAAAAAACCTGTTTTTATTACTTATTTTTTAAAAGTACATGCATGATTTCAAAATATCTAAAAAATACAATGGGTACATGATGACATTTGAACCCAAAGCAAGGTAAGTAGACTCTAAGGTCACATGGATGTACTTTGCAAAGTATGGCCACTGAATAGATTTCCCCATCCTTCCTACTCTCCCTCCCCCACCTTATGCTCCCTGGGAAAAACAGTATTTGCTGGGTGTGACTCTGATGGAACCATTCTTATATGTGAGGCTCACTGGTCTAGGACCAAGCAAAACCCAGCAGACTATCTGATCTGGATACACAGAGCAATGACCTCACACTGATAAAAGCATGCAGGCACCCAAAGGGCTGTACAATCAATTAATTCATTTGAAGGTGATGTATTCAATCAATGGCACTCTAAGAGGAGATTGGACAAAGCATGTGTTTTGGAGGAACAGGCAACTTGGCCTCAGAATTACTAGGAAAATTACTAGGGACATATCTTGCACTTTCTCCTAGACTAAGGATACTCTCCTTCACTGGGATACTCCAATCCATCGGCCATACCACTATTTTCCTAAATGTGGGATAGTGGTGATTCCCAACATGATTTTAGGCAGCATAGCACTGGACCTCATTTCAATCCTCTCTCTATTCTATTTACATCAAAGAGAAAATCTTAGTTTGGTACCATTATGTGTTTAACACTTTTTCTCTTAGTAATAGTTGCTAAATCTCCCCCTTTATAAAAATTTTTATTTATTTATTTATTTTTAAAAAGATTTTATTTATTTATTTGAGAGAGAGAGCCGAGTGGGAGGGGAGGGAGAGAGGGAGAAGAAGACTCCTCGCTGAGCAGGGAGCTTGATGACGCAGGGCTTGAACTCAGGACCCTGAGATCATGACCTGAGCCAAGGGCAGATGCTTAACTGACTGAGCTACCCAGGCACCCCTCCCCGCCTTTTTAATAAAGATTTTATTTATTTATTTATTTGAGAGAGTGAGAGAGAGCACGAGCAGGGAGAGGGGCAGAGGGAGAGGGAGAGAGAATCTCCAGCAGACTCCCTACTGAGGCTCAATCTCATGACCTTGAGATCATGACCTGAGCTGAAATCAAGAGTTGGACGCTCAACTGACTGAGCCACCCTGGCACCCCAACTAAATCTCCCCTTTCAACAAGAGCTCGGGACCACAGGTGCAGAGTATTTCCCTACTACATAATTACTGTGTTTGTATTTATTTTCATGGTTATAATCTATTTTATATATGACAAGTGAAACATTTGTGGTAGTGATAAAGATTAAATTTATCCTTTTCAATAAATTTATTTACAATCACAGAATAGGTGATTTAAGAAGAGTATTAAGTAAATAGTAGCACAGGAGGAAAGTTTATTAGGGCAATATTTGTAAAGATGGTTTTCAAATCACTGAAGTTTGGGGGACAGCAGTCTAACCAAAGCTCTGTCCTGGTTTACCTTCTTTATACATCTTGCAGGACAGTGGAACACAGAGGGAAGAATGGCTTCATTTAGGCTGGATACGAGCAGCATTTTCTGGGTGAGAAACTCTGAATTTGTGCATGCTTTTTAATAATCTCCCAATTAAATGCAACTGTTGTGAGATATATCCCAATTTGAAGTGCACAATAAAACCCAGAATACAGCCTTGGGAGTCGTGGGCCCATAGTTTCTAAAAAGTAGATGGCAGGTAAACTGCTGAGTGGGTTTTTTTCCTTCCCAATTATACCTTTAAAAAAAAAAACTTAACCTCCCATATATAATTGCACTCGCCATCCCCATATATACGTTCCCTCAAACTTTAAGCCCTCAACCTAGATAAATATCTGGAAGAAAAGTTGCACATCCCAGGTAGGCTGCTGCAAATGGGTTTTAGTAGCAATTACTATTTCCTTCTCACATGAGCCTCTCCTACAGCTATGAATGATAGGTGGCGACAAGGTCATCAAACCTCACTTGGGTATGATTAGTTGGAAAAGTAACCAGTGTACCATGTGCTCAGGATGATAATCACAGCATGTTTACAAGGAAATTTGAGGAAAAGAAGAGTAAGATTGAGAAAAAAGAGGGGTGCCTGGGTGGCTCAGTTGGTTAAGCGGCTGCCTTCCGCTCAGGTCATGATCCCGGGATCCTGGGATCGAGTCCCGCATCGGGCTCCCTGCTCAGTGGGGAGTCTTCTTCTCCCTCTGCCTCTGCCCCTCCCTCTGCTTGTGCTCTCTCTCTCTGACAAATAAATAAATAAAATCTTTAAAAAAAAGAGAGAGAAAAAAGAAATCTAAGTCAAAAACAATGGTGACAAAAAGATACCATAAACAAATTTAAATGAAGGCCAGGGTCTGAGAGATAGAAATGTATCTAGCAGATACAAGATTACAACACAGTGTGTGTATATTATATCATATACTGTGTATCTATATGTCCATATATATACATACACTCACACACACACACACAAAACTCCTACAAATCCATAAGGCAAATAACCCAGCAGAAAAAACAAATCATAGGGAGGAAATGCCAATAGTCAATAAACATATAACAAGTGGCTTAATCTCATTAGTAATAAGAGAAATAAAAAGACACCACTTTGTATGCATTCAAGTCACACACATTTTCATGTCTGATAAATACTGGTGAGGATGCAGAGACATGCAAACCCTCATACCTTGCTGGTCGGAATGTAAACTGGTGCCTCCAGTGGGGAGAGCAATGTGGCCCTACCTGTTAAACCATAAAATGTGCATGTTCTGTGGCCCAGCAATCCCACCTGTAGATATGCACCTGGAGGAGCATTCTTGTGTGCAAGAAGTCAGACTACTGCAGCATTTCTAATAGCAGAAAATTGGAAAAACAATTAAATGTGCCTGTCTAGGATAAAAGCTAAATAACCACAGCACAGGCACACCATGAAATATCATGAAGCAATTAGAACAAATGAAGTAGGTCTATATGGATTAACATGGAAAGATCTCCAGGAAATATTAATGAGTAAAAAAAAAAAAAAAAAAAGGAGAAAGATACACAGAATATTATACCAAGTGGGGGGGGGAACCCCTTTTAAAAATAATCCTATCTAGTTGTTTAACGCTATTGATTTGCAGGCATTGTGCTTAAATGTATATAAGACATTTCCAAGGATGTAGACCAAGCTGAGCATGGTTGCTGAAATGGGGGCGGAGGGAGGTACTAGAGAGAGGAGGGCAAACAGGAACCCCTATTGGTGGTCGAGATCCAAGAGGACTTTAACTTCTCTGTAATGTTTTAATTTTTTCAAGGAGTTGATATTTATGTATTACTTGAGTAATCTAGATAATACAAAAAAATGTTTAAAAGAATAACAGTAATGCTCTGAGAAGGACACAGAGCAGACAGAGAAGTTAGCTGAGCAATAAAGAGAGTGCCTATTATCCTATTGAAATGCATGAGAACATCAAGTGTCTTAAATTCGTCATGTGGAAGGCTGTCCATGTGGGGTTCTCCTCTCTTTGTAAAGGAGTCCTCTCTGTGACCTTGCAGGGCTCCCAGGCTCCTGGGCCATGTCTCTTTCACTCAAGGTGAAAAAGGTTGAGACCTCGGCAACAAGACTCTAAGCCAGTCTAAGGGGCCCTTGACTGGAGGAAACGCAAAATGAAAATACGTATGTGGTGTAAAGGCATCTTTCTCTCCTCTTTTATTAAATTGTTATATCCTCATAAGAGCATTTCAGCAGCCAAAATCAAGTCCCCTAATGTGGTTTCCTTGCAATAATATTGTGAAACAATACAAAATGGCAATAACTCCACTTCTTAAGGTGGAGGTCTCAAATCTGCAGTGCTTTTCTCAAGAACCACAACTTGGTCAAATGCAGAGCTATTAGAAAGCAGAGCCTCTTCCTAAATGTCTTGAAATTCATGTCCTTTTTAATTGCCCAGAATTCATGTCACTTGTGTGAAGAAGCTATAAACATACACAATCATAAAAACGCATTTAGACACCCTGAACAAAATCAATGCCATATTATTTTAGTTTATTATTCCTTGTAGAGTTCACACTGGTCTTCCTACTTTGATATTTATTTATACCAAAGAAGCGAAAGAACATAAATGCCACACTTGGGATAACGCTAATGCTAGAACTGAGTAGAATACATACAGCTTCTGCCTTAATTTAAAAAACTAAAGCAGTCTTTATGAATCAACCTCACATAATACAGGACAAAACTGAAGGTCACTGTATTATTCATTTAAAAAGGCACTGATAAAGATTAAAATTAAGGTTCATGAGATTTGAAGAACTGTTAGTTTGCATAAATGGCTTCTTCCTTCTTAAAAGGGCATGAAGGGGTGGGGGGAATGATAAATAGTATAAGAAAGAATATGCTTTTTTTTTTTCTCCCCCTGGGCTTTGTTATTCTTCTCTCTTTGGAACCTCTAAGCTCTTTATTCAAGAGGTCCTCTGCTATTCACAACTTTGCTGCTCTTATGAAAAATTAATGATTGCTTTCTCTTCAACAGAAAACTGCCTTATTTTGCAGAAGATTAACAAAGAGGACTTGGTGCAGAAGTGAGTCCCTCAGCAGGAGAAGCTTCTCTCACACCAGCCCATTTACGGCTGGGGGAAAATACCCCCTGTTAGTTCAAGGATAGCAAGTAAATAGATGGTGTGCAGCCTGGTACAGGCTGTGGAACAATGACTACATCCTTCACAAAAGGGACGTGCCAACAAAACCAGCCTGCCCCCAAAGGCAGGCTGACCCCACGCCCTGCCCACTGACTTTTTTATGCAGCACACGCTGTGTTTGCAAGCTATTGTGCGGCAGGCGGATTTTCTGCTAGGGGGTTAACAGGTGAGAGCAGTTATCCCATATGCAATAGCAAGAAAAAAAATAGAGAGGATGCTTTTAGTTAAGCTGCCAATGCTCAGAAAACACTTCTGAAAACATCATAGGTCAGGATTGCATCATTCTTGAATGGAGGAGCTGTGGGTTGGGGGTGAGCTCGTTTCAGAATGATTTACCAAGGTAAGGAGAGAGTGTAGATTGCAAACATAATATCATTCGACTTCATATCCTGTCATATGTATACATCAGTCTTCATTTTAATATCTAGCTATTGTCGTCAAAGGAATTTCTGGTGAATTCCACTTTCACCATTTAAAACCCTCTATTTTTACATCACTTTCCGTGTTAATTTCGCTCAATCTTTAAGGATAGCATCTCCTTTATAGTTGAAGACATTGAAGCTTAGGGAGGCTGTGTCAATTATTGGTCAGTTAGTGGGGGGCCAAGTCTCAAACTCAGCTCTTGTCACTCCAGACCCAGCGCTCTATGGCTCTATGGTAGTAAGCTGGTGGAAGAGTGTCCACAACCAGGCATGCAGCCAGCCAGGGCCTGTAGGCAGAACAAAGGTTTCACCAAGCTGCTCTAAATATGTATGAATAAGTGAATTCAACTGATCCACAATTTGGCATCTCTATTGCCTTGGCCTTCATGGAGCTTACAGACTAGTGGGGCAGGGAGAAGTGAACAAATATTTACACCAAACAATTGTACAATTATGCTTGTGAAGGGTCGGACTTTGGAGATGTGGTTCAAAGTTTTATCTTTTGTGTTTTGGTTTTTAAATTGTTGATCTTACCTGTTTGGAGTAGACAAGCACCAAGCTTGGGGGGCGGAAAGGGTGTCACAGAGAATCTATAGAAGAGTGCTGGGTTAATCTGTGCTCTCAGCAGTTTTTGTATTTGTACATTTTCTGGTATCCCTAATGGCACGTTGCACGACATTTAGGGAAATTAGCTGCTCTTCAGCTTGAATATTATTTCCAGAGAGCACTAAATCTACAATGTGTTTCCTCATTTGTAAGAATCTTGAAAGATCTGAGAAACAGTGACTGCCAGCATCTAGAATGTGCTTTCCCTGTGCCAGCCACTACTCTGGCATGTTCTGGTGTGTGACGACATTTATCCTTCATACCAGTCTCACGACCAGTGCTATTATTACCCCATTTTACAGATGAGGAAACTGAGAAACAAAGAACAAAAGTGACTTGACAAAGGTTTTTGCTTAATAAGTGGTAGAGCTGGGATTCCAAGCTGGTGGACTGGCTCTAGCCTGCTATGATTTCTGTCTGAAAAGAGACATTATTTAAAATATTTTTTAAACAGTCTGAAATCATTTGCAGCACAATTATAGATAGCAGATCCTAATAACTAGAAAAATCCAGGAAAAAGAGTCCTAAATAAACACTTTCAAAGGGTATACAATAAAAGGCAAAATCAGTTCTTACTTTAAAATCTATTACAAGGATTTTACCATTGTCAACATTTTATTATTAGATATCAAAAAATCATTACCACAACAACACAATATTCACAACAATATAAAAATGAACTCTGTTCCTTAAGGAAAATGCTATAAATATGCCCAAGATAACATTTTTCTCCCAAAAATGGCAATCAGCCCATAAATCACCAAGTCATACACATCAGTTTTTGTCTCTTTTCCTAGAACTTAACACAGGAAGACTTAGTAAAATTTGTAATCAGTTCAACAGGAATGAGAGAAGCCTGTTAGAAGCCACCATTAGAGTCTAAGACTTAAAACTTTTGTATGACAGAATAAATCATAAAAAGGTTAAAAGACAAGTTATAAATGAGTAAATACTTGCAACATATCTAGTAAACAAAAGATTAACCAGAATTTATAAAGAACTCCTATAAATCAGTAAGATAAACAACTCAACAGAAAAAAAGCATAAATGATATATTCAAGAATTTCACAGAAAAGGAAATGTGAGCAGCCAATAAATAGGGAAGGATGTAGAACCTCACTAGTAATTAGGGAAACACAAACTGAAACCACAATAAGCTACCTATTTCAGCTGGGCAAAGTTTTTAAGTTGGCCAAAATCAGATGCTGGTGTTAAGTGTAGGAAAAGGAATGCTTTTAAAGATTTTATTTACTTATTTGACAGAGACAGACATAGCGAGAGCAGGAACACAAGCAGGGGGAGTGGGAGAGGGAGAAAAGCAGGCTTCCTGCTGAGCAGGGAGCCCGATGCGGGGCTCGATCCCAGGACCTGGGGATCATGACCTGAGCCGAAGGCAGATGCTTGACTGAGCCAACCAGGCGCCCCAGGAATGCTTTTATACACTCCTAGTGGGATTATAAATGGCACAATTTGGAGGTATTGTAGAAGTACCCAGTAAAAGGAAAATGAATAAATTCTATGATCTTAAAATTGTCTGTCCCAGAGATGCACTAGGGGAATGGGTCACCCGCAGTATTATTTGAAATAAACTGGACATAACTTAAACATCCATCTGCAAGGAAATGGATAACTAAACTCTGGTATGTTCATATGATATAATAGTTAGGGACACTAATCTAGATTTAAATGTAGCAAAAATGCACAAAGCTCAAAAACCATAATAAGTGAAAAAAGTTGCAGGACAGGATACAGTGTAATAGTGTTGATATAAATGTCAAAAAACCAACACATAAATGTGTTTCCAAGAATTTGCATATATATATATATATATATATTATATATACACACACACACAGTTGATCCTTGAACAATATGGGGGTTAGGAATGCCAAAAATAGTAAAAAATCCACATGTAACTTTTCACTCCCCAAAAACTTAACTACTAATAGCCTACAGTTGACCAGAAGCCTCACCACTAACATAGTCGACTAACACTTATTTTGTATATGTATTATGTATTATATGCATATGTATGATATACTGTATTCTTACAGTAAACTAAGCTAGAGAAAAGAAAATGTTATTAAGAAAGTCACATGGAAGAGAAGATACATTTACAGTACTGTACTGTATTTAATTTTAAAAACTGTTGGGATGCCTGGGTGGCTCAGTCAGTTAAGCATCTGCCTTCGGCTCAGGTTGTCCTGCGATCGAGTCCCACATTGGGCTCCCTGTTCAGCGGAGAGCCTGCTTCTCCCTCTGCCTGCTACTCACCCTGCTTGTGCTCACTCTCTCTCTCTCTGACAAATAAATAAATAAAATCTTAAAAAAAAAAAAAACCTATATAAGTGGGCCCATGCAGTTCAAGCCTGTGTTGTTCAAAGGTCAACTGTATACACATGCATATATACACATACACATACACATATACATATATGTACATATACATGTATGCACATGCATACACACATAATACATGTACATATACATGTATGCACACGCATATATACACATACATATGTGTACATATACATGCACGCACACACATATATACACACATACACATATGTACATATACACGCACGCACACGCACATACACACACATATGTACATATACATGCACGCACACGCATATATACACATACACATACATACATATATGTACATATACATGTACGCACACGCATATATACACATACACATACATACATATATGTACATATACATGTATGCTATATAGATAGATAGATATGTAAGAGTATATAAATGACTGGAAGGATATATACCAAGTTCAGACTCGTGTGTACTTCTGAGGAGTAAGGCAAGGGGACTGTAATTGGAGGGACATGCAAAGGAAGATTTAACTCAGTAAGGTGGTTATTTTGTTTTTAAAGGGAGAACTCACGCATATCATTTTATTTTATTTTTTAAAATTTTTATTGTTATGTTAATCACCATACATTACATCATTAGTTTTTCATATAGTGTCATGATTCATTGTGCATTAACACCCAGTGCTCCATGCAGAACATGCCCTCTTTAATACCCATCACCAGGCTAACCAATCCTCCCATCCCCCTCCCCTCTAGAACCCTCAGTTTGTTTTTCAGAGTCCATCGTCTCTCATGGTTCGTCTCCCCCTCCGATTTCCCCCCTTCATTCTTCCCTTCCTGCTATCTTCTTCTTTTATTTTTTTTTTCTTAACATCTATTGCATTATTTGTTTCAGAGGTACAGATCTGAAATTCAACAGTCTTGCACAATTCACAGTGTTCACCATAGCACATACCCTCCCCAATGTCTATCACCAGCCACCCCATCCTTCCCACCCCACCCCCCACTCCAGCAACCCTCAGTTTGTTTCCTGAGATTAAGAATTCCTCCTATCAGTGAGGTCATATGATACATGTCTTTCTCTGATTGACTTATTTCACTCAGCATAATACCCTCCAGTTCCATCCACGTCGTTGCAAATGGCAAGATCTCATTCCTTTTGATGGCTGCATAATATTCCATTGTATATATATACCACCTCTTCCTTATCCATTCGTCTGTCGATGGACATCTTGGCTCTTTCCACAGTTTGGCTATTGTGGACATTGTGGCTATAAACATTGGGGTGAACGTACCCCTTCGGATCCCTACATTTGTATCTTTGGGGTAAATACCCAGTAGTGCAATTGCTGGATCGTAGGGTAGCTCTATTTTCAACTTTTTGAGGTACCTCCATACTGTTTTCCAGAGTGGCTGCACCAGCTTGCATTCCCACCAACAGTGTAGGAGGGTTCCCCTTTCTCTGCATCCCCACCAACATCTGTCGTTTCCTGACTTGTTAATTTTAGCCATTCTGACTGGTGTGAGGTGGTATCTCATTGAGGTTTTGATTTGGATTTCCCTGATGCCGAGCCATGTTGAGCACTTTTTCGTGTGTCTGTTGGCCATTTGGATGTCTTCTTTGGAAAAATGTCTGTTCATGTCTTCTGCCCATTTCTTGATTGGATTCTTTGTTCTTTGGGTGTTGAGTTTGATAAGTTCTTTATAGATTTTGGATACTAGCCCTTTATCTGATATGTCATTTGCAAATATCTTCTCCCATTCTGTCGGTTGTCTGTCGGTTGTGCAAAAGCTTTTTATCTTGATGAGGTCACAATAGTTCATTTTTGCCCTTGCTTCCCTTGCCTTTGGCGATGTTTCTAGGAAGAAGTTGCTGCGGCTGAGGTCAAAGAGGTTGCTGCCTGTGTTCTCCTTTAGGATTTTGATGGACTCCTGTCTCACATTGAGGTCTTTCAACCATTTCGAGTCTATTTTTGTGTGTGGTGTAAGGAAATGGTCCAGTTTCATTCTTCTGCATGTGGCTGTCCAATTTTCCCAACACCATTTGTTGAAGAGACTGTCTTTTTTCCATTGCACATTCTTTCCTGCTTTGTCAAAGATTAGTTGACCATAGAGTTGAGGGTCCATTTCTGGGCTCTCTATTCTGTTCCATTGATCTATGTGTCTGTTTTTGTGCCAGTACCATACTGTCTTGATGATGACAGCTTTGTAGTAGAGCTGGAAGTCTGGAATTGTGATGCCACCAGCTTTGCTTTTCTTTTTCAACATTCCTCTGGCTATGCGGGGTCTTTTCTGGTTCCATACAAATTTGAGGATTATTTGTTCCATTTCTTTGAAAAAAGTGGATGGTATTTTGATGGGGATGGCATCGAATGTGTAGATTGCTCGAGGTAGCACTGACATCTTCACAATATTTGTTCTTCCAATCCATGAGCATGGAACGTTTTTCCATTTCTTTGTGTCTTCCTCAATTTCTTTCATGAGTATTTTATAGTTTTCTGAGTACAGATCCTTTGCCTCTTTGGTTAGATTTATTCCTAGGTATCTTATAGTTTTGGGTGCAATTGTAAATGGGATCGACTCCTTAATTTCTCTTTCTTCTGTCTTGCTGTTGGTGTGTAGGAATGCCACTGCTGTCTGTGCATTGATTTTATATCCTGCCACTTGACTGAATTCCTGTATGAGTTCTAGCAGTTTTGGGGTGGAGTCTTTTGGGTTTTCCACATAAAGTATCTTATCATCTGCAAAGAGTGAGACTTTGACTTCTTCTTCGCCGATTTGGATGCCTTTGATTTCTTTTTGTTGTCTGATTGCTGTGGCTAGGACTTCTAATACTATGTTGAATAGCAGTGGTGATAGTGGACATCCCTGCCACGTTCCTGACCTTAGGGGGAAAGCTCTCAGTTTTTCCCCACTGAGAATGATATTTGCTGTAGGTTTTTCATAGATGGCTTTTATGATATTGAAGTATGTATCCTCTATCCCTATACTCTGAAGAGTTTTGATCAAGAAAGGATGCTGTACTTTGTCAAATGCTTTGTCTGCATCTACTGAGAGGATCATATGATTCTTGTTCTTTCTTTTGTTAATGTATTGTATCACGTTGATTGATTTGCAGATGTTGAACCAACCTTGCAGCCCAGGGATAAATCCCACTTGGTCGTGGTGAATAATCCTTTTAATGTACTGTTGGATCCTACTGGCTAGTATTTTGGTGAGAATTTTTGCTTCCATGTTCATCAAGGATATTGGTCTGTAATTCTCCTTTGTGATGGGGTCTTTGTCTGGTTTTGGGATCAAGGTAATGGTGGCCTCATAAAACGAATTTGGAAGTTTTCCTTCCATTTCTATTTTTTGGAACAGTTTCAGAAGAATAGGTATTCATTCTTCTTTAAATGTTTGGTAGAATTCCCCTGGGAGGCCATCTGGCCCTGGGCTTTTGTTTTTTGGGAGATTTTTAATGACTGCTTCAATTTCCTTAGTGGTTATAGGTCTGTTCAGGTTTTCTATTTCTTCCTGCTTCAGTTTTGGTAGTTGATACATCTCTAGGAATGCATCCATTTCTTCCAGGTTATCTAATTTGCTGGCAGAGTTGCTCATAATATGTTCTTATAATTGTTTGTATTTCTTTGGTGTTGGTTGTGATCTCTCCTCTTTCATGATTTTGTTGATTTGGGTCATTTCTCTTTTCTTTTGATAAGTCTGGCCAGGGGTTTATCAATCTTGTTAATTCTTTCAAAGAACCAGCTCCTAGATTCGTTGATCTGTTCTACTGTTCTTTTGGTTTCTATTTCATTGATTTCTGCTCTGATCTTTATTATTTCTCTTCTCCTGCTGGGTTTAGGCTTTATTTGCTGTTTTTTCTCTAGCTCCTTTAGGTGTAGGGTTAGGTTGTGTATTCGAGACCTTTCTTGTTTCTTGAGAAAGTCTTGTATTGCTATATACTTTCCTCTTAGGACTGCCTTTGCTGCATCCCAAAGATTTGAACAGTTGTGTTTTCATTTTCATTGGTTTCCATGAATTTTTAAAATTCTTCTTTAATTTCCTGGTTGACCCATTCATTCTTTAGTAGGATGCTCTTTAGCCTCCATGTATTTGAGTTCTTTCCGACTTTCCTCTTATGATTGAGTTCTAGTTTCAAAGCACTGTGGTCTGAAAATAGGCAGGGAATGATCCCAATCTTTTGGTACCAGTTGAGACCTGATTTGTGACCTAGGATGTGATCTATTCTGGAGAATGTTCCATGGGCACTAGGGAAGAATGTGTATTCTGTTGCTTTGGGATGGAATGTTCTGAATATGTCTGTGAAGTCCATTTGGTCCAGTGTGTCATTTAAAGTCTTTATTTCCTTGTTGATCTTTTGCTTAGATGATCTGTCCATTTCAGTGAGGGGGGTGTTAAAGTCCCCCACTATCATTGTATTGTTGTCGATGTGTTTCTTTGCTTTTGTTCTTAATTGCCTTATATAATTGGCCACTGCCATGTTAGGGGCATAGATATTTACAGTTGTTAGATCTTCTTGTTGGATAGACCCTTTAAGTAGGATATAGTGTCCTTCCTCATCTCTTATTACAGTCTTCGGTTTAAAATCTAATTTGTCTGATATAAGGATTGCCACCCCAGCTTCCTTTTGGTGTCCATTAGCATGGTAAATGGTTTTCCACCCCCTCACTTTCAATCTGGGGGTGTCTTTGGGTCTAAAATGAGTCTCTTGCAGGCAGCATATCGATGGGTCTTGTTTTTTAATCCAATCTGATAGCCTGTGTCTTTTGATTGGGGCATTTAGCCCATTCACATTCAGGGTAACTCTTGAAAGATAGGAATTTAGTGCCATTGTATTGCCTGTAAGGTGACTGTTACTGTATATTGTCTGTGTTCCTTTCTGGTCTATGTTGCTTTTAGGCTGTCTCTTTGCTTAGAGGACCCCTTTCAAGATTTCTTGTAGGGCTGGTTTCGTGTTTGCAAATTCCTTTAGTTTTTGTTTGTCCTGGAAGCTTTTTATCTCTCCTTCTATTTTCAATGACAGCCTAGCTGGATATAGTATTCTTGGCTGCATATTTTTCTCATTTAGTGCTCTGAATATATCCTGCCAGTCCTTTCTGGCCTGCCAGGTCTCTGTGAATAGGTCTGTTGCCAATCCAATGTTTCTACCATTGTAGGTTACATATCTCTTCTCCCGAGCTGCTTTCAGGATTTTCTCTTTGTCTCTGAGACTCGTAAGTTTTACTACTAGATGTCGGGGTGTTGACCTATTTTTATTGATTTTGAGAGGGGTTCTCTGTGCCTCCTGGATTTTGATGCCTGTTTCCTTCCCCAAATTAGGGAAGTTCTCTGCTATAATTTGCTCCAATATACCTTCTGCCCCTCTTTCTCTTTCTTCTTCTTCTGGGATCCCAATTATTCTAATGTTGTTTTGTCTTATGGTATCGCTTATCTCTTGAATTCTGCCCTCGTGATCCAGTAGTTGTTGATCTCTCTTTTTCTCAGCTTCTTTATTTTCCATCATTTGGTCTTCTCTATCACTGATTCTCTCTTCTGCCTCATTTATCCTAGCAGTTAGTGCCCCATTTTTTATTGCACCTCATTAATATTTGATTTCGACTTGGTTAGATTTTAGTTCTTTTATTTTTCCAGAAAGGGTTTCTCTAGTATCTTCCATGCTTTTTTCAAGCCCAGCTAGTATTTAAAGTGATGATTCTGAACTCTAGATCCGACATCGTACTAATGTCCGTATTGAGTAGGTCCCTGGCAGTCGGTACTACCTCTTGTTCTTTTTGTTGAGGTGATTTTTTCTGTCTTGTCATTTTGTCCAGAGGAGAATAGGTGAATGAGAGAACAAAATGCTCACAGGGTAACAATGTCCCCAGAAAATATACTCTAAACAAATCAGAAAAGACCTGAAGCTGGGGGAAAAGAAAGGGAAAGAAAGAAAAAAGAAAAAGAAAAAGAAAAAAGAAAAAGATTAAAACAAACAAAAACAGAACAAAACAAAAATCCCAGAATATGATCAAATATGATCAGGCTGGTGCATAGATCAGTGCCACACACTAGATTTTGGGTGAATTTTGGTCTGTTAGAAGAAAGTGCCTCCCAAAATTTTAAAGAAAGAAAAACTTATATATGTACAAAAATAAGGGTTGATATGATGATGAAGGGATGGAATATGACTGTAAAGATGGAAATTATAAAAAATTTTATAAAAGGAATTAATAAGTTGTTTGAAAAAAGAAAGAAGAGGATTAAAAAAAAGAGGGAGATAATGTGATCAGGCAGGAGAGTAGAACAAAGCCATACACTAGAGATTTAGGGTATATTTTGATCTGTTAGGAGAAACTGTATCTCAAAATTTTAAAGAGAGAACAACTTATATATATATGCCAAAAATAAGGGTAACTACTATGAAGGGATAGAATATGATTCTAAAAATGAAAAATAAAAATGTTTTTTAAAAAGGGATTGATAAGATGTTGGTTGAAAAGAGAAAAAGAAAAATCCAAAAAAAAAAAAAA
>NW_022589733.1:2838716-2999499 GCF_004348235.1 Phoca vitulina | reverse complement strand
GGAGGCGGAATTGCCCCGCCCTTGCCGGTCCGGGCCAAGTAATCTGCTCGGGTTTGCTCTCGGGAGCTTTTGTTCCCTGCAAGCTTTCCGTACAGCTTTGGAGGCCGAGTGAAAATGGCGGCCTCCCAATCTCCGCCCCGGAGGAGCCGAGAACTCGGGGTCCCGCTCCTCAGTGAGCCCCCAGAGAAAAGCAGTCAGTCACTCCCGTCTCCCCGGTCTCCGGCCACACTCCGTGCTCACCCGACCTGTGACTGAGCGTTTCTATCTCTGGCACCCGACTCGGTGTGGAGTCTCCAAACCCAGCAGATCCCTGCAGTGCGCTCCCGCGCCGCTCCTCCCGGGGGAGGAAGGTGAGTCTCCCCGGATCTGCCGCTTGTCGGGTCCCTGCTGGAGGAGCGGTGGCCCGACTGTGCTGCGGATCACGGTTTATGACAACCCCGAGCTGAGAGCCCGCGCCTCGGCTCCGTCTCTGCAGCCGGCTTCCCTGCTCCTATACCTGGGAGCTCTGCCGCACTCAGGCACCCCTGGTCTTTCTGTGACCCCGAGGGTCCTGAGACCACACTGTCCCATGAGGTTTCCACCCCCCACTTAGCCACCAGAGTGACATCCCTCAGCGGAGCAGACTTCTAAAAGTTCCGATTTTGTGCTCCGCAGCTCTATCACTTGCCAGAAGCAGCCGACGGAGGCCCCTCCCCCGCCGCCTATCCTCCCGAATATCACCTTGGATTCACTTCTCCGCACGTCCTACCTTCCAGAAAGTGGTCGCTTTTCTGTTCAGAGAGTTGTTGTTATTCTTTTCTTCAATCTCCTGTTGAGTTTGTAGGTGTTCAGAATGGTTTGATCCCTATCCAGCTGAATTCCTGAGACCAGAGGAAATCCAGGTCTCCTACTCCTCCGCCATCTTGCTCCGCCCCCACGCATATCATTAAAAATACTATATACATAAAAAAAAGACTGAATCAAATATGCCAACAATTAACTCCAGATGGTGGAAATATATCTATTTATTCTTTTCCCTTTTTTAAAACTTCCATATTTTTTCAATTTTCAAAAATAAAAAAATATGTAATTTAAAAATCAATAGAAACATAACCTG
Source organism: Phoca vitulina (assembly GCF_004348235.1). Taxonomy (NCBI): domain Eukaryota; kingdom Metazoa; phylum Chordata; class Mammalia; order Carnivora; family Phocidae; genus Phoca; species Phoca vitulina. The sequence goes on along the minus strand of NW_022589733.1, from coordinate 2,998,403 downwards.
TACTTTTCAGCTGAACCTGAAGTGTTACACTCTACCCCTTGTCATTAGCTTTTCTCTAGTTTTTCTTACAAACCTCAGCTCCTAAATAAGGACAAATTAGAGTCAGAACACTCTGATCCTCCATTTCTTTCAACAAAAGGGAACATAATATGTTTGGACATTTTTTTGCTTGTTTGAGAGAGTTTTAAGATCAGAAAGGTGTGTATGTTTCAGTAAGTCATGGGTGACACTGGAAAATGAGCTCATGGGTTGCAACATTTCATGGAATCCCACAAATATGTTGCACCTTTGGATTTAAATCACAGTTGCAACAGAGAGTTAACTCTTTGCCACTCTGCCAGTTAAAACCAAGATGAAGGGGCACCTGGGTGGCTCAGATGGTTAAGCATCTGCCTTTGGCTCAGGTCATGATCTCCAGGTTCTGGGATGGATCCCCAGGTCCATCTGGCTCCCAGCTCGGCAGGGAGTCTGCTTCTTCCTCTGCCTCTCCCCCTGCTTGTGCTCTCTCTCTCTCAAGTGAATAAATAAAATCTTAAAAAACAAAACAAAACAGAACCAAGATGCACTATAGTAAAGTTGTTTAGAGCTGAGCTGTCTAGGACAGTAAGGACAGGCTCTTATTTAAATTTAAATTTAAATTAGTCGAAAGTAAATAAAATTAAAAATACAGTTCCTCAGTCACACTAACCACATTTCAGATGTTCATGTGGCTAGAGGCTACCATATTGGATAGTTCAGATATGGAACATGTCCTTCACTGCAGAAAGTTCTATTGGACAGCACTAGTTTAGAGCATGGGTTCCAGAGTCCCGATTCTACTACTTATGAACTACCTGGCCATAAGCAAATTTCTTAAACTATCTTACCTCTGGCCTCACCTATAAAATGAGGAAAGTCATAACACCCTTTTCACCAGATTGTTATAAGGATTAAATGTAGAGCTTATTTTAATGTAATAAACATCATATACATAGGAAGCTATTATTATCTTTCAGCTGTCTTACTGATGGTAGGAAAATGCCACATGGGTCTCATCATGTCTCACTTCCAGAGCACCAGGACATGGCAGAGGAAAAGCAATGTTCTGGTCAGAGGGAGAAGATCCTATTCACCTTTGGGCCCAATAGTCAGTGTGGCTCTGAATATTTTCCTAACATTCCTAACATCAAACATAGTTTGATAACCTTTTCTGCTGAAATTCAGAAAACTTTCATTCATTCATTTGCTCAACAAACATTTACTGAGTTCCTGTTATATGTCTGGCACTGTTCTAGGCATTGGGCTATATCAGTGAACAAAAGAGATAAGGATCCCTACCCTTGTGTTCTAGTGCAGAACACAAGCAATAAGCATGATATATAAATAGATTATATAGCATGATAGAATATTAAAGAAAGGTACTATGGAAAAACAGAGGAGCTACAGGAAAGTTAGGGAGGGGTGAGGTTGCAATTTTTAAGGGTGGAGGGTAGGGCTCACTAAGAAGGTGCCATTTGAGCAATTACTTGAAGGAGGTGAGAGAGTGGGCACTGCAGATATTAAAAGGAAGAGCACACCAGGCAGAGGTAAGAGCCGGTTCAAGGGCCCTGAGGTTGGAGTGGAGCAAGTGAGGAGGAAAGGGGTAGGAGAGAGCTCAGAGAAGAGTGATGAAGAGGGTGGGCAAGTGACAGTGTAGAGGTCTGCTGGCCATTGTAAGGATCTGGGCTTCCACTCAGACTGAGATGGGATCCTCTGGATGGTTCTAAGCAGAGCAGTGACTTATGTTTTAAAGGCTCATGATGACAACTGTATTGAGAACAGACCATAGCTGTGGAGGGTGAAGCAGGGACAAGGTGAGGAGGTCCCTGCAAGAACCTCTACAGCAGGTGATGGTCTTTGGGTCATGATAGTAGCAGTGGAGGTGTTGGGAAGTGGTCAGATTTGGGATTTTGAAATTACATTCCAACAGATTAGATGTGGCATGTGAGCGAGAGTAGTGGGAATCTGCTGCAATCTCTATAAAACTTGTGTGCTGTCTTTATTTCATACTTTGAACCAAAAGCCTAATCCCAAGACTTGTATTTGTTACCATGAAGTAACTGCCAGGATACAGTAAGGGCAAACAACAGGGGGGAGAAAAGTGCTTATTGTCTGCTTCTGCTTATCTGAGAAAGAGAGGAGGAATACAAATATGCAGACATTTCCTCATATTAAAAAAGTGAAAGGATAAATCATATTTTTAAATGATTATTTATAGGAGAGAGCGGGAAGAGAGTGCAGGGAAGCTAGACTTTGAATATGCCTTGTTTTGTAGATTTGACTTTGCAATCATGTAAATATTTTTGTAATTATAAAATAAAATTTTAAAATGAATTATTAAAAATTTAAAGCAAAATAAAACAAATAGCCTAGGGCGCCTGGGTGGCTCAGATGGTTAAGCATCTGCCTTCGGCTCAGGTCATGATCCCAGGGTCCTGGGATCGAGTCCCACATCGGGCTCCCGGCTCAGCGGGGAGCCTGCTTCTCCCTCTGACCCTCTCCCCTCTCATGCTGTTTCTCTCTCTCGCTCGCTCTCTAAAAAATAAATAAATAAAATCTTAAAAAAAAAAAAAATACTCCACCCCCCAACCTTAAAAAAAACAAAAACAAAAAACCAAATAGCCTAACTATGTATATAGTTGGGGGGACAGCGACACAGATAAAGACTATTTTAAGTGACTCTAAAACACAATAATTTATGTCTCTGGTGGGATATACCCTAGAGAGAAAGAGAAAAAAAGCTTAGCTGTTTTCATTAATCATATTTTTCATAGTAGCTTTTGTATAATTACTTTGAGGCTGATTGTGTATAGTGTGCGATGTGGCAAATTAGTAATTACATCAGGGTTATTCAGAACTGAGATTTTTGCATGAGAGAGAGGAGACATTTCATGGATGTAAGATCCATAAAGTAAAGTAAAAACACCGTTTGGGCACCTGGGTGGCTCAGTTGGTTAAGCACATGACTCTTCATTTCAGCTCAGGTCATAATCTCAGGGTCATGAGATTGAGCCCCACATCAGGCTCCACGCTGGGCATTGAGCCTGCTTGATATTCTCTTTCTCCCTCTCCCTTTGCCCCCTCCCCCCTGCTCGTGCATGTGCATGCACTCTCTAAAACACAAAACAAAAAAACCTCACTGTTATCTTGAATTTGAATTGGATATATCAGAATGGAGTCATCATTTTATTAAAAAAAAACAACGCACACATTTTCCACCTTTGCCCACTGTAAACAGTAACCAACCCAGAAGCAATGACCTTTTATCCAGAAGCTTCTATCCACTTACTATCCAGTTTTTGTGGTCTCCAAACAACATTCCCCACTGAAAGGAACCTAAGAGAATTAGCTGCTTCCAGATCTGGGGCAGGATATATACAAGATGACCCTGGAACATCCCAGAAAGCAAAGAAGCTATCAAAGAGAATTAGGACCATGTCAAAAGAATTCCAGAGCCGACTTGAAAATCCACTGGGCAAAGACAGAACAATTTAAATATCAATAAATAAAATAATTTCGATTGAAGTTATTTAATATAATACACAAAACATATTTAACACATAGACTCTTAATAATATTCACAATAAAATAATAGTAACCAACACAAACGTTCATTGGTTACCTTGGAAGACACATGGGGAAATAACTCATTATTTTGACAACTGGTATGTAAAGGAAAGAATAAAGGACCTATCCTACTTTTTCTATATGAATTATGCCCCAAGGCAGCCAAATGAGTAAAGAGGGATTTTCTCTTTAGAGAACATTTCAGTTAATAAATAAGAAATAATAGAATTAGAATATTGCCATTTTTGCAGTCCTAATAAATGAATAGATATAAGCAATAATTGTTAATGGCTGTTAACATTACAAAAACAGGGATTGTAAGACATTGTGAACTTCCTGATGAAGGTATAAAATACCACCTATGAAATAGTCTTTCTGCCCACCCCCCTCCCAAAGGCAACAGCAACACCACTCCTGTATCTGATAAAGTCAATTCACAGAAATAGAGGAGACAGAGGAACAAGATGGACAACACCAGGGGGGTGCAATGGAATCCTGACACTACTGGGCAAACATCCAGGTTTCTTCAGCAATAATGCAAAAGCAACCAAACTGGAAAAATAACAAAAGGGATGGTAGAGGATTAAAGAGACATAGCAAATGAATTAAATACCCGGGCTAACTTAGATCCCAATCCAAACAAACCTACAGCAATAAGAAATAAGACACCTGCTTTTGAAAAAAAGACAATCAGGAAAATGTGATCACTAAATGTATATCTGATAATATAAAGACATTATTAATTTTTGTTGTATTCTTTTCCTGTTAATGTTTGTTAGGAGTGATAATATTTTAGAGGCACAAGCTAGAATATTTACAGAGGAAATGATAAGATGTCTGGGTTCACTTCAAAATAATCCATTGTGTGTGGGGGGGTGGGAAGTGAGGTAGGGGATGGGGATATAAGGGAGTAAAAATGAGACTGAGGCAAGAGTTAAAATTTACTGAAGTTGGGTGATCAGCATGTGAATATTTTTTCCTTATAATTTTGCTGTTGTAGCTGCCTCCTCTGATTAGAGGCTATAGCCCCCTAGATTCCTCCCATCTTCTCATTCCCACATCCACTCTGTCAGCAGATCCTGAAAACCTATATTTGGAGTATATTCAACACCTTCTTCATTCCATCCCCCCAGCTACCACCCTAATTTCAACCACCACCACCCCTCAGCTGGTCCATGTCAGCCTTCTCTAAGCAGATTTCATGTCCCATTCTACAAAGCAAGTATAGAGAAAGTGACTGTGTTTACATGTTTGACTGGGGCTTCACACCGGTGTTGACAAGAGTGGGATTTAATGGTGAGAAGTTTACCAGACAAGATGGGGAAGGGTATTCCAAGAGAACAGCATGTGCAAAAGTATGAGAGTACCGGTATAGGAATACTAAGCTGTTTAGTGTGACTGCACCCAAGAAGCAAGGAGGTATAAGCCTGGGAATGAGAGATGACAAGGGATGAGTGACCAAAAGTCTTGAATGCCAGGTCATGTTTTGCAGTCAACCCAAGGGTGACAGCCATCACGGAGGAATTCTCTATAGGAAGTGACATGATAAGATTTGCATGTTCAAGAGAGAACTCTGGGGGCAATGCAGAGAAAGATGGGCTGGAGGAGCCTGAATTTTGGAACTGAAAGGCCAGTGAAGAGGCTACTGTAATCCTCCAGGGTGAGAGATAACAGGTGACTGAACTAGAAAGTGTGGGAAGGCGGACAAGGCACGTGCCAGACTAGTCAGTAGGCTGAGGGTAAGTGAGCAGGGAGCCTAGATCATGCATTCAGAAAGAGGACTGGGCTCTTTGGGGAAGGGTAGGGGGTACAATGGGTTAATTTTGCATATGCTGATTTTGAACTGCACATGTAAGTATTACACATGTTCACTGGTAGTAAATGTGGAAAGTCCCTGAATCATTTTAGAAGTAAGCAGTCCAAACTGGCTTTCAACAATCTTTCACCTTCCTTCCCTCCTTCCTTACTCTGTTTCTTCCCTCCCTCCCTCCCTCCCTCCCTCCCTCCCTTCCCTCCTTCCTTCCTTCCTTCCGTCCCTCCTTCCATCTTTTTTAAATAAATGTTTATGAAGTGTTTATCATATGCTAGATGTGGTCCTGGGGTTACAATGATGAATAAAAATAGACCGGGTACCTGGCCTCATGGACTTTTTGGTCTAGTGGAGAAGACAGACATTAAGCAAATGCTCACACAAGTAACTGTTTAATTACCAACTGTGGTAATTCCTAAGGAGGGGTGCATGGCAAAGAGATCCACATACAAGGGGCTACAGTGAAGTCTTCACTCAGTAGGTGTTGATTTCACTGAGATCTGAATGACAAAGAGATTTTACTGAGTGAAGGGGATTGGAGGAGCCTACCAGGCAGAGGCTCAGAATGTGCAAAGGCCCATGGGCAGGGGAGAGCATGGAGGGACTGCAGGTCAGAGATAAAGGAGAGCAGGAGTGAGATGAGGCTAGAGAGGCAGATAGGGGCAGGCTATGGGAAGAATGTTGTTCCTCTTGAATGGTAAATGGGAAGCTATTGAAGAATTTTAAGTAGGGAGTGATATGAACACATTTGCATTTTAGAAATACAATTCTTTCTGCCATGTGGAGAACTGATGAAAGGGCTTCAGAATAGACGAGGAGAAGCCACGAGGACGGACAAAGGGAAGCCAGCTAGAAGGCTACTATAGTGTTCTAGGAGGGAGAATCTGATGGTGGTTGGATAAAGAGGTGGTGATGAAGATATAAAGAAGTAGATGGATTTCAGAGGTGTTTTTAGGAGGTAAAATCTATAGGTTTTATAGGTGGTAAATAAAAAAATAAACTATGGGTGATGAAGGAGATGACTGCCAATGGTGGGCATTCTTCTTCACCCAGTGTTGATATTTTGCCATAGTTGTAAATAAAAGACAGGTTAAGGATCTTGTAAGAGGGCTAAGGATGGGAAGGGTCAAGGAGGTCACTGTTTGTGTCAGCCTGGAAGAACTTCCTTGTCCTCTAGGAACTCAGAATTGGCTAAAATGAGCCAAGCACCTAAGCACCAACCCGTTTACAGTGCTTGGGATCAGATGAGTAGATCAGAGATACAATAAGAGATACTGACACTACATGGCCTAGAAGTCCAAAGAAGAGAAGGGTCAGGGTGGGCCAGGTGAGCGAGTGCCTCCTGCAGGATGAGGTACATGAGCAGCTTTCAATATCCTTGTTAACACAGCCCTAAAATTCATGTAAAAAACTCAGTGTGTTTGGTATAATACTGAAAACAAGTATTTCTTACACTTACATCAAATATAAACCATACTCACTGCACAGACATCTCTTTTTAACAAAAGTGTACATATTCTGCTCTTGGCAAGTAAACACTCTTGGCATTTGATACCTACAAATGCCAAAAATCATACCTAGAAATATAAAATATTCATTAATAGTAGAGTCCTTCACCCAAACTTTTTTTGAAAATAATGAAGCAAATCCTTATTTCAGTAGGAAAGTGGCAAATCAGAAATGTATAATTAGCAGTTAAAATATATAAATGGATGGAAGGAGCTCAGGAACCCCATGCAGGTGGCTGTCATGGACACGACCCAGGTTTACAGCTTTGCAAATGGTTCTTGTTCTCGCAAAGTGTGATGCAGCATGATGAGCTCTTGGTATAAGGCTGCCTGGGCCTTGAAAGAGCAGTGCAGTAAAGACTGTTTCAAGACCCTGTCCTCAACAACCCATGAGGACATAGCTTATAATCATGTGGCTAGAAAAATAATCTTCCTTCTTCTGCCATACTGTCAATGTTGCTAGGGGGTAGGAGTGGACAAGGGATGGAGAAGGAAGTGATCACAGAGAAAGGGTGACTTCTGCTCTTTGCTCTGTGTATTTCGCTATCATTTGCATTTTATTTTTATTAAAGATTTTATTTACTTATTTGAGAGAGAGAGAGAGAGCATGAGCTGGGGGAGAGGGAGAGGGAGAAGCAGGCTCCCCACTGAGCAGGGAGCCCAATGCAGGGCTCGATCCCAGGACCCCAAGATCCTGACCCGAGCTGAAGGCAGATGCTAAACCAACTGAGCCACCCAGGCATCCCTCTATCATTTGCATTTTAAAAATAAGATCTCAATTAATGTAGTTTTTTAAAATTAAAAAATATTCTCTTACCTAAAATCTTATAATATACCTCAATTCCCCTAGTTGAGACTTTGGGATTATGAAAAACCATTGATTTCCACATTCTGCAAAGGAACACATAACATACTTGAAAACAATGATGAAGGTTTCCCCACAGTATTCTTTTCCAGCATAAATAGACAATAATTGGTTGTTTTTGCACAAGTTACCATATACTTCAAAAGCATTGAGGGTCACATTGCATGAATCTTTGTGGGAGCTTATAACTGGTAATGCCATGAGGCTCATTTTAATGACAATTCTTATACCCACTTTCTTTAGAAGGCTCGATATTAATGAGGCAGCCGCAGAGATGAGCAGCAGAGAATCTCATGTGCTGAGAAAAATACATACATAGGATATCTGCATGGAAATCTGGAAAGGGAGAATCATGATGTGTGTGCACAGGTCACATGTCCCACTCTTTTTCCCCAAGTCTGTGAAGGAAAAAAATGGACTGGTTGGCATTCACTAACCTTTAATGGTACAGATTGTTGAACCATACAATAGAACATTCTAAACAGCAAACAAGGGGAAAACAGAATCTTGTTAAATTCAATATGAGAAGGACACTTTAAGATCATCTATCTTGTAGGCTGGGGTACTAAAAATGTAAAGTGACATCCCAAAGGAGATATTGAATAAAACGAAAAGAAAAATGTTGGTGACGTATTGATTAAACCTTGTGTGCTGCATATCTTTATTTGCTCCTCCAAATCCACTTCCATCCTTCTCCACCATGCTCTGCTCCACCAGACTGACAAGCATAACAGTTGGAATGGGCTCCCCATTCTCTGGCATCCCACCGGGGTCAATGGGAGCCTTGGCAGGGGTTCATAGGAAAGGAAGGGGAAGAGTCAGGGCATTTACAACCCTGTTCTCTCCCTGAGGGGTTGCTGAGGGCTGGCTGTGCCTCTCTTGCATGGTCTAGGCTCCCATCAGGTGACACACACACACACACGCACACTCTAACTATCTCTACCCCTCCCCCCCCATCTAGTAACTGCTCCTTCCCCTTGCCTCTTTAGGCCTAGGGTGGTAACAGCTCTTGTTATTAGTCCTAGAATACTACACTGGTCCCTCGTGGTTTCCCTATACCCTGCCCATCCTTTGTAAATACCCCCTTTACTCAATTTTTCTCCAATCCTCCATTTTGAGCATGCCATTTTTTTTTTTTCCTGCTAAGACTCAGAATATGCTATCAAAGAAAGTTCTTAGTCAGGTCCTTGGTGTCCTGAAAGAAAGTTCTAGTAAACACTTGTCATTCTTTTTGCACTTTCCTTTATCCCACCCCCTTCTTGGCATCTGAGCTGTCTGGGGATTTCCCTACCTCATGGTTCTTGATGGGTGACAGAAACCAAACCCCCCTGGAAGCCACATGCTCACTCTCCCAGCCTCCCCTGCAGCTAGGCTCAGATATGTGATCCAGGCTCAACCAACTGGATGGAGTTTGACTCCTGACATGACATGGGACTACAGAGAATCCATTTGGTTGGAGCAGCAGCAGAACTGGGAGCTACATCAGTTTCCGGAGGGTGCAGCTGAGTCTAGAGTCAGGCTTGGGGTGCAGGTGGTGCATCTAGTAGAACCTGCACCCAGCAGCAGTGGCCACATGGTTCCCTGCAGAGATTTTATGTACTGCTCTAATTCTGGAGTCCCCAACATCTGTCTCTATGGGCTTCCCAGAAAGCCTGTGAGTAACTCAACAGCCTTCAATTCATTTCTTTCTTGCTTGAATGAGTCAGAGTTGTTTATATTGCTTGAAACTAAGAACTCTGCCTGATATACAAAGCCAAATCTTTTTGACCTGAAGATTTTGACATCCTAAAATTCTATCTCATGTTAAGTTAAAAATAAATCCATATTTGAGCATTTACACTGTTTCAATTACTATGCTAAGTGTTCAAAGCTAATTAAGATTTACAACCAACAAGAATGAAGGGGGGGAAATTGGAGGGGGAGATGAACCATGAGAGATGATGGACTCTGAAAAACAAACTGAGGGTTCTAGAGGGGAGGGGGGTGGGAGGATGGGTTAGTCTGGTGATGGGTATTAAAGAGGGCATGTTCTGCATGGAGCACTGGGTGTTATATGCAAATAATGAATCATGGAACACTACATCAAAAACTAATGATGTAGGGGCAGAGCAAGATGGTGGAGGAGTAGGAGACCTGGATTTCCTCTGGTCTCAGGAATTCAGCTGGATAGGGATCAAACCATTCTGAACACCTACAAACTCAACAGGAGATCGAAGAAAAGAATAGCAACAACTCTCTGAACAGAAAAGCGACCACTTTCTGGAAGGTAGGACGTGCGGAGAAGTGAACCCGAGGTGATACTCGGGAGGATAGATGGCGGGGGAGGGGCCTCCGTCAGCCGCTTCTGGCAAGTGATAGAGCTGCGGAGCACAAAATCGGAACTTTTAGAAGTCGGCTCCGCTAAGGGATGTCGCTCCAGTGGCTAAGCAGGGGGTGGAACCCTCGTGGGACAGTGTGGTCTCAGGACCCTCGGGGTCACAGAAAGACCCGGGTTGCCTGACAGCAGCAGAGCTCCCAGGTATCAGAGCAGGGAAGCCGGCTGCAGAGACGGAGCCGAGGAGTGGACTCTCAGCTCGGGGTTGCCATAAACCGTGATCCACGGCACAGTCAGGCCACTGCTCCTCCAGCAGGGACCCAACAAGCGGCAGATCTGGGCAGACTCCCCCTCCTCCCCCGGGAGGAGTGGCGTGGGAGCACACTGCAGGGATCTGCTGGGTTTGGAGACTCCACACCGAGTCGGGTGCCAGAGATAGAAACGCTGGGTCACAGGCTGGGTGAGCATGGATTGCGGCCTGAGACCGGGCAGACGGGAGTGATTGACTGCTTTTCTCTGGGGGCTCACTGAGGAGCGGGACCCCGAGTTCTCGGCTCCTCTGGGGCGGAGATTGGGAGGCTGCCATTTTCAGTCTCGGCCTCCAAAGCTGCACCGAAAGCTTGCAGGGAACAAAAGCTCCCGAGAGCAAACCCGAGCAGATTACTTAGCCCGGACCGGGCAAGGGTGGGGCAATTCCGCCTCCGGCAAAGACATTTGGGAACCATGGCAACAGGCCCCTCCCCCAGAAGATCAGCGAGAACAGCCAGCCAAGACCAAGGTTACCGATCAATGAGAATGGCAGAACTCCAGCGCTAGGGGATTACTGCCCGTAGAATCCATGGCTTTTCTCCCATGATTCTTTAGTCTTTCAAAGCTAATTTTTTTTTTTTTTGGATTTTTCTTTTTCTCTTTTCAACCAACATCTTATCAATCCCTTTTTTAAAAAACATTTTTATTTTTCATTTTTAGAGTCATATTCTATCCCTTCATAGTAGTTACCCTTATTTTTGGCATATATAGATAAGTTGTTCTCTCTTTAAATTTTGAGATACAGTTTCTTCTAACAGATCAAAATAACCCTAAATCTCTAGTGTATGGCTTTGTTCTACTCTCCTGCCTGATCACATTCTCTCCCTTTTTTTTTCTTTTTTTTTTAAATCCTCTTCTTTCTTTTTTCAAACAACTTCTTATCAATTCCTTTTATAAAATTTTTTATAATTTTCATCTTTACAGTCAAAGTCCATCCCTCATCATATCAACCCTTATTTTTGTACATATATAATTTTTTCTTTCTTTAAAATTTTGGGAGGCACTTTCTTTTAACAGACCAAAATTCACCCAAAATCTAGTGTGTGGCACTGATCTATGCACCAGCCTGATCATATTTGATCATATTCTGGGTTTTTTTGTTTTGTTCTGTTTTTGTTTGTTTTAATCTTTTTCTTTTTTCTTTCTTTCCCTTTCTTTTCCACCAGCTTCAGGTCTTTTCTGATTTGTTTAGAGTATATTTTCTGGGGACGTTGTTACCCTGTTAGCATTTTGTTCTCTCATTAATCTGTTCTCCTCTGGACAAAATGACAAGACAGAAAAAATCACCTCAACAAAAAGAACAAGAGGTAGTACCGACTGCCAGGGACCTACTCAATATGGACATTAGTACGATGTCGGATATAGAGTTCAGAATCATCACTTTAAAGATACTAGCTGGGCTTGAAAAAAGCATGGAAGTAATTAGAGAAACCCTTTCTGGAGAAATAAAAGAAATAAAATCTAACCAAGTCGAAATCAAAAAGGCTATTAATGAGGTGCAATCAAAAATGGGGGTGCTAACTGCTAGGATAAATGAGGCAGAAGAGAGAATCAGTGATAGAGAAGACCAAATGATGGAAAATAAAGAAGCTGAGAAAAAGAGAGATCAACAACTACTGGATCACGAGGGCAGAATTCGAGAGATAAGCGATACCATAAGGCAAAACATTAGAGTAATTGGGATCCCAGAAGAAGAAGAAAGAGAGAGAGGGGCAGAAGGTATACTGGAGCAAATTATAGCAGAGAACTTCCCTAATTTGTGGAAGGAAACAGGCATCAAAATCCAGGAGGCACAGAGAACCCCTCTCAAAATCAATAAAAATAGGTCAACACCCTGACATCTAATAGTAAAACTTACGAGTCTCAGAGACAAAGAGAAAATCCTGAAAGCAGCTCAGGAGAAGAGATCTGTAACCTACAATGGTAGAAACATTAGATTGGCAACAGACCTATCCACAGAGACCTGGCAGGCCAGAAAGGATTGGCATGCTATATTCAGAGCACTAAATGAGAAAAATATGCAGCCAAGAATACTATATCCAGCTAGGCTGTCATTGAAAATAGAAGGAGAGATAAAAAGCTTCCAGGACAAACAAAAACTAAAGGAATTTGCAAACACGAAACCAGCCCTACAAGAAATCTTGAAAGGGGTCCTCTAAGCAAAGAGACAGCCTAAAAGCAACATAGACCAGAAAGGAACACAGACAATATACAGTAACAGTCACCTTACAGGCAATACAATGGCACTAAATTCCTATCTTTCAAGAGTTACCCTGAATGTGAATGGGCTAAATGCCCCAATCAAAAGACACAGGCTATCAGATTGGATTAAAAAACAAGACCCATTGATATGCTGTCTGCAAGAGACTCATTTTAGACCCAAAGACACCCCCAGATTTAAAGTGAGGGGGTGGAAAACCATTTACCATGCTAATGGACACCAAAAGGAAGCTGGGGTGGCAATCCTTATATCAGACAAATTAGATTTTAAACCAAAGACTGTAATAAGAGATGAGGAAGGACACTATATCATACTTAAAGGGTCTATCCAACAAGAAGATCTAACAACTGTAAATATCTATGCCCCTAACATGGGAGTGGCCAATTATATAAGGCAATTAAGAACAAAAGCAAAGAAACACATTGACAACAATACAATGATAGTGGGGGACTTTAACACCCCCCTCACTGAAATGGGCAGATCATCTAAGCAAAAGAGCAACAAGGAAATAAAGACTTTAAATGACACACTGGACCAAATGGACTTCACAGACATATTCAGAACATTTCATCCCAAAGCAACGGAATACACATTCTTCTCTAGTGCCCATGGAACATTCTCCAGAATCGATCACATCCTAGGTCATAAATCAGGTCTCAACCGGTACCAAAAGATTGGGATCATTCCCTGCCTATTTTCAGACCACACTGCTTTGAAACTAGAACTCAATCACAAGAGGAAAGTCAGAAAGAACTCAAATACATGGAGGCTAAAGAGCATCCTACTAAAGAATGAATGGGTCAACCAGGAAATTAAAGAAGAATTAAAAAAATTCATGGAAAGCAATGAAAATGAAAACACAACTGTTCAAAATCTTTGGGATGCAGCAAAAGCAGTCCTAAGAGGAAAGTATATAGCAATACAAGCCTTTCTCAAGAAATAAAAAAGGTCTCAAGTACACAACCTAACCCTACACCTAAAGGAGCTGGAGAAAGAACAGCAAATAAATCCTAAACCCAGCAGGAGAAGAGAAATAATAAAGATCAGAGCAGAAATCAATGAAATAGAAACCAAAAGAACAGTAGAACAGATCAACAAAACTAGGAGCTGGTTCTTTGAAAGAATTAACTAGATTGATAAATCCCTGGCCAGACTTATCAAAAAGAAAAGAGAAAAGACCCAAATCAACAAAATCATGAATGAAAGAGGAGAGATCACAACCAACACCAAAGAAATACAAACAATTATAAGAACATATTATGAGCAACTCTATGCCAGCAAATTAGATAACCTGGAAGAAATGGATGCATTCCTAGAGATGTATCAACTACCAAAACTGAACCAGGAAGAAATAGAAAACCTGAACAGACCTATAACCACTAAGGAAATTGAAGCAGTCATCAAAAATCTCCCAAAAAACAAAAGCCCAGGGCCAGATGGCTTCCCAGGGGAATTCTACCAACCATTTAAAGAAGAATGAATACCTATTCTTCTGAAACTGTTCCAAAAAATAGAAATGTAAGGAAAACTTCCAAACTCGTTTTATGAGGCCACCATTACCTTGATCCCAAAACCAGACAAAGACCCCATCACAAAGGAGAATTACAGACCAATATCCTTGGTGAACATGGATGCAAAAATTCTCACCAAAATACTAGCCAATAGGATCCAACAGTACAATAAAAGGATTATTCACCACGACCAAGTGGGCTGCAAGGTTGGTTCAACATCTGCAAATCAATCAACGTGATACATACATCAACTGAGAGCTTTCCTCCTAAGGTCAGGAACGCGGCAGGGATGTCCATTATCACCACTGCTATTCAACATAGTATTAGAAGTCCTAGCCACAGCAATCAGACAACAAAAAGAAATCAAAGGCATCCAAATCGGCAAAGAAGAAGTCAAACTCTCACTCTTTGCAGATGATATGATACTTTATGTGGAAAACCCAAAAGACTCCACCCCAAAACTGCTAGAACTCATACAGGAATTCAGTCAAGTGGCAGGATATAAAATCAATGCACAGACATCAGTGGCATTCCTACACACCAACAGCAAGACAGAAGAAAGAGAAATTAAGGAGTTGATCCCATTTACAATTGCACCCAAAACCATAAGATACCTAGGAAGAAATCTAACCAAAGAGGCAAATGATCTGGACTCAGAAAACTATAAAATACTCATGAAAGAAACTGAGGAAGACACAAAGAAATGGAAAAACGTTCCATGCTCATGGATTGGAAGAACAAATATTGTGAAGATGTCAGTGCTACCTAGAGCAAGCTACACATTCAATGCAATCCCCATCAAAATACCACCCACTTTTTTCAAAGAAATGGAACAAATAATCCTAAAATTTGTATGGAACCAGAAAAGACCCCGAATAATTGCCAGAGGAATGTTGAAAAAGAAAAGCAAAGCTGGCGGCATCACGATTCCGGACTTCCAGCTCAATTACAAAGCTGTCATCATTAAGACAGTACGGTACTGGCACAGAAACAGACACATAGATCAATGGAACAGAATAGAGAGCCCAGAAATGGACCCTCAACTCTATGGTCAACTAATCTTTGACAAAGCAGGAAAGAATGTCCAATGGAAAAAAGACAGTCTCTTCAACAAATGGTGTTGGGAAAATTGGACAGCCACATGCAGAAGAATGAAACTGGACCATTTCCTTACACCACACACAAAAATAGACTCCAAATGGTTGAAAGACCTCAATGTGAGACAGGAGTCCATCAACATCCTAAAGGAGAACACAGGCAGCAACCTCTTCGACCTTAGCCGCAGCAACTTCTTCCTAGAATCATCGCCAAAGGCAAGGGAAGCAAGGGCAAAAATGAACTATTGTGACCTCATCAAGATAAAAAGCTTTTGCACAGCAAAAGAAACAGTCCACAAAACCAAAAGACAACCGACAGAATGGGAGAATATATTTGCAAATGACATATCAGATAAAGGGCTAGTATCCAAAATCTATAAAGAACCTATGAAACTCAACAGCCAAAGAACAAAGAATCCAATCAAGA
Organism: Phoca vitulina; assembly: GCF_004348235.1. Lineage (NCBI taxonomy): Eukaryota > Metazoa > Chordata > Mammalia > Carnivora > Phocidae > Phoca > Phoca vitulina. The sequence goes on along the minus strand of NW_022589733.1, from coordinate 2,982,756 downwards.
AATGGGCAGAAGACATGAACAGACATTTTTCCAAAGAAGACATCCAAATGGCCAACAGACACATGAAAAAGTGCTCAACATGGCTCAGCATGAGGGAAATCCAAATCAAAACCTCAATGAGATACGACCTCGCACTAGTCAGAATGGCTAAAATTAACAAGTCAGGAAACGACAGATGTTGGCGGGGATGCAGAGAAAGGGGAACCCTCCTACACTGTTGGTGGGAATGCAAGCTGGTGCAACCACTCTGGAAAACAGTATGGAGGTTCCTGAAAAATTGAAAATAGAGCTACCCTACGATCCAGCAATTGCACTACTGGGTATTTCCCCCAAAGATACAAATGTAGGGATCCGAAGGGGTACGTGCACCCCGATGTTTATAGCCGCAATGTCCACAATAGCCAAACTGTGGAAAGAGCCAAGATGTTCATCGACAGATGAATGGATAAGGAAGAGGTGGTATATATATATACATTGTATATATATATGTATATATATACAATGGAATATTATGCAGCCATCAAAAGGAATGAGATCTTGCCATTTGCAACAACGTGAATGGAACTGGAGGGTGTTATGCTGAGCGAAATAAGTCAATCAGAGAAAGACATGTATCATATGACCTCACTTATAGGAGGAATTCTTAATCTTGGGAAACAAACTGAGGGTTGCTGGAGTGGGGGATGGGGTGGGAGGGATGGGGTGGCTGGGTGATAGACATTGGGGAGGGTATGTGATATGGTGAACGCTGTGAATTGTGCAAGACTGTTGAATCACAGATCTGTACCTCTGAAACAAATAATGCAATATATGTTAAGAAAAATAAAAAAGAAGAAGATAGCTGGAGGGGAAGAAGGAAGGGGGGGGGAAATTGGAGGGGGAGACGAACCATGAGAGACGACGGACTCTGAAAAACATACTGAGGGTTCTAGAGGGGAGGGGGGTGGGAGGATGGCTTAGCCTGGTGATGGGTATTAAAGAGGGCATGTTCTGCATGGAGCACTGGGTTATGCACAAACAATGAATCATGGAACACTACATCAAAAACTAATGATGTAATGTATGGTGATTAACATAATAAAAAAATTAAAAAAAACTAATGATGTAATGTATGGCGATTAACATAACGTAATAAAAATATGAAAAAAAAAGATAAACACTCTAATGGAAACTTAGCTGTTGGAGTACAGATGCAGAAGTGATTAATCCTGCCTGGGATGGTTTTGGACATTTCCAAGAAAGGTAGTGAGTTGGGTAGGTAAGGGATGGTTATGCGAAATTGTTTGCTGTGTCCAAAGAATGAAGGTGAGGTCAGAGTAGCTGGTGTGGAGCAGAGCAAAGGGTCACTGGAGATGAAGCTGGGAAAGTGAACTAAGGACCAGTTGCAAACTGTCTGAACTTTATTCTCTAGGCAAGCAGGAGAAGCCATGCCATGGACTCTGGAAGATGGGTTGAAGAGAAGGAAGAATAGAATCAAGAAACCCACTTGGTCTCACAAAGGGCTATGCCCACAGCAGAGGGAATGGGATTGAGAAGGAAGGCCGAGGCTTGAGAAACATTTAAAGAGATGCAAGTGATATTTGCTGCCCTCCTGGGTGTTGAGAGCCAAGGAGGATCCCAAGATGGTCTCAAAGTTCTAGCTTGAAGGAGTAGGTGGGAAGCAAAGTTTCCTACTAATACAGGGAACTCATCATGTAGTAACAGGTTTGGTGTGGAGGGAGGAGAAAGTGGCATGTCCAGATCTCCTCTTAAGGATGTACTAATACATGCATTTTTATATGCTGGGATCTTGCCTCTAATCATTGCTCCAGACAAAGAAAAGATGGAGTTGCTTCAAACCTGGCTGCTATCATTTGATTTACCTGCTATTCTTGGGACTATTTTATTCGCTATGGGTACACCATTGCCTTAAATTGCATGATCATCTGGGATGTTCTATGTTGGTAGTTAGGAAAATATAATTCTTTAGAAGGACTCAAAGTAAGCTATTTAAATTCTTTCTACACTAACCTCTTTCTCCACACTTGCAAGTGTGACCTACATCCACTTATCTAGTCCACTGCCAGACCCACACTAGAACCTCTAGGAGGTCACTGGACCACAGGATCAACACTAACCCTCTCCCTAGCCCATCTGCTATTGACTTTCTGCATTCCATTCCTGACCCTGATTTCTCCTGCCAACTGCAATTCTGAGAGCTGACAGTGGCAAGCTTGGCTTCCCGATACATCAATTTTATGTAAACTTATAAACTTCTAGAATATATTTGACTCTTTCCCCTGTGACACTAAGCCTCATTCTTGATAGCACTTTACCTTTGTTGTGAATAGTAAAGTTCTTCTAGTAGCTTTATTGTTAAGAAGTGCATAAACATAGGGTCTGATGATGGTATCTTTAGACTTGGATTCTAAAAAGGGGCTACCATTGTGCACTTGGCTAAAGAAAACACAACTTACCAGTGAATGTCTTTCATTTATCAAATTCTCAGCCAGCACAAAAAGCTAAGTCCATGTAATAAGCACTATCCTACAATGCTACTCATTTCTGAAGGCACAAAACGATGACTAGGTAGCTTTAGAAATGTTTTCTGGAAACCAAATATAAGAACAGCTTGTTATTGCATACCTATGGAAACAGAAGACACAAAGTTCTTAATTCACTTTTGCTCCCTTCTTGAACAGTTGTCTATAAGGTGGTGTTATTCTCTACTAGACCATGAGCTCTTTGAAGACAGAATCAGGTTCTAATCCACATGTAAATCGATACCATCTGGCACAATGAATGCAACGTGACTGGGGCCAAATAAATGTTGGTTGAATTAATCAATGATATATGGTGAGAGAACTCACACTAGAAGGGGAGAGTTCCTCTCAGCTACAACTGGGCAAGTGAAATTACTTTGCCACGGGCAGTACCGGAAGCAGAATCTGTGACTATTATCATGTAATATGGAAATTCCAAATGAAGGGATAAACTAGACTCATGGATAAGAAAGTAGTCATCAAACCAACAGTGTCTTGGAGATTTTTTTAAAGTCATAACCGTGCTATATAAGCAATAAATTATGAAGGCTGAGCATGTGAATAAAACTTAATATTGTCATGAATTTTATGACAAAGTTAATCAGATGCATATTTAATGACATGCATAATTATTATTATGCAGCATTGTAATAGACATTAATAATAAGCAGTCCAAGCCAATGCCTGTAAGAGTCTTTGTGTTCAACCAAACCAACTGGTGGGCATTTTTCCCCCCTTTTTAATGGTTAATTCTCTGTACCTACTATAACTATCAGTGGTGAAGGGCTTTTCGGATATATGAATAATTTAATCCTCAGTGCAGACACAGAAACCCTAACTAAAGACAGTCTCAGCAGGTAAGGCTCTGGGCACCTCTACCACCTAAAACACCTGAAGCAGAAGCATGTGGGAACTCTGCCCACAGATACACCTCAGTAGCTCTAATGGCTGGATCTCTGCCTTTATGAAAAAAAGAAACTAAAGAAAGCTTCTATGACCCAAAGGGGTAGACTGGAATTGTTGGGAAATAACAACCCCCACCCAGAGGCTCTCACTAGTGACTAAAGGGAATTTGTTATAAGATCTTTACCCCTGGGGCGCCTTGGTGGCTAGGTTGGTTAAGCGTCTGCCTTCGGCTCAGGTCATGATCCCCAGGGTCCTGGGATCGAGCCCCGCATCGGTCTCCCTGCTCAGAGGGAAGACTGCTTCTCCCTCTCCCTCTGCCGTCCCACTGCTTGTGCTCTCCTGCTCTCTCTCTGTCAAATAAATAAATAAAATCTTTTAAAAAAATAAGATCTTTACCCCTTAGCCCTCAGGGCAAGGGGAGGTCATGCTGAGGTGCTCCCAGAGTTGGCAATGAGCTTCCCGCAGTGCTAAATGACTTATGAATGCACCCTTTGACAGTTTTCCTTCCCTTGCTTCACTTATCCACTCTCTCACCAGTGCTTCATGGAGTCACCTTGCATATATATCACTTGCACCTGAAACCTTGTCTCCAGGTCTGCTTCTGTTCTCCCAGATAGTGTTCTGTCTTTGGGGCTGCAACTTGGATGCATTGCCTTCCTCTAAGGGCTTTCCTACTCTACACACACACACACACACACACACACACACACACACACACACAGTCACACCCAGCCTTCCTGCATACAGCCATCTGCTGAAGAGCTGTGCCATAAGCTTGTGCTTCTCCTGAGGGCAACTCTCATCATGTCATGGGCTCCAGGAAGATGAAAGAATGTGTGATCCTTAACAGGATGGAGAATGCTCTCTGGATTCCTGACAAGTTGGAAGGGGGTGGGGACAAGAGTCCACCTGGCTCAACAGAGAGGGGAAAAGAGAGAGAGAGCATGAGCTGGGAGTCCCATTGCTTAAAAAAAGCTGCCCCAGGTGCTGATCTGCAACAAGTATGCAGTCCACGTATCTCTGGGTGATAGGTGTCCAGTGGTCCTGACGTCTAGACTGACTCCCGGCTGATTCTTCTCAGGGAGGAAACCAGGATAGTCCAGAGACTCATTCTGCAGTTAAAGAGTTAGGCACAAGCAGCTTGATGAAGTCACGAAAGCACATTTATGCTAAAGTGTAAATGACTCACAGCTTCTTTTCTATTTTTATGGTGGGGAGATGCTTATGAGCATAAGGACACTAATGAACTAAAAGGGGAAGGAACATCCCTGTCAGATAAAAGCCAGAGAAGGGGGAAGGTAGTGGTGACCAAGACAAAGCACACCTGTTACATCTGGCCGGCTCTACCTGTTACAGCTGGGAAAGAACAGATACCATGTTTAGAGGTACGCCATCCCTGCTGCAGTAGGGGTACAGTTCAGAGGGGTTACTGGTCAAGATGAAGACCCACAGGATGTTTCATTCCAAACTAGAAATGCCAATGTATAGAACACACCCTCGCCAGTATCAGAAGAAATCTGAGGAAGTGCAGTGTTATAGGAAAGAAGACCATCTGGTACAGAGTTTAGAGACCAGCGCCACTGCTCATTACCGTGTAATTTGGGATAGGTCACTAGAAATCTCTGGACCTCCGTTTTGCCACCTGTAAAATAATAATAATTCTCTCCATACTGCATATCTCATAAAGGTGGCAATGAGGTCATGTGATGCATGCCTGGAAGAGATGAGCTGCATCATAGTTAAGAGCACCACCTCCAGAGTCTGACTAGATAGGTTGAAACCCCTGTTGAGCACGTTCCAGCAGGGCCCCAGTGGGTCTTGGGCAAACTATTTACCCTTGGTTTCCTTGTCTGCAAAATGAGATTTAAAAAATAATCATAAGATTATTCCAATGCTTAATTTAAACATGGCATGTAGAGAATTTAGCCTGGTACTTGGTACTTGCAGTAGATGCTAAAAGCGATATGTAAACTATATAGTATGAAATGGATGTTTAAGGCACTGAAAATAAGAGTAAACTGGACTTTGGGGAGGAAACACTGAGTAGAAGAGATAGGACATTGTTTTAGGTATTTTTCATCATCAGATCATTCTGCTTTAAGCATTCTGGTTTAAGCTGCTGCCATTCTCTTTCCTTCTCCTTTGTTAAATAAATGGCTGAGTACATTTCTAATTTACAGAGTTGGTTAACAAAAAAAAATGTAATTTGATAGTCAAATTCATATTAAGAATTATACACTTAGAATCTGTAAAATGTATAAACTAAATACACACATGTGACTACACTAAATTTTGCTCAAGTATGCTCACTTCTGCTCTTAGGCACATTCTATTACGCTTAGGTCTTCATGTAATATGAAGGTAAGGCAGATGCATTTTGGAAAGCAAAGCAAGAGTAAAACAAAAACATACCATAAGCAAAATCTTACACATCTCAAATTCATTATTAACCAAGTTTTAAATTTTAATAAGTTCAGTATGTTAAAAGTTTAGATGTCTGGGCGTTTCTACCCTAAAACATGATCTCTGAGGGACTTCCATGTTGGTGTAATACAATGATCATGTGACACTTTCCAAAATCACTAATCTGAATGCATGAAGAAAGGTCATATTCTGCCTTGTTCAAAACCTCTAGGAAAATGAGCTTGGTATTTTTATGATGAGGCTCTCTGAGTAGTGTCGTAGACATGTCAAGCCAATCAGCTTGCAAAGGTAAAAAGAACACTGGTAGGTGCAAAAGTGGGGAGGGGGAGGGGGCAAAATAAGGACTTCTTGTTAAGTGATGAGAAAGAAACATTCATATCTCCATGAAATGAGATTCTTAAAATTTGAAACTTAAATCTTCGAAATGACAAGGTAATATAAATGATCCACAAATAAACTCACCAGGTCATCAAATGCTATTAAATCCCCGATGGGTAAGAGCAGTGAGCACAATCTACGCATTTAAGCCCATTGGCTTACCTGGCACAGTGTCAGTTCACTTTTCAGTAAAGTCAATATCAGTTTTGTAAAAGTACATATTGGTAAATTGTACATATCGATTTGTAGGCACCATCACATAACCTGGTACAGAGTAAGCATTCTTCCTATGGTTAAGAAATTTGGATGGTGTAGGGGTGCCTGGGTGTCTCAGTTGGTTAAGTGTCTGCCTTTGGCTCAGGTCAGGATCTCAGGGTCCTGGGATTGAGCCCTGTGTCAGGCTCCTTGTTGAGTGGGAAGCCTGCTTCTCCTTCTCCCTCTGCCTGTCCCTCTGCTCATGCCCTTTCTCTCTCTCTCAAATAAATAAAATCTTTAAAAAAAAAGAAATTTGGATGGTGTGAAAATTAGAAAAATAAATGCCCTATCATTAGGCTGTGACCAAGATGAAGGCATGTCAATGTTACCTTTATCCACTAAAAGGCTAAAACCTAGATAATAAAAGGTAGTTGCAGTACCAGTAGCATTTCCTAAAATGTCATATCACAAAAGTATCACTTACATAATTGCTTATAGTTTATTCCTTTGCTTTCCTCTTTTCTATGTGCATCTTTGTAACAATTTTTTTTAAAGTGAAAATATAATTGTTGTCATGTGAACAGCTGTAGAAATGATTAAAAGGTATGGAAAAACATAACATGAATGCCAATAATCTGTTTCTGGCAGTAATATATATGGAACACTATTTAAGAACTAAAGAAGAGAAAGAAACAAAAAGGGAGAAAGGTTTATCATGGTAAAAACTAAACCTCATTGCTTAGTAGAAAAAAAAGATTTCATATTTAAAGTCAATGAGACCTAACTGCTAGCTAGAAACACTATCCCACATCATTGGAGTCAGCAGGAGTGCCTTGCTGGAGGGGCAATGTTGCAGGACAAAGTGGACAGGATTTTGGAGCTGGGGCACAGAAAATAATCCACCTCTGCCAGATGAATAACCTTGGGCAAATCAGTTTAACTCTGCCAGGCCACATTTTGGCATCCAAAAATTTGATATAACTACCCAAAAGCCTCATGTTGAGGCGAATATATATTTCTCTGTGGTTTGTTGTTTTCTAAATAGATAGCACTGTGTAAATGTAGGCTATTGTTTTGTATTGCCAATTGTCAAATACACTACATAATTCTATCCAACTATAAAAACAAGTATAGGCTCCCAATGGTCTTTTCAATAGTCAGAGATTTATAAATAAAATGATTTTCTTAATGGGATTAACTTGATGTTTTTCTTAAACATGTAACCTTGAGCCCACCCTACAAAATAATACTTTGACTATATCAATGCACATAATAAAGGCTATCCTAGCTTCTAAGACATCAAACATCATTCACAAAAGAGATATATTTGTTTTGGAAAGAAAAGACTTCTACTTTTACGTCTAACTATAAATGATTTATTGATAAATGCAAATCATAGCCTGTCTGAGAGGCACTCCTGTGAGAGCATCCTCATGTGTGGTTTACAAGTTTAAGGAAGAGGGGAAATGCCTTGATGGTACCAATGGACATTATGTCTATTTTAATATTGTTAAAGGGAAATTCTCTTTTAGGCATTTAAGAAAACTGCATTAAAATAAGTTCAAGAATGGGAAAATACCAAAACTGCAAAGAAGGTAAAAATAATTGTAATCTTAAACAAAGATAATAATCAATCAACATGTTGACATATACTCTACCAGTCATCTTCTATAAATACGTCTTCTAAAAATGCATCCTATAAATATAATTTTGCACCTGTCTTCTTCCCATTGAGTATCAAATACACTTTTAAGGAGCAATTGTTTGGAAACTGTCTCAAGTACACAAGGAAATATGTTTCAATTGAAATAATTCAGTGGCCAATGGAAATATCAAATTCCCAATTTTTCTCACCTCATTGAATAGAAACAAATGTTCTCATTTCAAATGAGTGGGAATAACCAAACTGATTTAGGACTCTACTTAACTTCTGGTTAAAAAACGTAGTTGCATCCGGCAACAATATTATGGGCAACAAAAGAAAAAGTAACCGTCTAAATTTGCACCAGGGTCATTTCTTCAGACAACCAAAGCCCATCTATTTCCCAGCTCCATGCCTCAGGCTTAAAATGGATCTCTCTGAAGCAATGATAGAATTTTTGCCAAGTGACTAGGATATAAACACCCTTTTGGTTGCACAGCAAGACATATGCTCTAAAGAAAAATGGTTCAAAATAGGCAAGTGGGTTTCTCTAGAATAAATGAGAGCCTTGTAGGCAGCTTCTTCTTCAGAGCCTCATGACTGCATTTGCTTGGTAACTCTGTCTTCTCCACAGGTAATGGCGGCACACTGTTTTCATGATTCCTTACACTAATGAATTGCAATAAATTTGTTTTTGATATCCCAGAGAGCCCTAACTTCAGCCTTTAGGCAATGCTGAGAATGCACCCTATATTCTAGACTCACCTTTTGCAAGGTGTACTCTCAGCACTGTGGGCGATTTCCATGGGAGAATATTCTATTTAAAGAACTACCGTCCCAGCATAATACAGAAAATCACTTATGAAGATGCAAGAGACATGGAATGCTCTCAATTATGTTTACACAAGCACAATGTCAGAGTCTCCCTTCCCTGTTCCCTAAGGGGGTAGGGAGGAGAGTACTCAGTTGTAAGGAAAGAAAGACATACAGTAAGTATTAGTGTAGTCAGAGGAGTGGGAAGATTGAAGCTCCTCCAAAGGGGATGTACGCATACACTTCCTGAGCCCAAGAGTGTGCTGTAAGGTCAGACAGGCATTGGCAGAAAGGAGAGAGGGAAGGAAGGAAGGCCAAAGCAGAAAAACAGTTTCTATGCCCCCTATTTTTGACCTCAAACACAGACATCAAATTCTTCTCTTGGCATGTTTTAAAATGGAGTATCTTTAAAACAAGGAATATTTAAAGGGCACATTAAATTTTATTTTTAAAACTTTTCATAGACTAAAAATAAGTAAACCACTCTCAATTGACAAAATGTGCCAATACAACACATTAAGTACCTTCATCCTTCATTTACAGGCAGCTACATTCATAGTCCTTGGAGTCCCTTGAATTTAAAAATGGAAATAACAGCATAAATTTATAATATATATGATTTTATGATTAAATCCCAAGATAGAAATGAAAAAAAAAATTAATGTCATTTTAAAAATTGCTAACTCCTGAGTTGGGATGTTTAAGGATATTTCACAGAACGAAACTAGTTTCATAATTGTGTGCATCAATGAGATGGGGTCAATTTAGCTTTATTCTTACAGTGAGAAGAACATGGTTGCCACAAAATCAAACCTCTTCCCAGATATCGTCCATAGAGGGCAGGAAGTCTTCTGTTTTATTCACTGATATATCCCTGACCCCCACCTCAAATACCTGTCACATAGTGGGTGGTCAACACACATTAGTTGAATGAGTAAATAAATACAGAAAATATAAATTTGGTGCACGCTGTGTTTGTGAAGCTGGGTCAATTGTGTATATTGTTATTGGTTGTCTTTGTTTTAAATTTGGGCATGAGGACTTTCAATGGAATATATCTACCAAAATCAAAGACGTTATTGCCTGAACTTTTGTGCAGCAACAGAAGAAAAACCACTAGGTGGGTGCCTAGTCAACCTCAAGATGAGTCTGGAGCAAGCCTGGGGCAGTGGATGTCGTCGCACCTGGGGTTCTAATTTTGGCATTCCTTCTACCTGGGCACCCAGGCAGGAGAAGAGCAGTAGCACTCATGGATTGGATAGCACGTGCCAGGTTCAGGCTAATCATGTGGATTATCTCATTCCATCCTTAAAATCAGCCCTTAGGGTAGATGCTTATTTTATTCCTACTCGTTTGATGAGAAAACTAAACACAGAGTTATACAGCTCATCAAAGGGCTCTTGCCTACTAGGCATGGGCGTGAGGTTTTAGCCTTTGCATTCTGATTTTAGAGCCAACACAAGTACCACTGTGTTGCATGGACTGTCTCAGGGAGCTTACCCTCCCTGGGCCCCAATCTGTAAAATGTAGGCAGCTAACTTGATAAAAATTAAGATTCAACATTTAAGGTTCAAGACACTCCATGGTGGGGGGTGGGCAAAATGGGTGAAGGGAGTCAAAAGGTACAAACTTCCAATTATAAAATAAATAAGTCCTGGGGATGTAATGTATAGCATCGGTGACTATAGTTAATAATATTGTATTGTGTATTGGAAAGTTGCTAAGAGAGAATATCTTAAAAGTTCTCATCACAGGAAAAAATTTATAACCATATTTGGTGATGGATGTTAACTAAACTCATTCTGGTGATCATTTCTCAATATGTAACAAATATTGAATAATTATGTTGTATACCTAAAACTAATATAATGTTATGTGTCACTTATATCTCAATTAAAAAACAAGACACTCCAGGTTAAAGATCCAAAATTCTGATATTTATTTATCTAAAAAAGGCCATAGAAGTTTCACTGCAGTAATACCCTGTCATCTTGGTATTGTTGGTGCATAATTATTAGGATCAATTACATAGTAAGTGAGGATGGACTATTCATGAAATTTTATAATATAGTAACAAAACCATAGATAAATTTCAGTACCTCTATAGTTACTTAAAAACAGTTACACTGTACAGTATGTTACTATAACAACCAGAGGAAATAGTAATTCAACCGGGCTGTTCTTCTAGATCAGTAAACACTAAGATTTAATAGATATTTTCATTAAATTTATTCTAACTTTTGTTGCCACTTACTTGCCAAAGTTTGCCTTCTAATTGCTTTATGTTTCCTAACTAGCATTTATACTGTTTTGGTAAGGGCCTCAACCAATACTGGGCAGTGGTGTGAAATTAAATGAAATAATTAAATTAAATAGACTAGGGTGCACCTGGTTGGCTCAGTCCGTACAGCATGTGACTCTCAATTTTCGGGTTGTGAGTTCTAGCCCCACATTGTGCCTAGAGATTACTTAAAAAAAAAAAAAATATATATATCTTAAAAAAAGATTCCCTCATTAGTACCTATATATTGAAATATACTTTATCATGGTTTCCTTTCAATCCGGTATTTTAAAATCTAAAATATTACCTATGTTATATAACAATAAAATCCTTATTTGTTGAGAATATGCACAGATAAAAGTTTATAAGCTTAAAAAGTAAATAGTAATTGTCATATTTTCCCAACAATAAAACACATTTTGGTAAGGTTTTCACATTTTAAAAACTCAAAATACCTTTATGAGTTTATAAAATAATACTGTATTTTTCTCAAGATATTAACATATTCTTGTATTGCAGTTGGATAGGATGTAATTTACTTCGCGATTTAGCATTTGCTACTTTAAAGAATACTTCTTTTAATATTTTCACTTTAATATTCTGAAAATAGCATAATTACATCTACCAGAGGTTAATTTTTAAAACTTGACATGAATGGTTTTGTTTGAAATACACAACTTTGGTCATGTCATGTATCTAATCTGGTTTTGTAATAAATCAGGGTTTAATTCATAGTGATTTTCTACGATAAAACAACTAATGGTTCCACAAGAGGATAAAATGTATCAAATCTGTTGGTTCTGAAGGTGAAGCAAGGTTTTGTTCTGGTACAGTGTATCACTGAGAACCCAGGAGGAAACAGAATTAAACTCAGTTCAAATGGAAAGATTTTTAATGAAGGGACGACCTACAGAGGTGTTGGCAGGGTCAGGGGAATCAACACGGGATGCTAAGAACCCAGGGACTGGCAAATCCCCCATCCTCAGGCAGAAGATACAATGGGAGAAGAATGCTCCTGGCATGAGAGCTCAAGCCCAAGAGAGGAGGAAGGGTCACTGAGTAGGAGCTACAATCCTGAAAAGGGGAAGCTACCACCAGAGATTTTTCAGGGTCATTTTTCATATTACCTGCACTGATTCAGGGAGAGGGCAGGAAGAAATATTCCAACTTCTCTCTCCCCTTCTCTCTGATCCTCTGCTTATACCTTCCATTGGCCAAAACAGAAGCCAATTAGAAGGAGTCAGCTTCTAGGGGCAAGAACAGGAAGAAGAAGGCAGAGCGGTAGGGGAGCATAGCACTAGGGAGCCCAATCACATAACTATCACTGAGGTCTGACGCAAAGGAGCAAAACTAAGCATGCTCCTCTGACTTAATTTCTAAGAAGGCTACCAGAAAATATCATTTTGGGCAAATAATTTTTAAAAATACAAAAACTCTAAACAAACAATCTGAATAAAAGTGGGCAGAGGACCTGAATGCACATTTTCCCAAAGAAGACATACAGAATGCCAACAGACACAAGAACCACTCATCATCAGGGAAATGCAAATTAAAACCACAATGAGCTATCACCTCACACCTGTCAGAATGGCTAGTCCCAAAAAGATAAGAAATAACAAGTGTTGGTGATGATGTAGAGGAAAAGGAATCCTTATGCACTGTTGGTGGGAATGTAAATTTGTGCAGCCATTGTGGAGAACAGTATGGAGGTTTCTCAAAAACTTAAAAATAGAAATACCATATGATCCAGTAATTCCACTACTGGGTATATACCCAAAGAAAATGAATACACTAATTCAAAAAGATATAGGCACCCCTATGTTTATTGCAGCATTATTTACAATAGCCAAGATATGGCAACCTCAGTGTCCATCAATAGATGAATGGAGAAATAAAATGTAATACACACACACATATGTATACACATATATATGTATTCCATTACATACACACACACACACACACACACATATATGTATGGACTATTACTCAGCCATAAAAAAGAATGAGATCTTGCCATTTGCAACAACATGGATGGACCTAGACAGTATTATGCTAAGTGAAATAATCAGAGAAAGACAAATACTATATGATTTCACTTATATGTGGTATCTAAAAAACAAATGAACAAACAAACAAAAAACAGGAACAGACCCATAAATACAGAGAACAAACTGGTGGTTGCTAGAGGGGAGAAAGATGGGAAAAATAGGTGAAGGGGAGTGGGAGGTGCAGGCTTTGAGTTATGGAATGCATAAATCATGGGGATAAAAGGTACAGAATAGAAAATATAGTCAATGGTACCATAAAAGTGTTGTATGGTGACAGATGGTAGCTACACTTGGGGTGAGCACAGCATAATGTATAGACTTGTTGAATCCTTATATTATACATATGACACTAATGTGACATTGTGTGTCAGCTACACTTCAGTTTTAAAAAATAAAAAACAAAAACTCCTTTTTCTTCTGCATTTCCCCCCTTCAAGTTCTATTTAAATTCTTCCTTTTGTTTACCTCCTGGTAACACAGAAGTCTGTGGTTCAGAGTCCTCCAGTTAAACAGACCTTTCTCTAAGACCCCATCCTGAGAGCACTCTGAGCTGCAGGAAGTCTACACTACTGTCAGTGAATGCAAAATCCAGGAAATTTCCCTAAGATCCCTATTAAGGTTGGTGATAACTTTTTCCAAATGTTAACCCAGCCACCCACCAGTGATGACAACACTCACCATTTCTTTGAAAAACGTCAAATGCATGTGAATTACATACCTGAGATATTTGTTTGAATGTTCTCTAATCTATTAATTTCATGTGTGTGTGTAATTTTTGCATGTCTTCTGATTAATAGGATAAATGTAAACAAATACGGAGAATAATCAAAGCTACCACATGAGAACGTAGATAGTCCCACTACTAAGAAGCCTTTTGAGTACATCTGGAAGTCTTAAATGGAGGTTCTCCACGTATTCATCTCTGACTACCACGAAACAAGGTCCTGGAGGGCAGGAAGCATATGTGATTCATCTTTGCAGTAGCCACAGGTCCTAAAACAGTGTCTCGCGCATTGCAGGCACTCGATAAATGTTTGCTGAATTGGCCAAACCTTGGTTTGTCCCCATAATCAACTGCCCCAAAAGCACACAGATAATTACTTCTTGGAAAAATTCCAACTACTGTTTGATGTTACCTATGTGACTTTTCTCTCAAGAGCAGCTCTGTAGGATTACATTATTTTTTTTTTTCCTTTGACCTTAATGGCGTGTACTTGAACAACAGCTTCATATAAAATTCTTACCAGCACATACCACAGCAGATCCAAGGCATTGTTTTAAAAACGGTGCCAGTATCTCAATTTAGAAGACACATAGTCTCTCCTTCAGAATAGAGGCTAGAAAATGCATAGTTTGGTATTAAGATACATAAAAGCTAAATATATTGTGAATATATTCTTTGATTTTCTAAGATCCAAGTTTTTTTAAAAAGAATTAAAATGTTACCATAAAACTGGCCTTCATTAAAAAGTAATCCTGCATTTGATAAGTGTCCAATTTTAAAGTTTATTTTGTAATGTAACTTTTAAAACTTAAACAGCAAAAATGTGGCATTTAAAATGAGTCTGAGTAGGCAAAAAAATAAAGACATACCAGGAAGACAGGTTTGGGTGAAATTTCAAATCTTATTTCATACTTGGTACAACTTAGAATCATTTTTATATTTTATATAGAATAGATCCAAGCTTTAATTTGAAATGACCTTGACCCTTGAAATCCTAAACTTAACACTTCAGAACAAACTAGTCATTCTCTTCTGCTTTATGGGCAAATCAACTAAATACTAGTGAATTATACTGTTTGGGTCTTTGAACCACAGGACTAAGAGATAAAATGCTGTTTGATGTATATAAACACTAGAGAATCCATTTTGATTTAATAAAAAGACAAGTTCATTGTACATCCAATGACAAAATATTTCCCCTTTCCTGAAAATGCTCCCTTATTCTAAAAATAGGGGATTGCTTTTTTTCCCAGGATGTGGGGTGAGTGGGATCAAGATAGCTGTTATATTCATGTCTCAAAATGCACTGTGGTGGGAAATTCAGAATGCAGTGAAGGGTAATAAACCATTTACTTCATCGAAACAGAAGGCTGAATTTAAAGCAGCAAGTAAAGGATATAACAGCAACAGTATACAATCATTATTTGCAATCTTGTAGTTGCCTAAATCTCTACAATGCATTACTTTAAAAGCTTCAGATCAATGGTTTTATAATACTTTACCAATATTTCAACATCTGAAAAGTCTTAACAGGTTAAACCCTATAGTCTTAAATTTCAAATATGACCTAACTCAATCTTTTTATTTTTTGGATGTTCTCTCTCAAATTTCCATTTGTTTTTATTAATCGATAAATGATGAAGAATTTTAGGTGCCTATCCACGAAGAAATGAAATTTTTATCTTTTTAGGAGCCTAAAAAATGAATAGAAAAAAGTCAATTCCAACATAATGTTATCAAAATAACCTTTTAGAATAGAATGTTACAATTACTTAGTTATTTACACTTATCTGGCTCTACCATTCAAAGTGCATCCAGGCTTCAAAGCTAACCCTTAAGTAACGTCATGGTTGATAGCGTCTAATTTCATTGTTTAGCTGACGTCTTGAAGATCCAAAAGGACCAAGACAAACACATCTATTGTTTTGGCTACTGTATCAGTCTTCATCACTGTTGTTTTTGGGTGAAATACATTGCAGCTGACCCTTGGTGAGAGACTAAAATAGACAATGTGTTATTTCTGCCTGCCCAGCATCCCTTCTGCAATTTTCCTTTGGAGAACCCCCCTAGTCTAGACAGCGTGCAGCTAACACCAAATGCCTTTTCAGAGGAAGACACCTGAATTCAAGTTTACTCAGGAGAACAGTCCCTTCTCTATGTTCAGAAAGGGGCAAGCGACTCAGACTGCCCCTATAAGAAGAGCCCTGAGACTTTTGAGAAGTCATCTCTCTTTCTTGCTAGGACTAAGTTGGTAGTAGCATCTAAGGAGCTATCATTAGGAAATGACTTATCTGAAAATGAAGCCAAAACCAGAAAACAGATCTTGATAACCTTGACTGGCAGATCCAGCCATATTTCCACTGGCAAGATGTACTCGTAGCCTTTTTGCATTAACCAGATAAAGTCCATTATACTTATGCCAGTTTGAATCTGCTTCCTCGTTTGCAGCTAAAAGAATCCTGGGTCTAAAATGAGACAACGCTAAAAATAAACATGACTGCTTTTGAGGTTTCTAATGGATTTTCCTCCCTATATATATGATCTCATTTAATCACCACAACTCAGGAAAGTAAATACCTAGTAACATTAAATTAATATTCATTATTTTTTGAACACATACTATGTGGAAAAGGGATGGAGAATGCTAGAAGAGTGATCAATCTGAAATCTGGTGACCACAGAAGTCTCACTTCATGGGAAAAAAAGCGGAGGTTACGTATCTCAAGTCATTCAATAGATATTCATCAAATGGAAGATAAACAGTATATAGCAGAGCCGGGGTGCAATTGTTGCACTAATCCCTCAATGATCAATTAGGAGGCTCTTGAAACAGCCCAGGCCAGACAAATGAATGCCCAATAGGTAGCCCTATGAGAATGGTTCAAACAATAGGACAGAGATGGAGTCAAATTAGATGTTGGGGCGGGGGGGGGGGGTCCCAAGTGGGTGCAGCTGTTGTCACTGGAACAGGAGAAGAAGGAAGGGGCAGAGTTTGGGAGGCAAGGAAGGAGACAGGGTGTGGGTCAATTAAACATGCCTGTAGGGTATATAAGCTACAAGGTCCAGCAGGCCCTCAGGATGGCAGGCCTGGGCTGCAGAGAGGCTGAGATAGGAAATGCAAGATGGGGCATCACTGGCCTATAGATGGCAGTTCAGGCTGGGGCACTGCCCTGCTACAGCCTCGCCAGGAAGAGAAGAGGCACAAGGAGCTGGCGACCGACCCCCTCCAGGTAATCTCAGTCCGGCTTGTGAGCTCCATGAAAACAGGCTTTCCCGGACAGGGCCGGTCCTCAGCGTAGAGTATATCGTAGGTTCTGCGTGAGTGCTTCTCCAGGGACCCTCTGCGGCCGCAGCTGCCAGCTATCCTGGGTGGCCGCTATACTGGATGCAGTCTCATTACTCAGCCCTCACCTCTTAAATTAGTTCATGCTCTCACATTAGGTGTAATCGCAGGTGGCAACGCTTTCTGGGGATGTCTCAAAAAGATTGGAGTTGAAAAAAATATTTTTGTGTCATTTTAATTTAAAGTAAAATTGTTGCCTGTTTCCCCACCCTTTCCCTTTCTCCTGGCAAGCCCAGTGACCCTGGCAAGTCCAAACAGAGGCGGGTGTCAGAGATGGGGTTCCCCCCAGGTAATTCTTTAGACAGCTATGGAAGTCTCAAAGAAACAAAGGGAGGTTGAGAAGCTGAAAGGCGCGGCTACTGGCGATTCCAAGACAGGTTTCCCCGCGTGGGGGAGCGCGTACCCTAGGGGCGGCAGACCCCGCCCGTGGCAAACCCTGATGTTGAAAGGAAGTGCAGTCAGTCCGCGCCCCCAGATCTTGCCAGATCCCCGGGCTTGTGCCGGGCCGCCTCCTGCCGCTGATCCGCTCTGGCTCCGCTGAACATGCAGGTTCAAGGTCGCCCGGGGGTGACCGCAGCGCTAGTTGCGCCGGTGGCCAGCATCCCCACCCGCCTCTGCTCGGGGTCCGGAGCCGGCGCTTCTGCTCTGGACGTGACCGAGAGGTCCGCTCGTCCTTCTGCTTCCGCCGGGTTAACTGCCTGCGTTCATCCTTCAAGTCTCCGCCTGCCGGCTCCTCGGGCTGGAACGAACCCTTCCTCTCACCCTCTCCGCAGCTCCCTTCTGCCTGCCACTTAACAAAACTGTATTTTTGCTTCCCCGTTTGTGATTACGTGTGTGTGTGTAAAGTTCTGAGTCAATGCGTGAGGCAAAAATTCTTGTAGGGTCAAAATTACTCTTGAAAAATCGCCCATAAATCACAAGACATGACGTCTACACTCAACGCTTGATGTGCAGGTACACGTGGATAAAACAAGCAGTTAAGGGGCACAGCACATAAAAAATACCGATGCAATATTAAATTGTAAGTGCAAAAGAGAAAATGCGATCAGGTAAATGAGACTGCGTGCAACGCCACTGTACTTGTCACTGCCTAGTGTGCTGGACTGTAAGAGGCACGAAGGCGGGCCTCATCTGCCTTGGCTCACCACGGCATCCTCAGCGCCCGGCCCAGTGCCTGGCACTTCGTACACGTTCAATGATCTATCCCGAATAAAAGAACGAACGAAGGAATGCACACTCGCTGGGACTCCACGGCCCACAGACAAGGGGGTTCGAGAGGCGGGCGAGGACGGCTGGGCGAACTCCATCGCCGTGGCCGCGGGCTGGGGAGGCGGCGCTGAGACTCGCCTGGAGTCCAGCAAGCGGGCTCCGGACCGCGGCACCTGCACCTCCCCCCGAGGGCACCGCGCACGCCCCGCCCCGTCCCGCCCCGTCGCGCACGCACGCGCCCTGCAGCCCGGCCGCCCGGCCAGCTCGCTCGCCCAAGCTCACCGCGCGCCGGCTGCCCCTCGCGCCTGCGCCCGCTGGGGGGCGCTCCCCTCCCACCCCGCGCGCCCACACACGGGCGCCTCACGCGCCCCTGATTCTATTCCCGACCCCGGGCGCGCGCGCCGCCTCCTACCTGCGGGCTGGCGATTGGAGGCGGGCGGAAGGGCTGAGGGGGCTGAATAAGACGCTGGCATGAGGCGGGAGGCGAAAGAGCGAGCGGCCGCGGCGGACAGTCCGGGCACGGGCGCGCGCGCGCGCCCCCAGTCCTCGCTCCCTCAGCCGACTCCCGGCCAGAGCCCAACCCTGCTGCCGCGCGCCGCCCGCCTCGCCGCGCCTAATAACAACGGCGCCCGGGGTCAGGTGGCCGAGCGCGGACAGCGCCGCCATTGGCTCAGCGGGGAGCGCGGCGCGTTAGGATTGGTTGGGGGGCGGAGCCTAGGCCGGTGCGGGGGCGGAGCTGTGGAGGGAGGCGGGCTAGGAGGCAGCGGGGGCGGGGCCAGGCGGCGGTCCGCGCCTTTGTGCCCGGCGCGCGCTCTCCGCCGGCTCCGGCTGCAGCGCCGGCTGCATCAATAATTCAGAGCGGCGGCGGCGGCGGCAGCGGCGGGTGCGAGCTGGAGGCGGCGGAAGCAGCGGGGACCGAGCGGCAGCGGCTATGCATCCAAGTACGGCTGGGCAGCCGCGGCACCCCTGAGGTCCGGGCGGGGCTCCGGGAGCAACGCGCGGGGGGCACGCTTGCCTGGGAGTGCGAGGAAGAGCAGTAGTGTCCGGAGCGGCGTCTGCGAAGCTTCGAACGGAGCTGAGGAGGGGGCTTCGGAGTGGGGCTGGGGCGGGGGGGGCGGCTGGCGCAAGCAGCCCCCGGGGTGGGGGGCGGGGTGGGCGCCGGCGTCGCGATGCTGGGCGTCGTGGAGCTGCTGCTGCTGGGGGCGGCGTGGCTGGCGGGCCCGGTCCGCGGGCAGAATGAGACGGAGCCCATCGTGCTGGAAGGCAAGTGCCTGGTGGTGTGCGACTCCAACCCCACGTCCGATCCCACGGGCACAGCTCTGGGCATCTCTGTACGCTCTGGCAGCGCCAAGGTGGCTTTCTCTGCCATCAGAAGCACCAACCACGAGCCGTCCGAGATGAGTAATCGCACTATGATCATCTACTTTGACCAGGTGAGTGCTCCATGCAGATTGGTTTGCGGGGCGGGGGAGAGGTGGAAGGTTGATATTCGATCCACTCCACGGCTCTGCAGAGGCTCGGGGACAGGAGTTCGGGACTGACTCTTGCCTACTCCCTTCGTTCCTGTCTCTTTATAGGTACTAGTGAACATCGGGAACAACTTTGATTCAGAACGCAGCACTTTCATCGCCCCGCGCAAAGGGATCTACAGTTTTAACTTCCACGTGGTTAAAGTCTACAACAGACAGACCATTCAGGTCAGCCACCGCCTCAGGGTCGGGCCCCGGCTCCGTAGGGGGCTATTAGCCGCAGGAGTGAGCGGGCCGTATTGGGGTGGGCGATAGAAGGGGCAGCTGCATGTACCTGGGGTTGCTTGGTTGGACGAGTAGCAGGGCCTCACAGTTCTGTGGCTTCAACTGTTTCTTGCTGCTTTCGCTGGCTCTTGGAACCTAGTCCCCTTCCCACACAGAGTTTCCTGCCTTCACCTTCTGGGCCCCTCCAAAGAGGTTCTCCCCCTTTTCGACGGGACTGCAGGGATTTCCCATAGCGGTTGCTGGTTAGCATCAGAGACAGTTCCCTCTTCCCAGCAGATTTCTGCGACCCTCGCCTTCAGCACCACAGACAATGTCCCCATCCCCTGTCCCAGCTGGGAAGCCTGGACTCCTGTGCGGGTGCCTTCAGCACCAAGCTCAGGGGGGCTCCTGGCATCCCTCTGGGGACCGACTCTGGGTTTTTGAACCACCAGCGCCTGAGCCCAGGCGGTTGAAGGGTGGAGAAAGAAGGGAGGGGGTGTAGTGCTACTCCCTCTGGGCTCCAGCCGCGCTCCAGCCGGCACTCAGCGGCTTTCCAGGTTCCCGAAGGTGTCCAGCTTTCCTTTGGGCAGATACAGAAGGCAGGATGCACGGCTGGGGAGAGGGCGTTGGGCCTTTGGCTGCTGATGCCACGGCAAGGGCAAAAGCAGGCAGTGGTGGCACGGCTGGATCTGGGATAGGAATTGAGCCGGGTTTGGGGATGAAGCACAGAGTGCAGCGCTGGTGAAATTTCTCATAAGCCAGAACCTTCGCCCAGCTTCTCCACTCCGTCTCCACAGTTCCAGGCAGCTAGGACCAGGAGGAACCAGGGTTTTTGTTTGTTTTGTTTGTTCTCCGGAAACTCCAGTTGCCTGAGTTTCTCTTTGACGGGGGGGGGGGGGGGGGGGGGGTAAAAGTATCAGGGCACCTGAACTGTCTACGGGTTCATTAAACTGGATAAAAGAGCGCAGTCGGGACTTGCTTGGCGCGCTCAAGGAATGAAAGTGACTCTCTTTTGGGGGGCAGGCCCTTCCTGTTACCCAGTTTGGCTGTCTTTCGCCCCATTGGACCCTCAGCAGTAAGCGGCAAAGCTCCTTTTTCTACCCCCACCCCTTTCCACCATGTTCCCAGGCCTTTATGGCTGCTAGCCAGGTGGCAAAGGTTCGCGTCTTTACCGCCGCTTAGGTACCCGCCTAGGTTGCTCCTCTGAAGCAGGCCTTTCTCTTTCCCAGGTGAGCCTCATGTTAAACGGGTGGCCGGTGATTTCAGCCTTTGCTGGTGACCAGGACGTGACCCGGGAGGCCGCCAGCAATGGAGTTCTAATCCAGATGGAGAAAGGCGACCGAGCATACCTCAAGCTGGAGCGGGGGAACTTGATGGGGGGCTGGAAGTACTCGACCTTCTCCGGATTCCTGGTGTTTCCCCTCTGACTGGCTCATCGCCACCGGAATGGAGGCAGGGAGAGGGCGAAGGCAGGAGGAAGGCAGGAGGGGGAATGAGAAAGAGGCTGAAATTTAGAGGACGAGAAAGCGGCACGACTTGAAACTTCCTACGTGTTCCCCAGCTGTATCCGGGTAAAAGGTGCGCGCGGGTGGTCGGACTACTCTGTCCGTTTCCTCATTAGGAGAAGTAAATTCCGCTTAGCTCTGCGCACTCCCATTTCCAAAAATAAACTCGTCTCCCCCATTCCGGTTGAAGTAATCAAGAAAGACTGCCTTGTCATTGTTTCTACCCCCATGTTCCTATTCTCTACAATTTATACAAAAGAAACTTTGTATTTCACTGTATAATGTGAAATATGTTCCTCCTCAGACCCCTCTGAATCTTTCCACCTGCTGAAATCTAATATGCCCCTCCCCTCTTTTTAGTTTGGAGAGGGGATAAGGTTTTTGTTTTGTTTTGTTTTGAATGGGGGAGGTAGTTTTAATTTGGCAAGTATTGCTCTTAAAACACCGCTCAAGATTTAATTAGCTGAAGATACTTTGTGTCCTCCGCTGCTTGTTAGCAGAGAAAGGACTCACCTTAGGGGTGACTGGTTCAAAAATATATATAAATATATATCATTTGTATTCAAAGAACTCTTCCCAGTGGAAACTGGCTGTATTTCCGTATTTCTATGTCCTATTCGGAGTGATCGTGAAATCTAAGGCTGCTTGATGTCTTGGTGCTTGTCAATGCCCTCGTGTTCTGTGGCTCCACTAAATGCCAGGAGGTTCTTCCGGACGCTTCCCCATCCTCTGTAACATACGTGTGAATAGCCAAGATTTAATTTTGCTTTAACCCAATAAGGTTGAAGTGGGACTTTTATTTTTCTGGAACAGCTTTCTAAACTCCGCATCTTTCCCAGCTGCGAGGTTTGGGGGCGGGCTGTGGAAGGGCGAGGCTCAGAGGCGCGGGAAGTCGACTTGGTGAAAACGCAACCCGGGAAAGGCCGGGGCTCGAGCGCATCCTTGCGAAGCCGGCCTGCGCTCCTTTTTGCGCCAGGCCTAGAGCCAGCCCCGCGTTCGCCTGTGCTCCCTGCTTTGGCCGAAATCTTGTTAGGCCCGGCTCCACTACCGGCCTGGAAGCGAAGTTTGGATTTTCCAAAGTCCAAATGCATCAGGAAGAATCCCAATTGGAGGAGCCGGCACGACTCCCACGCCTCTGCCCCTGGATTTCCCCACTGTCCGCCCCACGGTTCCCGAAGCAGCGAATGTTTTATAGCACCGCCTCTGAATCCCGAGTCCGCCCGCCGTATTACCCGGGCGCCCAGGACCTGTAATTGCGCTCAATGCAGGACTTTCATTTAAGAGGTTCGTCCAGGAGTTTTGATTGTATCGGAACATAATGTGAAAGCAAAATTGAAATAAACGACTTCGTTTTAAGTCTGGAAGTATGACCCAGTCGCTTCAGCAGCGGGGAGGTCGGGCGCCAGGAAGCGGGTGGCAGCCAAGGGCCTGGGGCAAGAGTCTGGGCCTGGATAAGCACCTCTGGCTTTGATCCTTTTAGAAGTTTTTTCTTAGCCGAGATTCAGGGGTGAATTTAATTGGCTTCTGGGGGGTGGAGAGAAGGGGGGTAATAATAGCACAATAAGCAATGTTTCTCGTAATTCCTGCGGCTCGTCTGATTGAAATTCACCGAGCACGCGGCCTTCCTTGAAACGCGGACCGGTTCCACCTCCGCGCTCAATCCAGGGGGCCCGCAGCCCTAACCCCGCTCTCCGAAGCCCCAGCGGCCCGGGGTCCCCAGGGGGATAGCTAGGGACTTCAGGAGTGAGGAGTGCTTTTCTCTATCTATCCCACAATTCTCTCCCCGTAGTCAGTTCCCAGGGAAGTGGGGATGAGGTGCAATCCTGAACCCTAGAGAGATTTAAAAAGAAAAGCTATTCTTTTTAAAAAGGGACACTTTAAAAAATGCTTTCTCCGCATTCTTCCGGTTGGGAGGGAGAGATCACGGAGAACTGGAGTCTTCGGCGGAACTAGCTCCATCCAACCGCTCTGTTCCTGAACAGCCAGTCCGCCAGGCATGCACCCACGGTGCACCAGGTACTCTCCTCTCCGCCTAGGATGAGGGCTCATGGGCCCTGCTGGTTGGGTAGTCACGACCCAAGGAAGCAGAGCCCCTAACACGCCGTCAGCTTGCTTGCTGTGGGTGGTTGGTCACCCCTCTTCCTCGGGAGGGTACCACCAGCGTGTCTGTCCAGGCTTTGGGACCACCAGGCTGTGCTCCAGTGGGTGACTTTGGCAAGTCCTCCTCTGGCCTCAGTTTGCCCAACTTATAAAGACAAAGAGGAATTAAAAAATCTTCAAGAGTCCCTCCTGCTCTGAGATTCCAGCCATCCTCTGTTACTTGAACATGAGCTTGCAGTTCTTTGGCCTGGGTTTAATGAGTCCTGGCTGTTACCTGCAACTGATCTGGTTCCTGGGGGCAGTCTCCTGAATGCTAGGCCTGAGGCTGGGGTGGAGGCAAAGAGGAAGCCTGTCTATCCAGGAACTCAGGCTCACCTGGAGCCCCAGCTCTGAAGCCCGGAAGGTGAACCAGAAGGGAGAAAGTGGGCCCCAAGAGGGACAGAGAGGGGAAGTTATCCCTTGATTCTGTCCTGGTTCTAGCTGAGGGAGGGCCCCTGTCTTCCCAAAGGTCTGATTTTGGCATTAGAGACCCTTCTCAGACTGGCTCCAGCCACTGCTGATCCCTTCCCTCTGCCATTTGTTGAGCCCATCTCCCACTCCTGTCTTCATGCCTCTGCACCTGCTGTTTCTTTGCTTCAATTGGAAGCACCCTTTCTCTCCTCTACTTTTCAAAATCCTGTCTTTCTGGGGATCTAAGCAGTTCAAGTAAGAACCTGCCTCCTCTGGGAAGCCTTTCTGTAGCTGCTTTTCCAAGGTTCACTGGCCCCTCCTCGCTCTCCCAGCAGGCCTTGTTTGGCACTGGTTGGCAAGGGAGATATCTGGGCCTGGGCCTGCTTCCTGCTCTGCAGTGGGTTCCAGGGGTTAGTGGTACCCACTCCAGCAAGCTCTCAGAAGTGCTAAGCAGGCAGTCCTGCCCCAGAAGCCCCAGGGGAAATGTGTTCTCCACCCTCCCCTAAACTGCCCTTATCTTCAGGCCTGAGCCTCCCATCAGTCTGGGTGGAGATGTGGACAGCTCTCCCCAGGGACCTAGAGTTGGAGTTAGAGGCCTCACTGGGGCAGGGCACTTGTCAATTGGGCCACCTCCCTCACCTCTGGGATAGAGGTGGGGGTGATCATTACCTGTGCCAGAGGCAGGTGAGTCAAGCTTCATCTGAAAATTGTGCTCCAGCTGAGAGGGAACCAGGTACTCCTAACTGGTGTGTTGGGGACTGAGAGGGATAGAGGAAAAAAGGCCAGCGGCTCAGTGGAGACTACATCCCTGCCCCAACCAGAGGCTAGGGAGGGGGCCCATCCTAAAACCTCCACCTCACCGTGGTTCCTTTTAATGCTTAGAACCTTCTAGGCCCTTTCAGATCTGGACCGTGCCTCCTGCTTTCATCTCATATAAACCTGATCAGAATAGAGCCTGTGGGGGTTCAAGGACCACCCACCCCCTCATTCAGCCTCCCTCTCAAAAGTCTCAAAGAATCCTCCCCTGCCCAGGTCTTCTTGGTTACTTACTCCTCTCCCGTCTCCTGGAAGCCTTCCTCACCCCGGAGAAGCAGAGTGATTACCCCTTCCTGGCCTCCCTCTTTGCAGCGTGGTCTTTCTTACCTCCCTCCCCCAGCCCCCAACCCCAGTTTCCTGCGGGCTGCAGCAGTGTTAGGGGTTTGGTGCGGGGGGAGGAGGGGACTCAGGAGGTTTCTAGGACCCAACGAGCCCAGACCTGACTTCCAGGCCCGGGTTTTCCGGGCGGCGCCGGGTGCCTGTGGGAGCCTCCGGGCCAGCGCGGGATCGCTGGCGAGAAGCCGGGGTCACTCGCGTGTGCTGTCTCGAGCCGTCCCGGGCTCCGCTAGGTCCTGCGCAGTCCCCGTAGCTCGCTCACACGCCCGCCACGGCTTCCACCGTCCCCAGAGCTGGGAGCGCGCCCCCCGGAGCTGTGCTGGAGCGCTAATGCTCCAAACCCGGGTGGACCGGCTCCTAAAGAGAACATAATTACCCAGCTGGGGAGGGAACCTCACCCCACTCTTTAATTGTGCCTTGATGGGGGGATGGGCGCGGAGCGAAGGGGCGGGACGCTCCCGCGGGTCCCAGGCGGGGTCCTGATGTTTCAGGCGGGGTCCTTGGCCCCTTCGGACCAAGTGGAGGATGAGACACCATGCGCTGCGGACTCGGCCTGCTACTCTGCCCCTGGCTTGAGGTGCGACCCAAGACTGCTCCCCTTGTCCCCCCCCACCCCCCCGCCCGCCACTTCCCTGTCTGAACTTTTCCCTCAACTCCCAAGTGAGAGGGGTGGGCTAGATGTCTAGGGTTTGCTCCGAGACATCTTTTCGGATAAACGCGTCGGTGAGTCTAAGCCTTTCGCCTCCCTGCAACCAGCCATATAACTCCAGGGGTGCGCTTGGTCCAGTCCTTGTCACCCCCACTGGCTTTCAAACAAAACTGAAACCTATTACCGACTCTGACTCTGCGGGAGGCCAGCAGTGCCCTGGAACTGGGAGGTCAAGCCTGGAGGGAAAGCGCAGGTACACCTCCCTTTGAGCCAATTTAATTCGGAGGAAAAGGTTTCCCAGGGGCGATTACAAAGGTCTCTTGATCTCTTTGCACAAAGCTCCTCATTGGAGATACATCCACACTCTCTGAGCCTCAGTTTGCTCATATTTCAAATGGGGATAGTAATGCCTTCACAACAGGGTGGTTGAGAAGACTGCGCTAAAAGGTATGAAAATGCTCAGCGCTGCCCTAGCCCTACCCATAAGTAGGTGCTGAATAAATGGTAGCAACAGTAAGGAGCAGTGGACACCTGGGGCATCACCCTATCACAGAAGCAGGATATAGGGGAACATCTGTGTATTTATCAAATAAATAATAAAACTAAAACCAGATAGGAAGAAGGACACAGAGCAAGTGAATGGTAGAATTAGGATCCTACAGCCTTTGTTTTCCCTGCGCACCTGTCTCCCCACCCCCTCTAGTCAATAACAAGAACAGACACCTGTATTCCCTAAGTGTCTTTCATTTCCATCCCTGTTGCTCATATATTTGCATTGGCCACTATGGATGAATATTCTCTGGTTTTATGTCAGAATGCTCTCCCCGTTAGGGATGAGCCCTGTTTCCATGTCTGTGTCCCTTCAGAGGGTGAGCCCCTCTAAGGTGGGTACCGCATCCTGTTCATCTTGCTTGGCTCTGGGCCTCCCATGGTGCGTGGCACAGAACACGTGTCTGTGATGGTGTCATGAATGAAACCAAACTGTGCCTGGTGTGATCGCAGGACATTGACCCCACCAGTGAAACTGCCCTTCAGGGGAACTTCCCAGATCCTTCAGTCCTCTATCTCCTCCTCAGTGGCAGGAATGCTGACATGGAAGTGCTTTCAGACCCTGTGCAGGCAGAAAAACCTTCCCAGGCACCTGTACTTACTCTCACCTCTCCCATTTTATTCTGAGCTCAGCCTGCTCCCCAAGGAGTCCCAACTTTGACCATGGAATGGCAGCAAGCAGGGACAGCAAGGAAGAGGCCAAGATTAGATGTATGGGTGGTGTTTGAAGTTGTTGCTAGGTCTTCTGACTGGAAAAACACTTTTAACTGGGAACATACTTCAGGCAGTAGTGAGGAGACGCAGTGTAGCTGAAATCAAGAAGGAGAATTTCATGATTATAAAGAAAGGATTTCCGGTTGTGTAGTCACAGCCCAGAGCCTAGGGAGGTCTTTGTTCATCTTGCTAAACTCTGAAGAGGTCAGGGAAGAGGTGCAGGGGAGGGACCAGCGACTGAAGGGATTGACCCCCGCCTAACCCGAGCAGGCTCCAATCTGACCTTTAAGGCTTCACTTGAGCTCCAACCACCTCATATGCACAGCTGTCTCTGACCCCCATGCATCAGGACCTCACTCTCTGCTGACCACCTGAACTCTCCTATTCAGATGACACCCTGACCACAACTCTGCTGGGCACTGAGCTCCATAAGGATAAACCCTCATCTGCTGTTCCCCACAGAGCACCTAGTGCCTGGCACAGTGTCAGGGCTGGTAGATGCTCTATAAATGTTCCTTGAATGAATGGGTGAGTGAACACAAGAATGGGTGGGCAGACAAAGGGAGGGATTGCTGGTTGCATCATGAGTGTATCTGCCTGATCCACCAGACTGTGAGCTCTGCAAAGGTATTTACCTTGTTATTGGCTTAATTTACATCTTCAGTGCCTAACACAGTGCCTGGAATAGGGTCGACATGAAAAGTGTATCTTGAATGGATGGATGGATGGATGAGGAATTATAGTACTCTGGCAATGAGATTCCTTGGACTGTGATTCTGAAGTGCAGGCTTGGCATGGTGCTCCTCTCTAAATCTCCACCATCACCCAGACAGCCTCGTTTATTCTAGAATGGAATGGAATTGTACCTGTTGTCTGGAGTTGACCTTATGGCACAAGTTGTCCTTGATGCTGTTGCCCTGCCCCAGCCCCAACACGCACCTTAGAGGGCAGGGGTCATATTTTATTTTCCTTAAAGGGCAGGAATACCCTCCCTTTCTTCCAACACCTAATGATATGATTCAGTATTGATTGATTGGTTGTTTAACCCAGGATCAAGCCATGAAGTCTCTGGAAATGGGTGGAGTTGAAGCCCTTGATTATGGTGATAAAGCCCAGAAGGTTTTTCAATGGTGCCAGAAGAGTGGCAAGATGTTGACAGTAGCCACACAATGCCTTGCCAATGAGGGAGCTGGTATTTCCCCAGCAGACCCTGCTTTGTGGCTAGCCATATGGTCTCTGGGTTTTTGTTCTAGCTGAAAGCAGGATGACCTCTGAAATCCCCTCACAGCTTTGGGTTCTGCTGCAGACCGTGGAGGTGGAGTGGGCTCAGTTGGTTTCCTCTGAAGAAAATCAAGGATTCCGCAAATCCTCCTCCTTCCTCAGACCCAGTGTCCAGCTGGGAGTTCAGCCCAACAAAGAGTTCTCTAGAATGCTCTGCTAGCCAGCAGCAACCTACTTACTCAGGTGAGGCTCCAAGAGCCTTTTCTTCCATCATCAGAAATTACTGCCTACTTTCAGGGAAACTTTCAAAGAGGGAAGAGGGAATTACTAACAAAGGAGAGGCAACTGGGCATCTCATTCTCCTCATTTAAAAAGAAGCTGTGTGCTCTGCCCAGATCTGGTATTGGATAGACTCTCCTTTGTATTCTGAGAGACTCAAAAATAAACTCCCCAATGTGTACTTGTGCTGAGAAGTTCAGATGATTTTATAATGACTGAGTGGCTCCAAATATGCAGCTGATGTAGAGCCTGCTATTTTACTAACTCATCTTGATCAAAGTTGGTCAATTTAGGTCTCAGAAATATTCCAAATTCTCTCTCTCTCTCCCTTTCTCTCCTTTTGAAGGAGTTCATTTCAGGTAGATGGATTATTTACTTATTCTGAAGATGCCAAGGGAGAGGGCATGTTAGCAATACCAATTGAGCTGTGGGTGCGGGCTTACAGCTCATCCTTCACGTGGCATCTGAGTATCTGGTGCTTTTCCTTCCTTCTCCTCTGGGCTCTTGGATGCTGGCCAAGTGGGAACTTGCTTGGCAGGTTCACCAGCATGTGGGCCTAAATAATCTCCTGCATCAATCTGAGTGACAGTGGTGCTCCTTGAGGCTGTAAAGTTGGCAGCTGTTTTCTTCTATTGCCTAAATGTGTCCCTGTCTCTGTCATGAGAAGCTGGGGTCCAGGCTGAGGGTAGAAGCAAGTCTGTTCCCCCAGGATTGAAACTAGATGACCTCTAGGATCCCATTCCAACTGGAAGCCTATGAAATGCAAGATTCTCTGGATGGTAGTTGGGGTCTTTTGAGTTTCCAGCTTAAAACTATCCCCAAAATCCTACCTTCAAGGCTTAGCCAACAGGAAAACTATGTGGTGACTAGCTTTTGGAGCAGTGCTATGAATCTTCTTTCCCTCTTAATTCTCTCTCCCATCAGTAGCCTGAGTGAGCTTCTCGAGCATAAACCAAACCACACCACGTGAATCCTCTGCTTGAAATCATCCACTGTCTTCACAATGCACTGTGACTTCTTATAGTGGCTTGCCAGACTTCCGTGATCTGGTCCCTATTGACCCTTACAACATCATCTTCTCTTGTTTCCCTCTACTGCAGAGTAGCTCATTCCATTGTTAGTTCCTATAATATGCCAAGCTCTCTCCTGTGTCAGAACTTTTGTACATGTTGATCTTTTGGAGGCAAGGAATACTCTTCCATCCCCATGCTTTGCATGGCTATCTCCTCTTTCATGTTTCAGCTGGCCACCCCTGATAACTCTCTCTGATACTGAGCTGTTTCCTCTCTTACCAGTTGAGCTTCAATACATCTCCCCAGAACACTCATTTACCTGTATACGGTCTCTCCTTCCCTGGAACAGGAACCTAGTCTGTCCTTGGTGTTACCTTACCCTTAGAGTTTGGAACAGAAGCTGGAATGGTAGGGGTTTGATTCATATACAAACAACTGAATGGCAAATCAGCCATCCAGTCATATTTCCCAGAGATCAGGGCTTCTGCTCCATCAGGGCAAAGCCATTTTCTCCTCAGTTAGAAGCTCAAGGGAGCCACTAAACATGTCACCTACCAGAAGTCATATCCATCCAGAGGGAAAGTATGCTGGAAGCCCTGAAGTCAATGGTGGGGGCTGGAAAAATGGTCTCTTATCATCCACAGGCCCAATGAGTGAGTCTTTTGCTTGTTAATATCTGTTGTTAAAAATGCTTAATTCAGCTAGCCTTGCAGTTGAGCTAGGGAAAACTGAAGTGAACTGTGGATTATTGAATTTTTCCCACTGAAGTTATTCTGCAACAGACAAGCACAAACAAGAGAACGAGGAGTAAAGGACCTTGGTCTGGGGCAGGGGTGAAAAGCAGCTTAGATGCTGTTCCCGGAACTGTAACTCTGCTTGGAGCAAAGAAGGGCAATGAGGTGGGGGCTGAGGGAGGAGAGTGAGGGCTGGAGAATCATATGCACACAGAGAAGACAGCTTCTTAAGTCTCCCCAAGATGGGAGAAGGGAGCATCAGGGGCAAAAATGGCAGCAATGTGAGTCTAAGGCTGTTGAAAAAAAGATATATGTGCTCAGCCTGCCGAATATCCGCCACAGAAGTATCCAGGTAGCCTGGAGTTGTCAATCAAACATTTATGCGGCAATACTTAGCTCACAATCATTGCGCACATGCACAGCACAGGCTGTTCTGGACAGGTCCTATACAGAAACCCAGGCAGAGGGCCTGCCTTGCCCATGGCCCAGCCGAAGGGAGTATAGTGCAGAGAAGGATAAGAAATTAGGGTGAAGGGCTTGGCTGTCTGTCTTGTTTGCTTTAATTCTCTCCCTCCCACACCACTGTGGACTCCTCATGGACCAAGTAAATTTTCATGACCTTTGGGTTTCAGCCTCCTTTATAGGGTAGAGTGGGGGGTGCCTGTTAAGGAAATAGCCTTTGAATAAAGCAGGGCTGGTTTTGAGGGCTGCCTTTGTCACTGGATGAATCAGTACTCTAGAAACTCAACTCAAACCACACTTAGCGCCACCTTCCCCAAGTAATGTATTGGCTTCCATAACTTAAAAAAAAAGAAAAAAAATTCAAGGATGATTGACTTCAGGTGTGGCTGGTCCAGGCCGCTTAAACAATGTCACCAGAGATCTGCCTCTTTTCACATCTGGATTCATTTCCAGGCCCCCAAATGGGGCAATTTATCTCCAGCAGCTCCACAGGCCTACATCTATCTATCTGGTTTCCCCATTAGGAAGAGAGCCCTTTTTCACCAGAACTCCAGAAAAAAAATCCAGAGCTGATGAATATCAGACTGAATTAAGTCAGGTGCGTTGTCAGAACCAGTCTCTTTAACCAGAGAAATAAAATGAGCTAATTGACCAGGTATGGAGCCAGGTTGGAGGTAGAGGTGGGGAGAGGCAGGCCTGTCCAGGGGCAGCTGGTACCAAAAAAGGTGGAAATCATGTGGGTGAATAAAAACAGTAGATGTCTACCACCACAGCTGCTCCCTGGCTGTGTGACTGAGTAAGGGGCTTAATGTTTCTGAGCTTTGATTTCCTCATCTGTTAAAATAAGATAAGCAATGATATTTAATTCTGTTAGGATTAAGGGGGTAATACCTATGAAAGATTTAATAGGGCATAGGACATAGTAAGTGCAGAGTAAATAGTAGTTATTGTTATTGCTCCCAAGACAATTTTTGTCCATGTACCCTGCCAATGTTATTTAATTATATCACGAATATATCTCTTTTTTTCCCCTGGAGAGAGCACAAGCTCCTTGTGGCCAATGCTTATTGAATCCAGATCATCTGGGGATCTTGTTAAAATGCAGATTCTACAGTGTCGGCAAGGATGTGGAGAAAAAGGAACACTTGTGCACTGTTGATGGGAATGCAGACTGGGATAGTCACTCTGGAAAATAGTATGGAGGTTCCTCAAAAAGTTAAAAATAGAACTACACTACAATTAAGTAATTGCATTACTGAATATTTACCCAAAGAATGTAAGAACACTAATTCAAAAGGATACATGTACCCCTATGTTTATAGCAGCATTATTTACAGTAGCCAAGATATGGAAGCAGCCCAAGTGTCCATCAATTGATGAATGAATAAAGAAGATGTGGTATATATACACAATGGAATATTATTCAGCCATAAAAAATGTAATCTTGCCATTCGCAATGAGATGGATGGAGCTAGAGAGTATTATGCTAAGCAAAATAAATCAGAGAAAGACAAATACCATATGATTTCATTCATATGTGGAATTTAAGAAACAAAACAAATGAGCAAAGGGGGAAAAGAAGAGAGAGAAACAAAGCAAGAAAGAGATTCTTAACAATAGAGAAAAAATAGATGGTTACCAGATGGGATGGGGGTAGGGGATGAGTTAAATAGGTGATGGGGATTAAGGAGAGCACTTATTGCAATGAGCACTGGGTGATGTATGGAATTGTTGAATCACTGTATTGTATACCTGAAACTAATATAACACTGTGTGTTAACTAACTGGAATTAAAATAAAAAGTTAAAAAAATGCAGTTTCTGATCCTTCAAATCTGGGTTGGGGCTTAAGATTTTCAATTCTCATAAGCTTTTCAGAATTGACTCTTTTTCAAGAATTTTCCAATTCTGATAGTCTTTGCAAAATTCCATGTGATGAATTCCAGACCACACTTGAGTAGCAAGGACCATGTATATCCCACAGTTATTCTCAAATACCAGTCAATAGATGTGTTGTATCAGAACCACCTGGGTTTTTTTTGGGGGGGGAAAGAGAATTTACTGGTGTCTCACATAACGTAATAGAGACATAAGTATGAGAGACAAAGATTACATCAGGCATAATTTGGTCACTAGTCCTGATCACCTGGTCACCTGGTCTCTGTCTCCCTCTTTCTTGTGCTTAGTTCATTTCATTCCTCACATTCACATTATAGCTGCAGAAGCTCCAACCCTTTCATTGTCTCTGCTTCAAACTCTCCATCCCAGAAGTCTTTGCAAAATTCTCATGGTATCTCATTGGCTCTGAAGGGGTTCCATGCTAATCTCTAAATTCATTTCTATGGAAAGTCAATGCAGGCTCTGATTGGTCAGGACTAAATCTTATCCCCCCTGTGAAGTCAGAGTGCGGGTCTCTTCACTGAAGCATCTAGAATGAAGAGTGTGTGTTGTGTGTGTGTGCAGGAGGATTTCCAAAATAAAATTGAAAGCTAGCACAGAAAGTCAAGGGCCACCCAGACTCAATTCCAACCCCAGGACTCTTATGTCCAAATTTCGCATAGCTAATGGGTATCTCAGATATGACATGTTCAAATGGAGCATCTGATCTTTTCTCCCCATATCTACTCCTTTTAATTTTTCTAATACCAGTTAATGGCAACCCCAATCTTCTGATAGCCCAGACCAGAAAGCCTGGCATCATCCTTTACTCCTCCTTCTCTCTTATACCCAACATTTAATTCATCAGCAAATCCTATCAGCTCTACCTTCAAAAAAATCCAGTAGCCATCTAATCCAGGCCAGGAGCTTCTTGTCCTTGGACAGTGGTAGTTGCCTGGCTTGTACTCTTGCTGCCCTTCGTCTATTCTCCCCACAGCAGCCCCAGTACGATCCTGCTAAGATATGTCAGATCATGGTGCTCCTTTGCTAAAATTTCCAAATGGGTTCCCTGCTCATTTAGAAAATCTAAACTATTTATCAAGGCCTTTCAAGATGTGCCCCCCACCCTACCCCGCCCAACTACTTGCCTGACCTCATTACCATTCACCTGGAAGCTTGTTAAAGTGCACCTGCCAATTCCTGCCCCAGATATTCTGATTTGGTAGTTCTGGGCTGGGTCTGAGGGTTCTGCATTATCACAAGTGCCCTGTGTGATTTTGATGTGCAGCCTGGTTTTGCAAACAACTGCTCTCAACACCTAGCCTGGGCTAAGGTATGGAAAGAGTGAACAAACATCTGCTGAATTAGCATGTCATCTTCCCTTTGTGTGTGGTCTTCAGGCTGAAGCAGAAGTGATTGGGGAACAGGGTTACCTATAATTTCCTGTAATGAAATCTGATTATACATAGTTTGTTACTTCTATAATACTGAAGAGATCACTTGAGAAGTGTAATTAGCATCAGCTTGCTTCACAGGAGAAGGGGTGTCCTGCCTGTGCTGGTGTTGGCAAACGTGTTTGCCTCTCTGTAGGATGCCTGGGAGGCTGTTTGGTGACCACATCCTTCACTTTCACTTAATGGTGACAGCCCACTGCAGCCCACGGTGTTTCTGCCTGGTGTCTGCGCTGATAATGAAGGCGGCTTCACCAGAGCCCTTGTACAATCTATCCCTGCTGGAGAGCCTGCCTGCCTGACTTGTGTCATTTTAATTTGGCCCTTCACACTGCTAAAGTCACCTTGCTTGCTGTCCCTTTCTGCCTATTGCCATTCTTGGGCCTGACTATCTCCCGAGGTGTGAGCTCCCAGCTGCTTCCTTTTCTCACCCCTACCTTCTGGACCATGCAGCCCCAGCCCTCTTGACCTGGTCTTGGGGGCCCCTACCCCACCTTCCACCAGCTCCTACAGCTGTCCCTGTGACAGGCTCAGAGCTTCCTGCTGCCCTATTTTTATTAGGATGTCAGATTAATTTCCAAGTGTAAGAAAACCTGCATCAAAGGCCCAAGTCCATAATCTTCTCACTGGAGCCTCAACCTGGAGTTCTGGGAAGTGTCTATGGGGACACTTTGTAAGAAACAGAAATGGGCTATTTTAAGCAGAGGAGGAATTTCTTAATATACCTTATGGCAGCAAAGCCTGGAGAAATAGGCTCAGGAAAAGGCAGGAAGTAAGACAGCCCTGAGGGGAGGGTCTTGGGAGCAGGCAGAGACTTCAGGAGCCCACCTCCAAGATGCATCAGTGATAGTAATTTCCATTCTTGTGTCACGAGGCTCAACATTTAACATCCTGGAGAAAGGATTACCTCACAGCTCACCCCTCATCTAGGGAAGCACTGTGCATCATGATTGTCCATCATACCAAGGATGTTGATAACGCAGCTGAGAGAGTTCCTCAGGATGAAGCATAACCGAGGTGTGGGCTCCAGAGCCAGGCTGCCTGGGTTCGTATCCCAGCTCAGCCATGATTCATGGTGTAGCTCTCAGCAAGTTATTTATTTATTTTGGTCTGGGCTTCAGTTTTCTCATCTGAAAAATGGGGGTAATAATAATATCTACTTCATAAGATTCTGGTGAGGCTTAATTGAATGAATATATGCAAAACACTTAAAATAGTGCCAGGCACACAGTAGACGATCAGCATTAATTACCATTGGTAAGACCAAAAGGAGGGGGTGTGGCTGCATGGATGCTCAGAATGCTCTCTCCATAGGATTTTTGTACATCCCTCCTCAACCTCTAGCTCGGATTTTCTTGTGGTTTGTCACCGTCTCCCCCAGTGTAGGTGGTACCTGGTTAGGAGGAAAGAAACCTCAGGAACTTCCTGGCCCATAGGTTTCATGAACACAGAGGGACAGGTCAGGACAAAATATTGATCAGCAGCATAGGCTTTAGAGGCAACTTGACCTTGTTCAAATTCCGGTTCTGCTACAAACAGGTGTGTGACCTAGGTTAGTTGTAGAGTGTCTCTGTGCTGTATAGAAAGCAGGATAATAAAAGCTTACTTCTTTGGGACGGTCCATCCACTCAAGCCAAAAATAGTTATTGAGCCCCTACTAGGAGCCAAACATTGTTCCAAGTGCTGGGATTACAGCATGAACTAAATAGACACACCCCTGCCCTCGAGAAAATAGGCATACCTTATTCCAGCTATCATACAGTTGCATAATTCCAGAGTGATAGGACGATGGAAGAACCACCTGCATACAGAACTGTGAGCTATGAGGAGGTCTCATTTTGAGCTGAGATTTGAAGTGTGACTAGGAATGAGCTAGGCCAAGGTTGGGGGGTGGGACAGAGCACAGCATTCCAGGCAAAAGAAACAGCATGTACAGAACCCCCAAAGCGTAATACATCACAGTTCTGTGGAAACGTTGGGAGGACTGATAAAGGGCCAATGTTGCCCCAGGTCAGGGAGGGAAAGGGAGTCTGTCTGGCCTGGAAGGGGACAAGAGTGGAGGCAGGTGATCCAGTGACAGCCATTCAGGCTTAGGGATAGAGATGGCTAGGACTATGGCAATGACAGTGAGGTTGGAGAACAAGTAGATGGATTTGGGAGATATTTGGGAGTTAAATCTTTATGATTAATGATGGATTAGGATACAGAGGTGAGGGAAAGAGGGTGTCAAGGGTGTTCTCTTTGATTTCTCCAAGATTTCTGGTTATGCTATAAGATGGCAGTGTTGCCACTCCCAGAGAGGAGAGCTGGATCTGGGGGCAGGAGGGGGTGTGAGGTCAGTATGGGACATGTTGCATTTGAAGTTCCTTTGAGACATCATACATCAGTGTCATATAGACAGCTGGATATCTAGGTCTGGAGGCCAGAGGACAGGTCTGAGCTTGAGGAATAAACTTGGCCCTCACAGGCATTAAGAGATGATCTGGCTGAGGAGAGACCCGGAGACAATTTGGAGAAAGCTCTTAGAAAGTGTGGCCATGTTACAAAGATTTAAATGATTGTTGAGCACGTGTATGTGTGGACACGTGCACACGAGTATATGTGTATGCATACATGTATGTGCGTGTGTGTGCTCCTATAGCCAAATCTCTCCTCTTGGGGCTGCTGCTGTGATTGGCTTCTGGCAGGGTGACTTTCACCTCATATTTGCTCCTATTGTCACCTAATAAAGGCTAAGATCCAGAAGGGGCCACCCTATGGTGGGAAGAGGAAAAGGAACTGGTGAGGTATGAAGGTGGTCTTACGAAGCTTCTTTCACCTACACCCACCACACATGCAACTCAGACCTGACACTTTGATTGAACTTAAATTCTTTCTTTCTAAGGGCTTCCCTGGAAGAATTATGAGCCCAACTTCCCCTGACAACACCAGGGGGAGGATGATATTGGCAATGGCATAAAAGCAGAGGAGAGAGGGAAGAGCAAAAGAGGAGCATTTATCCTGAGCAGGGTCCTCAAGCACCAGACACCTTCTGAGCAAGACAGAGAGAAACCAAGGGTTTTAAAAATAGAACTGCTACACTGCCTCAGGCAAGGAAACAACCCAGGATAAAGTCGACCTTCCTGATTCTAAGCAACTGATCCCCACTGAGGCAAAGAAGGCCCCTGAGCCCCAAAGAGGAGATGGAGGGCAGCCGGGCAAGAGGAGAGGGACTGTAATTGGACTCTGGGCCTGAAGCTTTGTCCTGAAGTGGCCAATGTATTCTCTGCCTCTGAAGAGAGAGCAGGTCCATGGGGCACGTGGGGCCCTTAATGCAGACAGCAGTATCTCCAGAGATGGCAAGGCAATTGGCAATAGGGCAAGCTGTTTCTGGAAGAGACCAGAACATCTGCATGCAAGCACAGGTTACTGTCTATAAAACCATTCTCAGAAGGTACAATTCCCCTTCTTCAAATGATGGCAGGGTTACAAAGTTAAGGATAACAGCACTGGTGCTCTGGGGAAGCTGAGGGACTGGGGAGGATGTAGGCATGGAGAAATGCGGCCAGTGCTTTGGTAGGGAGAGGTACCAAGCCCCATGGGAGCTTGGAGGAAGCAGAGGGCTTCAGAGAGAATATGACTTTGTTTTGTTTTTAGTAGACTTTATTTTTTAGAATAGTTTTAGACTGATAAAAAATTTAAGAAGATAGTACAGAGAATTCTCCCATACCCTCTTACCCAGTTTCCCCTAACAGATTAACATTAGTATGGTACATTTGTCACAATTAATGAACCAATATTAATATATTATTATTAACTAAAGTCCATGCTTCATTTAGATTTCCATAGTTTTTACCTGATTTTTTTTTTTTTTTTCTGTTCTGGGGTCCTATCCAGAATGATGCATTATATTCACTTGTCATGTCTCCTTAGGCTCCTCTTGGCTGCACCAGCTTCTCAGAACTTCTCTTGTTTTTGATGACTTTGACAGTTTTGAGGAGTACTGGTCAAGTGTTTTGTAGGATACCCTTTTATCAGAATTTGTCTAATATTTTCCTCATGATTAGAGTGGAGTTACGGGTTTTTAGGAGGAAGACCACAGAAGTAAGTGCCTTTTTCACCACGTTTTATCAAGTGTACATCCCATCAGCATGTTTTATCACACTGACACTGACCTTAATCACCTGGCTGAGGCAGTGTTTGTCAGGTTTCTCCATGGTGAAGTTAATCTCCTTCTCCTCTCCAGACTGTATTCTGGATTTTTAAAAAGATTTATTTATTTATTTTAGAGAGAGAGGGAGAGCGCTTACAGCGGGGAGCAGGTAGAGGGAGAGGGAGCGAGAAAATCTCAAGCAGACTCCCTGCTGAGTGCGGAACCCAGCATGGGGCTCGATCTCATGATCCTGAGATCATCACCTGAGCCGAAACAAAGAGTCGGACGCTTAACTTGACCGAGCCACCTAGGGGCCCCTCCAGACTGTATTCTTTGGAAGGAAGTCAATATGTACAGCCCATGTTTAAAAAGTAGGGGGTTATTCTTCCTCTTCTTGAGAGCTGAGTATGTATCTACGTGAATTTTTTGGAATTCCTCTGCAAAAGAAATTTGTCTCTTCTCCCTCATTTACTTATTTATTCAATCATTTATTTATATCAGTATGGGCTCCTGGATATCTACAGTTTCGGTTACAATCTAATACTACTTCATTTTGTTGCTCAAATCATTGCAGCTTTGGCCATTAGAAGCTCTTTCAATTAGTTCCTGTCTCTTTGACATGCCCCCTTTGACATACATTTTTAACTTCTTCACTTTTTTGGTACTATAGCATGCTCAAGGCTCATCTTGGACATTTCCTGCTCCAGTCCTAGAATCAACCATTTCTTCAAGGAGCTCAGTTTCCTTTATTAGAATGGTATTAGAAACCAAGATCTGGGCACCAGGTGTGTTCATTGCTACTGGGGTGTCATTGTTTCTGGGCCTCTCAGCTGACAGAGCAAGAAAATGTATGTATGTATACTAACCCATGCATATACACACATTTGTAACTATTTCTCTATGTAACCATTTGTATCTATATTAAATGAAAGGTGAGTTCATACTACTGTCTCTAATCTGTTATCAATCACATGGATCACTGTGGCCTTCTCTTGTTTGTATGTAAATTCCCACACTAACAGTGATAAACTTGGCTCATACCACCCAACATCCATATACTTAGTTGTTCGATTCCAGTATACATTTATAGTGGTTTCAGAATTATTAACCTAAGTAGCTGTATAGGAAAAAGACTTTATCAAGTAGAGCACAGTTCTTACGTGAAGTTCTTCTTGCCTTTAGTTTTACAGACTCCATTCATTTCCAAAGTTACTTAGGTCAGCACCTTTTCTGCCTACTCTTCTCTGAGGTTGTTCCATACATTTGTAATATAGGTAGACTCTTTTGTCACAGTCGATAGTCCTTCCTGTAATCTCCCAGCCTCCTAATTTTTAAAATTTGTATACATTAAAGTTCACTCTTTGTGCTGTAAACTCTTATGAGTTTTAACAAATGCATAATGTCATGTATTCACTATTAAAATATCATACAGAGTACTTTCACTGCTCTAAAAATCTCCTGTGCTTTATATATTCATCCATTCCCCTTACACTCCTCCAACTCCTGAGAAAACACTTTTTTTTACTGTCTTTATAGTTTCATCATTTACAGAATGTTGTATAATTGGAATTATACAGCATGCAGCCTTCTCAACTGGCTTCTTTCACTTAGCAATATGTATTTAAGGTTCCATGT
Source organism: Phoca vitulina (assembly GCF_004348235.1). NCBI lineage: Eukaryota > Metazoa > Chordata > Mammalia > Carnivora > Phocidae > Phoca > Phoca vitulina. Next base: position 2,942,612 of record NW_022589733.1, on the reverse strand, counting down.
CTTTTCATGCTTGACAGCTCATTTATTCTTATTGATGAATAATATTCTACTGTATGGATGTAGCAGTTTGTTTATTCATTCACCTATTGAAGGGCATCTTGGTTGCTTCTAGCTTTTGGCAATTATGAATAAAGATTCTGTAAGCATTTGCATGTGGGTTTTTGTGTGGACATACATTTTAAAATATTTGAGTATATACCTAGGAGGACAATTGCTGGATCATGTGGTAAGATGATGTTTACTCTTGTCAGAAACTGCCAAGCTATCTTCCAAAGTGGCTGCACCATTTTGCATTTCCTTCAGCAATGAGAATTCCTGGGGCTCTGCGTCATCACCAGCATTTGGTATTGTTAATTTTTTGGAGTTTGGCCATTCTAATACTTGTGTAGTGGTTCCCAATTATTGTTTTAATATATAATTCAGTAATGGCAAATTATGTTGTGTATTTTTTTAAGATTTTATTTATTTATTTGAGAGAGAGTGAGACCAAGACAGAGCACAAGCAAGTGGGAGGAGGCAGAGGGGAAGGGAGAAGCAGGCTCCCCGCTGAGCAGGGAGCCCTATGCGGGACTCTATCCCAGGGCCCTGGGACCATGACCTGAGCCGAAGACAGACGCTTAACCAACTGAGCCATCCAGGCGCCCCTGATGTTGTGTATTTTTTTTAATATGCTGGTTTTCCATTTGTATGTTTTCTTTGGTGAGGTATCTGTTCAGATCATTTGCCCCTTTTAAAATTGGGTTATTTGCTGCATTATTGTTGCATTTTAAAGGTTCTTTCTATATTTTGGATACAAGTTCTTTATCAGATATGCATTTTGAAAATATTTTCTCCCAGTCCATGGCTTGTCTTTTCATTCAGTTCACTTCTGAAGAGCATAAGTTTTAAATTTTAATAAAGTCTAACTTACCAATTTTTTCTTTCATAGTTTGTGCTTCAGGAGTTATACTTAACTTACCACCAGATACATAGTCACCTAGAATTGTTTTTTTAAAGAAATTTTATAGTCTTGCCCTTTATATTTAGGTCTATGATCCATTTGGGGTTAATTTTTGGAAAACATGCAAGGTCTCTATCTAGATAATATTATATGCAGCTGGTTGTCCAATTGTTCCAGGACTATTTGTTGGAAAGATGATTCTTTGTTGACTTGGCTTTGCTCCTTTGTCAAAGATTGATTTATTATATTTGTGTGGGTCTACTTCTGTGCTCTTTATTCTGTTCTATTAATCTATGTGTCCATTCTTTCACCAATACTACCTTGTCCTGATTATTTTAGCTGCAGGATTTTTGTAAATGTCCTTTATCAAATTGAGCAAGTTCTCCTCTATTCCTAGTTGCTGAGAGTTTTTATTAGAATGGGTGTTGGATTTTTTCAAATGCCTTTTCTGGATCAATTGATATGATCATATGATTTTTTCTTCTTTAACCTGTTGATGTGGTAGCTCAGAGGGAGGCTTGGGCATTCTAAAAATGAGAGGGATTATTTTAATTGATTTTTGAATGTTGAATCAGGCTTGCATACCTGGAATAAATGCCACTTGATTATAGTCTATAGCTTTTTTTTAAATATGTTGTTGGATTAGATTTGCTAATATTTTATTGAAGATTTTTGTATCTATGCTCATGAGAGATATTGGTTTGTGGTCTTTATTTCTTCTAATGTCTTTGTAGGGTTTTGGTATTAGGATAATCTGATCTCATGGAATGAGCTAGGAAGTGTCTCCTCTGCTTTTATTTTCTAGAAGAGATTGTAGAGAATTGGTATTACTTTTTTTTCTCAAACCTTTGATAGATTTCACCAGTGGAACTACCTGGGCCTGGTGCTTTCTTTTGGAACAGTTATGAATTATTTGTCAAATTTCTTTAGTAAATATAGTTATTAATTATTTATTAAATTTCTTTAGTAGATATAGATTATCTATTCAGATGATCTATTTCTCTTTATGTGAGCTTTGATAGCTTGTGTCTTTCAAGTAGTTGGTCCATTTCATCCAAGTTATCGAATTTGTAGTCATACTTATTCCTTTATGATTCTCCTTAATGTCCATGGAATCAGTAATGATAGTTCCTTTTTATTTCTATTAGTAATTTGTGTCTTCTCTCTTATTTCTTATTGAGCCTGATTAGAGGTTTATCAATTTTATCCATCTTTTCAAAGAACCAGATTTTGGTTTTGTTGATTTAAAATTTTTTTCTGTTTTATTTATTTCTAATCTAATTTTTATTATTTTTTTTCTGCCTTTTTCTGGGCTTAAATTTCTTTCTTTCTATAGTTTCCTAATGTGGAAGCTTAGATTATTGATTTTAGATCTTTCTTCTTTTCTAATACTTGCTATAATTTATTAAATTATAATGTTATAAATTTCTCTCTAAATACTGTTTTTACTACATTTCACACATTTTGATAAGTTGTATTTTTACTTTCATTTAATTCAAAATATATTTGAATTTCTCCTGAGACTTCTTCTTTAACCCATGTGTTATTTAGAAGTGTGTTCTTTAATGTCCAAATATTTTTGGGATTTTTATTTTATTTTTTAAGATTTTATTTATTTATTTGACAGAGAGATAGAGAGAGCACAAGTAGGCAGAGTGGCAGGCAGAGGGAGAGGGAGAAACAGGCTCTCCACTGAGCAGGGAGCCTGATGTGGGTCTCAATCCCAGGACCCTGGGCTCATGACCTGAGCTGAAGGCAGCCACTTAACCGACTGAGCCACCCAGGTGCCCCTATTTTTGGAATTTTTAAATTATCTTTCTGTTATTGACTTACAGCTTAATTCTATTGTTGTCTGAGGACACATTTTGTTTGATTTCTTTTTTTTTTTTTTAAAGATTTATTTATTTATTTATTTGAGAGAGAGAGCACATGAGACAGGGGAGGGTCAGAGGGAGAAGCAGACTCCCCGCCGAGCAGGGAGCCTGATGCGGGACTTGATCCAGGGACTCCAGGATCATGACCTGAGCCGAAGGCAGTCGCTTAACCAACTGAGCCACCCAGGCGCCCCTTGATTTCTTTTTTTATTGAAGTATAGTTGACACACGTTACATTAGTTTCAGGTGTACAATATAATGATTCAATAAGTCTAGTTATGCTATGCTCATCACAAGTGTAGCCACCATCTGTCACTATACAATGATATTCCAATACCATTGACTATGTTCCCAATACTGTACATTTCATCATTGTGAATTATTCATTCCATAACTGGAAGCCTGTACCTCTCACTCCCCTTTACTCATTTTGCCCATTCTCCCACCACCCTACCCTCTGGCAACCACCAGTTTGTTTTCTGTATTTATGGATCTGTTTCTGCGTTTTGTTTATTTATTTGTTTTATTTTTTAGGTTCCACTATAAGTGAAATCCTATGGTATTTGTCTTTCTCTGACTGATTATTTCACTTAGCATAATATCTTTTAGATCCATCCATGCTGTTGTAAGTGGCAAGATCTCATCCTTTTTTTGTGGCTTAGTAATATTCCTCTGTGTGTGTGTGTGTGTGTGTGTGTGACATCTTTTTTTAATTTAATTAAATTAATTTATTTTTTTCATGCAGAACGTGTCCTCTTTAATACCCACCACCAGGCTAACCGATACTCCCACCCCCCTCCCCTCTAGAACCCTCAGTTTGTTTTTCAGAGTCCATCATCTCTCATGGTTCTTCTCCCCCTCCGATTTCCCCCCCTTCATTCTTCCCCTCCTGCTATCTTCTTTTTTTCTTTCTTAACATATATTGCATTATTTGTTTCAGAGGTACAGATCTGTGATTCAACAGTCTTGCACAATTCACAGCACTCACCATAGCACATACCCTCCCCAATGTCTATCACCCAGGCACCCCATCCCTCCCACCCCACCCCCCACTCCAGCAACCCTCAGTTTGTTTCCTGAGATTAAGAATTCCTCCTATCAGTGAGGTCATATGATACATGTCTTTCTCTGATTGACTTATTTCGCTCAGCATAACACCCTCCAGTTCCATCCACGTCGTTGCAAAAGGCAAGATCTCATTCCTTTTGATGGCTGCATAATATTCCATTGTATATGTATATACCACCTCTTCCTTATCCATTCATCTGTCGATGGACATCTTGGCTCTTTCCACAGTTTGGCTATTGTGGACATTGCGGCTATAAACATTGGGGTGCACGTACCCCTTCGGATCCCTACATTTGTATCTTTGGGGTAAATACCCAGTAGTGCAATTGCTGGATCGTATGTTAGCCTGATTTTCAACTTTTTGAGGAACCTCCATACTGTTTTCCAGAGTGGTTGCACCAGCTTGCATTCCCACCAACAGTGTAGGAGGGTTCCCCTTTCTCCACATCCCCGCCAACATCTGCATTTCCTGACTTGTTAATTTTAGCCATTCTGACTGGTGTGAGGTGGTATCTCATTGAGGTTTTGATTTGGATTTCCCTGATGCCAAGCCATGTTGAGCACTTTTTCATGTGTCTGTTGGCCATTTCGATGTCTTCTTTGGAAAAATGTCTGTTCATGTCTTCTGCCCATTTCTTGACTGGATTCTTTGTTCTTTGGGTGTTGAGTTTGATAAGTTCTTTATAGATTTTGGATACTAGCCCTTTATCTGATATGTCATTTGCAAATATCTTCTCCCATTCTGTCGGTTGTCTTTTGGTTTTGTGGACTGTTTCTTTTCCTGTGCAAAAGCTTTTTATCTTGATGAGGTCGCAATAGTTCATTTTTGCCCTTGCTTCCCTTGCCTTTGGCGATGATTCTAGGAAGAAGTTGCTGTGGCTGAGGTCGAAGAGGTTGCTGCCTGTGTTCTCCTTTAGGATGTTGATGGACTCCTGTCTCACATTGAGGTCTTTCAACCATTTGGAGTCGATTTTTGTGTGTGGTGTAAGGAAATGGTCCAGTTTCATTCTTCTGCATGTGGCTGTCCAATTTTCCCAACACCATTTCTTGAAGAGACTGTCTTTTTTCCATTGCACATTCTTTCCTGCTTTGGCAAAGATTAGTTGACCATAGAGTTGAGGGTCCATTTCTGGGCTCTCTATTCTGTTCCATTGATCTATGTGTCTGTTTTTGTGCCAGTACCATACTGTCTTGATGATGACAGCTTTGTAGTAGAGCTGGAAGTCTGGAATTGTGATGCCACCAGCTTTGCTTTTCTTTTTCAACATTCCTCTGGCTATGCGGGGTCTTTTCTGGTTCCATACAAATTTTAGGATTATTTGTTCCATTTCTTTGAAAAAAGTGGGTGGTATTTTGATGGGGATTGCATCGAATGTGTAGATTGCTCTAGGTAGCATTGACATCTTCACAATATTTGTTCTTCCAATCCATGAGCATGGAACGTTTTTCCATTTCTTTGTGTCTTCCTCAATTTCTTTCATGAGTATTTTATAGTTTTCTGAGTACAGATCCTTTGCCTCTTTGGTTAGATTTCTTCCTAGGTATCTTATGGTTTTGGGTGCAATTGTAAATGGGATCGACTCCTTAATTTCTCTTTCTTCTGTCTTATTGTTGGGGTATAGGAATGCCACTGATGTCTGTGCATTGATTTTATATCCTGCCACTTGACTGAATTCCTGTATGAGTTCTAGCAGTTTGGGGGTGGAGTCTTTGGGGTTTTCCACATAAAGTATCATATCATCTGCAAAGAGTGAGAGTTTGACTTCTTCTGTGCTGATTTGGATGCCTTTGATTTCTTTTTGTTGTCTGATTGCTGTGGCTAGGACTTCTAATACTATGTTGAATAGCAGTGGTGATAGTGGACATCCCTGCCGCATTCCCGACCTTAGGGGGAAAGCTCTCAGTTTTCCCCCATTGAGAATGATATTCACTGTGGGTTTTTCATAGATGGCTTTTATGATATTGAGGTATGTACCCTCTATGCCTATACTCTGAAGAGTTTTGATCAAGAAAGGATGCTGTACTTTGTCAAATGGTTTTTCTGCATCTATTGAGAGGATCATATCATTCTTGTTCTTTCTTTTGTTAATGTATTGTATCACATTGATTGATTTGCGGATGTTGAACCAACCTTGCAGCCCAGGGATAAATCCCACTTGGTCGTGGTGAATAATCCTTTTAATGTACTGTTGGATCCTATTGGCTAGTATTTTGGTGAGAATTTTTGCATCCATGTTCATCAAGGATATTGGTCTGTAATTCTCCTTTTGGATGGGGTCTTTGTCTGGTTTTGGGATCAAGGGAATGGTGGCCTCATTAAACGAGTTTGGAAGTTTTCCTTCCATTTCTATTTTTTGGAATAGTTTCAGAAGAATAGGTATTAATTCTTCTTAAAATGTTTGGTAGAATTCCCCTGGGAGGCCATCTGGCCCTGGGCTTTTGTTTTTTGGGAGATTTTTGATGACTGCTTCAATTTCCTTAGTGGTTATAGGTCTGTTCAGGTTTTCTATTTCTTCCTGGTTCAGTTTTGGTAGTTGATACATCTCTAGGAATGCATCCATTTCTTCCAGGTTATCTAATTTGCTGGCATAGAGTTGCTCATAATATGTTCTTATAATTGTTTGTATTTCTTTGGTGTTGGTTGTGATCTCTCCTCTTTCATTCATGATTTTGTTGATTTGGGTCTTTTCTCTTTTCTTTTTGATAAGTCTGGCCAGAGGTTTATCAATCTTGTTAATTCTTTCAAAGAACCAGCTCCTAGTTTCGTTGATCTGTTCTACTGTTCTTTTGGTTTCTATTTCATTGATTTCTGCTCTGATCTTTATTATTTCTCTTCTCCTGCTGGGTTTAGGCCTTATTTGCTGTTTTTTCTCTAGCTCCTTTAGGTGTAGGGTTAGGTTGTGTATTCGAGACCTTTCTTGTTTCTTGAGAAAGGCTTGTATTGCTATATACTCTCCTCTTAGGACTGCTTTTGCTGCATCCCAAAGATTTTGAACAGTTGTGTTTTCATTTTCATTTGTTTCAATGAATTTTTTTAATTCTTCTTTAATTTCCTGGTTGACCCATTCATTCTTTAGTAGGATGCTCTTTAGCCTCCATGTATTTGAGTTCTTTCTGACTTTCCTCTTGTGATTGAGTTCTAGTTTCAAAGCATTGTGGTCTGAAATATGCAGAGAATGATCCCAATCTTTTGGTACTGGTTGAGACCCGATTTGTGACCTAGGATGTGATCTGTTCTGGAGAATGTTCCATGGGCACTAGAGAACAATGTGTATTCCATTGCTTTGGGATGGAATGTTCTGAATATATCTGTGAAGTCCATTTGGTCCAGTGTGTCATTTAAAGTCTTTATTTCCTTGTTGATCTTTTGCTTAGATGATCTGTCCATTTCAGTGAGGGGAGTGTTAAAGTCCCCCACTATTACTGTATTGTTGTCAATGTGTTTCTTAGCTTTTGTTATTAATTGCCTTATATGATTGGCTGCTCCATGTTAGGGGCATAGATATTTACAATTGTTAGATCTTCTTGTTGGATAGACCCTTTAAGTAGGATATAGTGTCCTTCTTAATCTCTTATTACACTCTTTGGTTTAATATCTAATTTGTCTGATATAAGGATTGCCACCCCAGCTTCCTTTTGGTGTCCATTAGTATGGTCAATGGTTTTCCACCCCCTCACTTTCAATCTGGGGGTGTCTTTGGTTCTAAAATGAGTGTCTTGCAGACAGCATATCGGTGGGTCTTGTTTTTTAATCCAATCTAGCCTGTGTCTTTTGATTGGGGCATTTAGCCCATTCACATTCACGGTAACTATTGAAAGATAGGAATTTAGTGCCATTGTATTGCCTGTAAGGTGACTGTTACTGTATATTGTCTGTGTTCCTTTCTGGTCTATGTTGCTTTTAGGTTGTCTCTTTGCTTAGAGGACCCCTTTCAATATTTCTTGTAGGGCTGGTTTTGTGTTTGCAAACTCCTTTAGTTTTTCTTTGTCCTGGAAGCTTTTTATCTCTCCTTCTATTTTCAATGACAGCCTAGCTGGATATAGTATTCTTGGCTGCATATTTTTCTCATTTAGTGCTCTGAATATATCCTGCCAGTCCTTTCTGGCCTGCCAGGTCTCTGTGGATAGGTCTGTTGCCAATCTAATGTTTCTACCATTGTAGGTGACATATCTCTTCTCCCGAGCTGCTTTCAGGATTTTCTCTTTGTCTCTGAGACTCATAAGTTTTACTACTAGATGTCGGGGTGTTGACCTATTTTTATTGATTTTGAGAGGGGTTCTCTGTGCCTCCTGGATTTTGATCCTGTGTCCTTCCCCAAATTAGGGAAGTTCTCTGCTATCGTTTGCTCCATTATACCTTCTGCCCCTCTCTCTCTTTCTTCTTCTTCTGGGATCTCAATTATTCTAATGTTGTTTTGTCTTATGGTATCGCTTATCTCTCAAATTCTGCCCTCGTGATCCTGTAGTTGTTGATCTCTCTTTTTCTCAGCTTCTTTATTTTCCATCATTTGGTCTTCTCTATCACTGATTCTCTCTTCTGCCTCATTTATCCTAGCAGTTAGCACCCCTATTTTTGATTGCACCTCATTAATAACCTTTTTGATTTTGACTTGGTTAGATTTTAGTTCTTTTATTTCTCCAGAAAGGGTTTCTCTAATAACTTCCACGCTTTTTTAAGCCCAGCTAGTATCTTTAAAGTCATGATTCTGAACTCTAGATCTGACATCGTACTAATGTCCGTATTGAGTAGGTCCCTGGCAGTCGGTACTACCTCTTGTTCTTTTTGTTGAGGTGATTTTTTCTGTCTTGTCATTTTGTCCAGAGGAGAATAGATGAATGAGAGAACAAAATGCTAACAGGGTAACAATGTCCCCAGAAAATATACTCTAAACAAATCAGAAAAGACCTGAAGCTGGGGGAAAAGAAAGGGAAAGAAAGAAAAAAGAAAAAGAAAAAGAAAAAAGAAAAAGAAAAAGATAAAAACAAACAAAAACAGAACAAAACAAAAAAACCCAGAATATGATCAAATATGATCAGGCTGGCGCATAGATCAGTGCCACACACTAGATTTTGGCTGTATTTTGATCTGTTAGAAGAAAGTGCCTCCCAAAATTTTAAAGAAAGAAAAACTTATATATGTACAAAAATAAGGGTTGATATGATGAAGGGATGGAATATGAATGTAAAGATGAGAATTATAAAAAATTTTATAAAAGGAATTGATAAGAGTTTGAAAAAAGAAAGAAGAGGATTTAAAAAAAATGAAAAAAAAGGGGAGAGAAAGTGATCAGGCAGGAGACTAGAACAAAGCCATACACTAGAGATTTAGGGTATATTTTGATCTGTTAGAAGAAACTGTATCTCCAAATTTTAAAGAGAGAACAACTTATATATATATATATGCCAAAAATAAGGGTAACTACTAGGAAGGGATAGAATATGACTCTAAAAATGAAAAATAAAAATGTTTTTTTAAAAAGGGATTGATAAGATGTTGGTTGAAAAAGGGAAAAGGAAAAATTAAAAAAAAAAGACAGTTAAAAAAAATTAACTTTGAAAGACTAAAGAATCATGGTAAAATAGCCATGGATTCTATGTGCTGTATTCCCCTATCGCTGGAGTTCTGCCGTTCTCGTTCATCGGTAAACTTGGTCTTGGCTGGCTGTTCTTGCTGATCTTCTGGGGAAGGGGCCTGTTGCCGTGGTTCCCAAATGTCTTTGCCAGAGGCGGAATTGCCCCGCTCTTGCCGGTCCGGGCTAAGTCATCTGCTCGGGTTTGCTCTCCGGAGCTTTTGTTCCCTGCAAGCTTTCCCTACAGCTTTGGAGGCCGAGAGTGAAAATGGCGGCCTCCCAATCTCTGCCCCAGAGGAGCTGAGAACTTGGGGCCCCGCTCGTCAGCGAGCCCCCAGAGAAAAGCAGTCAGTCACTCCCGTCTCCCCGGTCTCCAGCCGCACTCCGTGCTCACCCGGCCTGTGACCCAGCGTTTCTATCTCTGGCACCCGACCCCGTGTGGAGTCTCCAAACCCAGCAGATCCCTGCGGTGCGCTCCCGTGCCACTCCTCCCGGGGGAGGAAGGTGAGTCTCCCCGGATCTGCCGCTTGTTGGGTCCCTCCTGGGGGAGCAGTGGCCCGACTGTGCCGCGGATCACGGTTTATGACAACCCCGAGCTGAGATCCCGCGCCTCGGCTCCGTCCCTGCAGCCAGCTTCCCCGCTCCAATACCTGGGAGCTCTGCCGCACTCAGGCACCCCCGGTCTTTCTGTGACCCCGAGGGTCCTGAGACCACACTGTCCCACGAGGGTTCCACCCTCCGCTTAGCCACCGGAGTGACGTCCCTCAGCGGAGCCGACTTCTAAAAGTTCCGATTTTGTGCTTGGCGGCTCTGTCACTTGCCAGAAGCTGCCGACAGAGGTCCCCTCCCCCGCCGTCTATCCTCCCGAATATCGCCTTGGATTTACTCCTCCACACGTCCTGCCTTCCAGAAAGTGGTCGCTTTTCTGTTCAGAGTTGTTGCTATTCTTTTCTTCGATCTCCTGTTGAGTTTGTAGGTGTTCAGAATGGTTAGATCCCTATCCAGCTGAATTCCTGAGACCAGACGAAATCCAGGTCTCCTACTCCTCCGCCATCTTGCTCCTTGTGTGTGACATCTTTAGCCATTCTTCTATCAATGGACACTTAGGTGGCTTCCATTTCTTGGCTATTGTAAACAATGCTGCAATAAATGTAGGGGTGCATACATCTTTTTGAACTAGTGTTTTCATTTTCTTTGTGTACATACCCAGTAGTGGAATTACTGGATCATATGGTATTTCTCTTTTCAATTTTTTGAGGAACATCCTATTTTGCTTGATTTCTATTTTGAAAGTTTGCTAAGGAGTGTTTTATGGCCCAGAATATGGTGTATTTTGGTGAATATTCCATGTGAACTTGAGAAGAATGTATAGTCTGTTGTTGGATAGAGTTCTACAAATGTCAATTAGATCAAGTTGCTTTATAGTGCTGTTTACGTCAACTATATCCTTACTGAGTTTCTGCCTATGTGATATATCAATTACTGAAGAGCAGTGTCAAAGTCTCCACCTATTAGAGTGAATTTATCTATTTCTCTCCAGAGTTCTATCCACTTTTGCATCATGTATTTTGATGCTCTGTTGTTACGTGCATTAAAGATCATGTCATTTTGGAAAAATTAACCCCTTATAATTACATAATTACCTTCTTTATCTCTGATAATTTTCCTTGTACTGGAATTTCCTTGTGCATTATCTTTTCTTTTGATGAGTGTTAGTGTGGCGTATCTTTTTTTTAAAGATTTTATTTGTTTATTTGACAGAGAGACACACAGCGAGAGAGGGAACACAAGCAGGGGGAGTGTGAGAGGGAGAAACAGGCTTCCTGCTGAGCAGGGAGCCTGATGCGGGGCTCAATCCCAGGACCCTGGGATCATGACCTGAGCCAAAGGCAGATGCTTAATGACTGAGCCACCCAGGCGCCCCTGTGGCATATCTTTTTTAACCCATTTACTTTTAACCTATCTATGTCTTTATATTTAGAGTGGGTTTTTTTTAGACAAAATATAGTTGGATCTTGTTTTTTAATTCACTCTGATTTTCCTGTCTTTTAACTGGTATACTTACACCATTCACATGTAAAGTATTGACGCCAATCTATTTTGTGTGTAACTGGTTTCTATTCATTGTACTTATTCCCCTCTCCCTTCTTCTCCTGCATTCTCTGGTTTTTAATTGAGCATTTTATATGATTTTATTTTCTCATCTCTCTTTGCATATAAATTATACTTATTTAAAAAATTTTAGTGGCTTCCTTAGAGTTTGAAATATACATTTATAACTGATCTAAGTCACTTTCAAACAACACTATTATGACTTTTGACAACATGGGGCTTAGGGGTGCCAATCCCCATGGACTGAAAATCTATATATAACTTTTGATTCCCCCCAAGCTCAACTACTAATAGCCTACTCTGGACTGAAAGCCTTACTGATAACATAGTCAATTAGCCCATATTTTGTTTGTTATGTGTGTTATCTACTGTATTCTTACAATTAACTAAGCTAGAAAAAAAGAAAATGTTATTAAGAAAATCATAAGGAAGAGAAAATACTTTTATAATTCTGTATTTATTGAAAAAATCCACATAAAAGTGGACCTCTGCAGTTCAAAACCATGTTGTTCAAGGGTCAACTGTATACTACTTCACAGGTAGTACAGTTACCTTATGGCAGAATATTCCCAATTCTGCCCACTAATCACTTATAAAAGTGCTGTTATTGATTTCATTTATCCAAATCTATAAACATACACTACATTGTTAGTATTATTTGAAAAAAAAATTTATTAGGTCAACTAAGAATATGAAAAATAAAAGATTTTACCTTTATTCCTTCTCCAATGCTTTTTCTCTTATCATGTAGATCTGAGTTTTTAACCTATATTATTTTCCTGCTTCCTGAAGAACTTTTAACACTTTTTTGCAGAGCAGATGTGCTGGTGATGAATTTTCTGTTTTTGTTTGCCTGAGGAAGTCTTCATTTCCTCTTCCTCTTAGGGGATGATTTCACTGGATATAGAATTCTAAGTGGGTATATATTCCATTGTACCAACTTAGATTGGCAATGACATGGATGGAACTGGAGGGTATTATGCTGAGCGAAATAAGTCAATCAGAGAAAGACATGTATCATATGATCTCGTTGATACGAGGAATTCTTAATCTCAGGAAACAAACTGAGGGTTCCTGGAGTAGTGGGGCGTGGGAGGGATGGGGTGGCTGGGTGATAGACATTCGGGAGGATATGTGCTATGGTAAGCACTGTGAATTGTGAAAGACTGTTGAATCACAGACCAGTACCTCTGAAACAAATAATACATTATATGTTAAAAAAAAGAAGAAGAAGACGATAGCAGGAAGGGAAAAATGAAGGGGGGAAATCAGAAGGGGAGATGAATCATGAGAGACTATGGACTCTGAGAAACAAACTGAGGGTTCTAACGGGGAGGGGGGTGAGGGGATGGGTTAACCTGGTGATGGGTATTAAAGAGGGCACGTACTGAATGGAGCACTGGGTGTTATATGCAAAGAATGAATCATGGAACACTACATCAAAAACTAATGATGTATGGTGATTAACATATAATAAAATAAAAAAATATATAACAGAAAAGAAAAGAATTCTAAGTTGGTGAGATTTTTCTTTCAACACTTTAAATATTTTGCTCCACTCTTTTGTTGCTTGCATGGTTTCTGATGAGAGGTCCACTGTAATTCTTTTCCTTGATTCTCTGTAGGTAAGATGTTTATTCTTGTCTGGTTTCTTTCAAGATTCTGTCTTTGGTTTTCTGAAGTTTGAATATGATATTCATAGGCATAGAGGTTTTTTTTTGGTATTTATCATGCTTGGTGTGCCTCTGAGCTTCCTGGATTATACTTTGATGCCATTAATTTTGGAAAGTTCTTAACCATTTTTACTTTAAGTGTTTTTCTGCTCTATTCTCTTTTTCTGCACCTTCTAGTATTCCACTTACATGTATGTTAAACCCTTTTGCAATTGTCCCACAGTTCTTGGATATTCTGTTATGGATTTTTTTTCATTCTTTTTTCTCTATATACTATAGTTTGGGAAATTTCTATTGATATGTCTTCAGGCTCACTAATTCTTTCCTTATCTGTGTCCAATCTACTGATGAGCCCATCAAAGGCATTCTTCATTTGTTTCAGTGTCTTTTATTTCTAGCATCCCCTTTTGATTCTTTCTTAAAGTTTCCATCTTTCTGTTTACATTACCCATTTGTTCTTGCATGTTTTTTTTACCTTTTCTATTAGAGGTCTTAACATATTGATTATTGTTATTTTAAATTTCCTATCTAAAAAAATAAATTTCCTATCTGATAATTCCAAAATCTGTGTCACATCTGAGTCTGGTACGGATGCTTGCTTTGTCTCTTCAGCCTGTGTTTTTCCTGCCTTTCATGATGTCTTGTAATTTTTTGGAAACCAGACATGATATGTTAGGTATAAGAACTGAAGTAGATAGGCCTTTACAGTGAGGTTTTATATCAATCTATCTAGATGTTTAATGTTTGCATAGGTGTCATGGGCTTCAGATTCTTCTAGTGTCCTTGCTTTTGTCTTGGGTTGTCTATGGGTTTTCCTAAAATCTTCTTAAGTGGATTGGAGCCTTTGCAGCTCTTTCAGCTGTGATTCAGTATTATTACAATGGAGCCCCGTTACTGTGGTGTAAAGTGTGGGGGGAGGATAGGCATTCTATAATTTTATGATTCAATCTCAGTGTTTTAGTTTCCCTGGGCTGTGACCTTCACAAGAGTTTCTTACCTTTCTTTTTCTCTCCCCCTCTTCAGGTAAGATAGGGAGTCTAGGGGGAGCTACAGCTGGGTAAGTGCCCTTTTGCCTTTGTGAGATAAGGCTCTGGTAAAATTCTTTTAACTGGAGAATAAGCCTTTGTATGGAGAATGCACTGGGCATATTTAAAAATATTACTTTCCCCCTGTCTTTGCCAGAAATATGAGGGATTTGTCTTGGCTGTTCACCATGGGACTCTGGTGGGGTTTCTGGAGTTAAAACCCATGGAGGTGTGAGGAAAAATATAAGACTGGCCTCCATGATTTTCTCACTCTCAAGCTAGTTCACACTCATCCTCCAGCAATTTAATATAAATATATTATAATTTAATATAAATGCAAAATTTGCACTTATATGTCATATTGGTTTAAGGCTCCAGTGGCTTCTGCTTCAAGTAAGCTGATTTTGACTGTGTTTTTCTGTATTTGCCTGTCTCTTCACATTTCAAGACATCAGTTTGCCTGCAATCTCAATTCTCTAATGGGTCTAAAAAATACATTGATTTTTCAGTTAGTTTAGCTTTTTTCTTGTTGTAAAGATGGGAATGATGTCATCTAAACTCTTTATATGTCAGAACTGAGACCAGAAGTCCAAGAAGTGACTTTTCAGATGGACCCTGAAGGATTATTTCCCCAATAGTCAAGGCGATTGGTTATATGCAACTGAGAACACATGGACCCATCCAGACTTGTCTTCCTTGGACAATGCCTCTACCTTTCCTCCTTTTACTCTTAGGGAGTTATTACAAGGATTGCCTACAAAAGGAAGTCATGTTGGAATGGCCATTGGTTGTGTTTGGCCACCCAATCATCCATTCACTCTATCTGTTGTAACAGCCCTCATTTTTTTCAGTTAGAGATATATCCCTTCCCTACCCCTTCCTCCAGCAGTAATCTGTGTGCTTTGGGTGAAGCCAACTCTTCTACTTCCTCCAGGCATGTGACTTCTATCTAACCAATCAGAGTCATAAGTTTTCCTGGACACAGTGATTTGTTTCTGTGATCCCACTGGAGCCAACAAGATGTGAAAAGAAATATGTTGTGTAGCTATGAGAAGGCATTATGGGCTCAAAAGGGAGGAGCTTGATGACAATCACACTAACATAGAGGAAGATAGATGTGAGCAACAGGAAAACCTTGTTCTAGTGATGTTGTTAAAGCTTTTGCTTCCAGCTGTGCCTGAAAATGCTTAGATTTATAGACTTTTCAATTACAGGATTCTTTCATTACATGATTTCTTTTTTATGCTTAAGCCATATGGGTTGGGTTTACTTTTATTGCCGACCAAAGTCGTAAGTGATATAAAAATGTATGGTCAATCAACTATATTAATACCGGAAAACAATGCCTTACCTAAAGAGATGACTTTTTCATGGAGGATTTCCGACCTCATAAGGGGATATACAATTCAAGTTCTGCCAAATACATGCTCACATTCAAGGTGACTATTCCCTCATTATGTGGTGCTGAAGTATCATTATTGGAATTCTTTTCATCTTTTTATTATCCACTCTTTACCCAAAGTTTACTGGGTGGTTTTCCCAGATCCTATTCATTCATGTATGGGATTTTGAGATGTCTGAGGTATTTCCTTGAAGATGAGTCTGCCTTTCCCTGTCATTTTATAATCTCAGCCTCTTCACACAGATGCCGTTTAATGTGAGGTTAAGCTTACTCTTGCAGCTTTTACTTTGAGGGAGCCAACCAGAGCCATAATAAAATACCATAGACTGGTGGCTTAACAGAAGAAATTTATTTCCTCCCAGTTCTGCAGGCTGAAAATCAAAGATCAAGGTGTTGGCAGGTTTGGTGTTTCCTGAACCCTCTCCTTGGCTTGCAGATGATCACCTCGCTCTGCTTTCTGTGGTCTTCTCTGTGTTCATAATCTCTAGCATCTCTCCTCTCATAAGGACATTGCTCATACTGGATTAGAGCCCCAACCTTATGACCTCATTTAGCCTTAATTACCTCTCTAAAGGCCTATCTCCAAACATAATCACTTTGGGGGTTAGGGCTTTGATATATGAATTTTGAAGGGGTACAATTCAGTCCATGACACCACTTTTTAGCCAGTCTCAGCGATTTCTCTTCATTCTGGATGGAGTTTAATTGCTTTAGTCAAATGACGATCGGGAGAAGTTCTAGTGTTGAAAATGCTATTCAGCAAACAGGTTATGCATCTTGTCTTCCTGCACTGAGCCAGCAGGACTTCATCTCATGGCCTTGAGGGCAAATGGAAGTTAGACTGGCCTTCAACAGCACAGTTTGTCCTCACTGATCTTCTCTCTCAAGCCCATCTACTCCTGTTCTCCTCTGACCCTCTGATGTCCCCCGTCCAGGCCACCTGCTCCTAGAAAATGCCCCCATATTCTCAACTAATGCACACCTGCCACTTGAGCCTGCCCTTAGCTATCTCTCCCTGGGAAAAGTGATCCTGTAAACTAGTCCACATGGAAAGGCTGGTGGTGGATAACTGCTTAAGGAACTATCTCTCCCAGGGGCTCAGATCAGAAGCCAAATGAACAAAACCCCAGTGGTTGAGTTTGAGGCATTGCAGAGAGGCTGGTCCAGGATCCTTTCTGTTGTCCTCACTATACCAAGAAAGGTCACTTTTACAGATTCTGAAAGGGGTAGCCACTGGACAAGGTGGGGACAGCTGAATAGAAGGCCACCAATAAAGATGCAGGTTTTAATCCAGATGTTGGCCTTGATGTGTTATAAAATCTTGGGCAAACCTTTTCCCTTTTTCCCAACCTCAACTTTTCCACCTTCACAGTGGAAAAAAAAATCCTGTCTGGTTCAACTCTCCCGGGACACCAAAAATGAATGCCATAACAGACAGAAAAGTGTTTTAGATAGAAAATGCCATAAAAGAAATTCAAGGTGTTATTATTTTAGGTGCAAAATCAGAACTTATAAAACCAGGCATAAAAATGTCCTGGTGGATATATTTTCATTCTGGAGAAAATTAATGGCTACATCTTGGGCTTGAATTTTCTCCAGAGTCAGTCCCAGAATGTTGGGATTGAAAGTGCCTTTAGTGATATTTAGTTCCACCTCTTCAGATGAAGAGTCTAAGACCCAGAAAGGGAAGGGACTTGTTCAGGGTCACACAGGAGGCTAGGGACTCATTTGGGACTGGGAGCCTGTAGTTGTGACACCTTTTCCTTGGTTCTATTCTTATTTTTCATGGGGATAGCAGAGAGTGGCAGGGCTAAAACATGAACCGTCTCTAAACAGTACCTGAGGGTTGTAAGACCCATTTCAGCATCTGAGTCTATCTGTCTCTGATGGAGATATCTGACTTCCAGGCCCAGTGGACTCTCAGATGAAATTCTTGCCACAATTGCTGACCTCAGCTCCTCAGCACTACAGACTGGCTTGACCTGGAAACTCTATTACAGGTCACATCTCCTCCACTGGGCTGGCTCCTGTACAATGTGGCTTGGTCTGGTTTGAGTGCAGAGGTAATTGCAATATATTGAGGTTTGGTATTGTAATAAAAATAGGGGCCATTACAGCTAGCATTTATGTCATTAGTATTTAGTGGTGGTGTGTTGCAGCTTTTTTAGTGCTCATAAAACTGTCGCTGCTTGCAGATATGTCACGGCGCTGATATAAATTTAAAGGGTTGGAAATCCATAAGTCATAAAAACTGGATAGTAAATAGCAACAGAACAGGGTGGACAAGAACTGTTGCATTAGGCATGCAAATGCTTATGGATTTGCATGTCTAGTGCTTGCATTAGCATAATGAGAAGCACATTTACATTACAGATGGACTTGATTAACTAGGCCCTTGTAAATAAAGTCCACTCAGCCTAAATAGAGAGTGTTCAGGCCCCAGAGAAGGGATGGTTATAGGAGCCAAAGGGCAAGTAGAGTCATTTCTTGCTTCTCTTCTGGCAATGACCATTGAACAGAAGTCTTCAGAATCATTGATAATGCCCAGATGGGAAAGCACTTGGACTCATTTGATGTAATAATAACAGCTAATATGCATTGAGTGCTTACTGTGTACTGGCCACTATTTAAATATTTTATACATATTAGCTCATTTAATCCTCACAATAGCCTTATTATTATAATACCCACTTTGCAGATGGAGAAGCTGAGATACGGAGAGGATAAAGGAATTTGTCAGAGTCCAACTATTAGTAAGTGGCAGAACCAGGATACAAACCCAGGCAGTCTAGCTCAAGGCCTGTGCTCTTAACCACTACACTAGCTGTCTTGTATCTTCTCAATTCATACAGGCATGCAGCTAACACTACTGAAGCATCTGCTACATTCCAGACTGCAGGATACTGCTAAAGATAACAACAGTAAGATAAAGGCTTGCTCTCTTCCTAAAAAGCTCCTGTTGTGTAGTTTGAGAATTTAGAAGAAAGCAAAAATTCCCACATTGTGCTCAGGAGTTCATAGAAGGACACATAACTTCCAGGAAAGGTGGGTCAAAAAAGGCTTCTCAGAGGAAATACCTCTTAGACTGAGACTTAAAGTATGTGTAGGAGTCCAACAGATGAGCAATGGGGGATTAGAGAACTGGCTTAGGGAACTGCAAACACAGTCATGGAAACGGGGTGTATTCTCAGACCCTAAGTCATTTCACACAACAAAGTAGGGAACATATTAATGCAAGGCAGAAGAAGCAGGGACTGGTCATGAGAACTTGTGGGACATGGAGGGGCCAATCAAACATCTGGGCTCTCTCCAAATAGAAACCTCTCTCCAGATTAGGCACTAGGATTTACATCTCAAATACCAACTCCCTATTTGGCTCCCCAGTTCATGATCTAAACCTTATTCCAAAGTCCTATGCCTTTTCCATCATGTCACAGATTCATACACTCACAGAGTGAATTAGGACATCATGGCCATTCAGACCAGCCTTTTCATGATACATGAATCCCGCCATAAGCTCCTCATAACTGGTGGGTTGTTTAGTTTCTACCTGAAGATTTCCATCTGCAGTTGGGCAGCAGGGGTGTTTGAGCTGGCTCATTTTGGGGAGCCCAGTTGAGTGAGAGTCCAAGGGAGTACCCAATATTTTAGAGTGTTCTCTATTAAAATTTATCTGTTCTATGAGCTCTTCTTGTGGTAACAGCTCCTAAAAGTAAATATACTACTCATTCCAGGTACATTTGAATGGAAGCCTCCATAAATGATTTTTATGATGGCAGATAACTTGAGGAATTCCTGAGAGCTGAGAATGCTCTTTGAATCATTCTGGGAAATCAAGATAGGACACATTCTATTTTGCACCTCCAGATAACATGCAAAGTAGATTATTTTAGACTGAGTCTTCCAGGGGACCAGAAATACTGGTCATCTTCTCCATGACTTAGAATCTTTTATTTGTCTTGATGGTGGCTCTGGGGCCTTCAATGAGCAGGCAGAAGCTGTCATCTTGAAGTAGGCAATAGGTGCCCTGTGAGGATTCTGGTCCTGGGCTGTAGCCCTTAAGTGAAGGGCAGAAGGAAGGAATGTGGGAATAGGGAGACATAAGTGTTTTAGAAGCAACAAAACCTCAAGGAGAAATGTGGCAGAAATGTTCCCGGCAGAACTTTCTCACAGGAACAGTAGAAGCTATGCTGGAGATTCCATAGGATCATAATTCTCTCCTGTCCCTCACCCCTGCCCCTGACTACTGGTGAATTCTGGTTAAAGCCCCTCTGAGTTTCCTCTTTTTCTTCCAGTGAATCCAATCAGGATGAAGTTTGCCATACTCTTGGCTGGTTCTGCTCTTGATTGGCCAGGAGTTCCTCAGACATTCCTTTTCATTGCTGGTGGAAAAGCTGGGTTTGAGGCCCAGAGCTCTAAGAAACAGAGTGCTCCTGACTACCCTCTGACCAGCAGAGGCTGGTGTCCACTTCTGTGGGCTCTCAGGGCTGGCAAGTTTCTGAGAGCTGGACCTTCCCAGAGTTGGTGGGACACTGTCTCCTTTGACCTGCCTCTGTCCTCCACTCTGGGTCCTCAACACAGCTACAAAGCTGGGTCTGTGTAGTGTTGACTTTGAACTAGAACTAAGGGCTGAGGGCATAGTTTCCTAGGTTCTCTGTTTCTTCAAGTTGCTGGACATGTGGTCCAGTTCATGGATGTACAGTTTATGACAGTGTAACCATGTGCCAAGTGACATTGTACCAGTGTATATATATATGTGAATGTCTGTCTTTTCCTGGGTGTATATACATCATTACCTAGCTCTGTGTGTACATTCATGTATTGTTCTGTGTGAGTGTATATGTGTGCATGTTTGTATGTCTATTTCTCTCTCTGCAGATTTGTTTTAGTGTGTATAGGTGTTTATGTCTATGAACATGTATATATGTGCACATATACAAACCTGCGTGTACAGGTGCATCTGTGAATATAACATCTGAAAATGCTAGGGAGTGTTACACAGGTGCTTGAGGCAAATCTAGGAGCTGACATTTTAATTTCTTCCCTGGAATTTTAGAGCCTCTAAGGACAAAATCCCCCTATAGGAGGCAGCAGCCTGAGTTGCCAGCTGGGCTATAAATCCCTTTTATGTTGCCCAAGGCCATTGTCTGAGACACTATCCCTGGCCTGGTAGTCTAAGAGATGTCAAGATCTGCAAGAAAATGTGGCAAGAGCTAAGAGGACTATATCCACAGGACAGGGAATCAGGTTTCCTCTCCTTGCACCTCCCCTCCTCACTCACCATGAGATAGAAACACAGGGGCAGGGGGGAAATAATGGTGATAGCAAACGCTCATTGAGTTAAATTTTACATATATGAACTCACTTGACTCATGATGGCTCTATGAGGATTATTAGTCCCAATTTCCAGATGAAGACATAAAAGCACAATGAGTTTAAGCAACTTGTCAGGATTAGATGTCAGGCAGATGGCTCCAAATGTACAGAATGGCTACTATGCACTAAGTTCTGGGATGAACCACACAGAGCCGAGATTTCTTGTTTCCAGTGACCAGAGATCATTCCTGGACAAAAGGCAAACACAGATATATTTGTTTCTTTGCAATTCTCCTTTCCTTCTTCATTTTTCTCTTTGCTCTGAAAGTGTCCACACCTCATGCTTCAATAGCCAGAGCTTCCCACCAATGTGCCATGCTAAAACTTGTCCTCCTAGAACTATCTCACTTCTCAATTTCTTGACTTCATCAAGATTGCCTGCCTTGGCAGTCATACTCTCACTGACCTCCTCTCTGCTTTTCAAGGTGTTTCCATATTGAGCAAACAAATCAGTGCTAAGGTGATTATGCCTACTAATGAAATTAAATGTCTTACTTTCCCCAGACAGAATGCACTGAAATGCGCTGAATGTGCATTTCAAGTTCACAAAACCCAATGCCCTCTCTTAGGCTTACAGAAGGGAAGGGTCTTATCCAAGGAACCAATAGCTAGTAAAATGGTGTCTTGGCCTTGAATTCAATTCTTGTGGTTTCAAACCCAACACTTCTTCCACTTTACCAAATTCTGGGTTTACAGTTAATCCCAAGGAAATGTGATGATGGTGGGAACTGCAGGTATTGAGATTAGTCAATGGTGGAGATATTCTGGTTATACTATAGTCTAGTTGTACTATTAGTCAATGGTTGAGATAGTCTGGTTATACTATAGCTTTACTCATCTGTGACTAAAGCTGGTTTTCCAAAAGTGTTGGAATGGGAGCCCTCTTGAATGGATTCGACATGACAACTTACTTACATCTCTCCTGGGTACTTGTCTAAGATTATAAAAATCTCAACCTGAAATGTGACCTCTTGCACAAATTCAAGGTGACTACAAGTGTCAGTCACCCAAGTATCAACATTCTTTAAAGAATAAGATACAGGAAAGGAGGATAAGGAATAATTTTTATTGTGATATTCAGGCTAGATATTTGTGCAGAAACCCCTGTCTGGAAAAGTCCAGCCAGAGGGAGATAGGGAGAAATTAAACAGCAGGTAGGATTTAACTATTGTATATAGGATATAACTATTGTATACAACTATTGTGGCAGTTCCCACCTGCTACTCTGAAGCTCCTCAGTAGCTATCCCTGTAATGTTTTAAATAAACATGGATGTCCAAATCACCTGGTTACGGTATCCTTGATTCATTTTCTGGGTGGAGCATCTTAAACTACAAGGCAGAAGTGGCAAGAATCTACAAACCTCAATCTTGCGGAGAGGAAACTGGGGGCATCTTCCAATGGTGGGTTCTCTGCTTCTCCTGAACTAAGGACCCATGGTCCCTACCAGGATTTAAGGGAGTCAGGGATACCAGATGTCCCACTGTACAATTGGCCTCAATTGGAGATCGTTTTCTTCTCTCCAAGAAATTCATGAGCTGCTTAAAATGAGTTTCCAAATGTGTGTTGAGAGTGGATTTACGTCTGGGTTGCTGCATATTAAATGCTGATTATTAAAAACATTTGCATGGTGCTTTAACAACGATAGATTATGTATCTGTTACCTAAGTCTCAGTGAAGGCTTTATTAATTCATTATTATTTTATCAACATACAATAAACTGTTCTATTAAATCTAAACTAGACAGATATTTGGGGAAGGATCATCTAAAAGGACCTCAGCTGAGACTATCCCCAGGGAAGGACTTAATGAAGTTTCAAACAGTTAATAACCCACAGTTCATAAATAAACCATGGTTATTTAAAGACCTGCAAAATACTAAAATAAGATGTTGAGACTCAACAAGGGAAGTATGAGAGAGCACCCTTAGAATTCCCTTCCTTGTAAGTCACAGATATAATCTCTACTTTTTGACAATATTTATTGGGTGCCTGGGAATATGTGGCTCTCCTGGGGATGTTAAGATTAACTCTGCCTTTGGTCCCAAATTCACGAAGAAAATAGGTAGAAGCAGCATTGAACAATATTCCCCTTCTCTCAAATCTGCTTTTGGTTTAGAAAGTATTTTGGTCTGGGGCGCCTGGGTGGCTCAGTCGTTAAGCGTTTGCCTTCAGCTCAGGTCATGATCCCAGGGTCCTGAGACGGAGCTCCACATCAGGCTCCCTGCTCAGCGGGAAGCCTGCTTTCCCTCTCCCACTCACCCTGCTTGTGTTCCCTCTCTCTCTGTCAAATAAATAAATAAAAATCTTAAAAAAAAATATTTTGGTCTGAGAGGTGAGAGATAGGAAAGAGATTCTGCCCTAATATAAGAGGTGATAATTCCTAGACAATCCTATATAGTAAATTGAAAGTCAAATCTCGTGCCTGCGTGCTCTGGAGGGAAAACTGGCTACACCTTTTTCAGGGCCCAGTGCAAAATGAAATGCAGGGCTCCATTTTCAAAAAATAATTAAGAATTTTAAGATGACAATAACAGAACATTAACCTAAGCATAAGGGCCCTTCTAAGTGTGGAGCCCAGTGTGACTACATAGGTTGAATGACCATGAAGCTGGCTCTATGTGGATGGCTTCTTGAACAGGGTGGATGAAGGTATAAGAAGTAAAGACTCCAAGTTAGGGAAGTTTTGGTGTTCCACTGGAACATGGGAAGTGCAGAGGTTTAGAGGGACCATTGTAAGGAGAACGAGGCTATAGGGGTAAGTTGGAGACGGATCATAATAGGTTTAAGTGTTGGGGTAAAGGAGGCAGGAAACTATGGAAAGTTTTAGAGTACAGTGGGATAACCTCAGAAGTTCAAGCTCACTGATGGTCAAAGGCCAAGGACTGACTCAGTTGGGAAGGTTTCCTTGCATTGCAGTGATCTATGCTTCCAAACTTACTTGTTTTGGAGGCACTGTTCAGAGCCAACACTTGGCTTTTGTTCTTCTCAGCTTATGGTTTCTTTGGGTGGTGAACACTACAGTAGGACTTAGCACTTCTTAAAGTGGGTTTCCCTGAAAGAAGAGCCTGAGACACAGAGTTGTGTGTAAGTAGGTTACTTGTGGGGTGATCCAAGTAAGTAGAGTGAGGAAGCAGGGAGACAGAGAAGAAAAGCCAGTAAAAGATATATTACTGAGTGATTTACCCAGTGGGCAACTGGGGTTCAATTTCACAGGGGACCCTCTGAGGAATAGTGCAGAATGCACCATGGAATTGTCACTCTGACCAATAGGAAGGTGAAACATTTGTCCACTGATTCCCACACCACATAGGATGAGGATGCCCTTTGGGGTTATCTAGGATGCACTTCGGGACAACACATGTTGGTGGCTGAGGACCTTCATGGCTTTAGATAACATTTGGGAATAGAAAGAAATAGAGAGATGCTGAAACACAGTTGAGGTAGGATGCTGGTTGTGTGCTCAGAGATGCCCACACAGCTGCATGGAACTCAGGTGGGTCTAGGGCATGTGGCATGGAATACATATTACTTTTAACAGGTGCCTTAGGCCACTGAAAAGTGTCTGGAAGTCTTCATGGTCCCACGTACTCAGAACTCAGTCTCTGGGGACCCATGGATGAGTTTTGAGGGAGCAGTTGGTTGTCTTTTCCTATGCCAATTACACAGACAATGTGTCCTAGATGGGCACAATTTAAAACATAGGTAGACCAGAAAGCTTCCCTGTAGAGTAAATGATTCTTTCCTCCCTTTGGATGCCTGGAATTCCACCTCTGATTTATCTGTAAGAGGATTACTTTCTACCAAAACCTTCAGTGGGAATGGCAACATAGGAATGGGGTAGAAGGGAGACACATGAGTTTGCCAATGACTAACTCTGAGGCCAAAAATCATGAACTATGGAGAGGGGCAGACCTGGGTTTGAATTCTGGTCCCATCACTTGTCAGCTGTGGAATTTGGGGTAAGTCACTCATTCATCTATGTAGCTATTAATTAAGTAAGTAGTTACTGAGCATTGACTCTGTTCTAGGCATGGAACAAGTCCATTTGGAGTTTCCAGGCTAAAGGAGAAAATAGACAATAAAAGATGGGAAAATAATGGATAAAAATGAATTGTTATAAGTCTATAAAGATAATCATGTGAAATGATAGAGTATGTTGGGGGTAGGGAAGGTGAATAAACTATGAGGATAGGGTAATAAGGCTGTTTCTTAATGGAATAAAAGGAGACAACCATGGGAAAAGCAGAAGTGAGAGCTTTCCAGGCAGATAGAACAAAAGGTATCATGACCAGAGGTAATAAAGAGATTGTATATTTGCAGAACCAAGAGGAATCCAGGTTGATGAGGCCATAATAAATGAGGGTAAGACAGTCATGAGATAAAATTACAGAGGGAGTGAGAGGTTGGCTTATGTTGGGCATTGTAACCCAAGGAAAATACTTTAGGTTTTATATTAGAGATGAAGGGAAGCCATAGAAGTATTTTAAGCACAGGAATGATGTAATCAAATTTTTGGTTTAGAAAAGATCACTCTTCACATAGTGAAGTAACTAATTTGGTGGAGGGCCAAGAGTAGCCATGGTGAGACCAGTTAAGAGGATTTCATGGTATTTAAGAGATGATAATAGTAGTGAGGATAGAGGGAAGTGGGTAGAGTTGAGGAATATTTGGGAAGTAGAGTCAACCAGAATTGCTGATGGGTTGGATGTCAGGAAAAGACAGAAGTTTCAGTGATGATTCCCAGGAGAAACTATGGTGTCATTTACTGAGGTGGGTAAAACAGATAAGAAAGTGTCTGATTATGCCTATGGGAGATCAAACAGTTGGCCATGTTGAGTTTGGGATGTCTGTAAGGCCTGCAGGCTGAGATGGCAATTTGGTATTGGCTCTTTGGGTCTAGACTTTGGAGAAGGCACTTTGACTGGAGACTAAACTTGAGAGTCATTGGCATAGAGATGCTTTTTGAAAGCTTTGGGAAAAGTGTGATCTAAAAAGTAGGGAAAGAAGATCTATCTGCAGAGTTAGGCATTGCTCAAGAGTCACAAGTTCCTTCTCCCCTCTTTCATGCCTGCTTTCCTTCCATAATGGGAACTGGTGGGTGGCCCCCTGGTGGCTTGCACAAAGGCAGGAGTGAGGGACCCAGCCTCAGAGTAATGGAACAGCACAGTCTTGGCTCAGCTCTAATTAAAAGCTAGTCTCATGTAAGCCTCTTATTTCTGAGCAACATGATGCACTGGGTTGTGCTGGAAGACTCATAAACAAGATGGACATGCACCTTTGACACTGAACTCATTCTCAAGGTACAAGCTGCACTGATTCATCTTTTTTTCAATGCTGTGAGGTGGAGAGGAGAGGCGGGCCCTGGTGTCAGGAATCCAAGTCCTACACACAAAGTGACTGCAAGCCCATTCGAAGTTGCGAAGACAAAAGACCTTGGTTGCTAGGAAGAAGACAGTGGAGAGGCTCACATAGGCTGTTTGCCAGGGTGTATTAAATACACATTGAAATATGAATCATTGGAGGCCTTTTAAAGACTGTCGCTTGACATCTAGAAATCACATTTCTCTTCCAGTGGAAAATGGCAGCAGGCATCAATTGTTAGGGGAAGCCATATGAATGGCAGGCTTTGTGCAGTGCTTTGTTCCATGTGGAACATTTCTATTGCACAATGATAGTTTCTGCACAATGCCTGCAAACGTCCATGCGCAAAACCACACACACACACACACGCATGCATGCACTCTCTCTCTCACACACACACACACACACACACACACACACTCTGGTTATTCAACTGTAGATATATTAGAGCCTCCTTTGAATTCTTATTAAGAGAGAGGATTTATTTACATGGTCTTAACTGCCTTTGCCTAGCTCTGCAAAGTGTTTCTAGAGCTGAAGAGTTTCAAGCAATCATGACATCAGCCTCAATCATAACATTCCTTTATGTTGGTTTAAGAATCCCAGTTCTGGTTTCAAATAGACTTGAGTCCAAATTTGGACCTGCCGCTGTGACTGTGAATGAGTTACTCCATTTTTCTAGACATTGCACATTTCCTTATACATACAATCAAAATGATAACATACTATTAGAATGTACAGGGTTATTGGGAGTGGAAAAATGTTTAATGCCCAGAGAGCACTTAGCACAGAGCCTGGGATATGATAGGTCCTCTGTAAGTGCTCTCTGTTACTTGTATCCCAGACCCTGACTTGCAGATGAGATAATGGAGTTCACTAAGGTTAACTGAATCACCAAAGGTCTGGTGTTAGAGACTGAATGTTTGTGTTCCCCCAACTAAAATCATATGTTGAAGCCCTAATATACCAAGTGATTGTATTTGGAGATAGGGCCTTTGGGTGGTAAGATTAGATTAGACCATGAGGGTGGGGTCCTCCTGATGGGATTGGTGGTTTTATAAGCAGAGGAAGAGAGGAAGGGCTCTCTTTCTCTCTCAATCTGAGCACAGTATTGAAGAAAGTTCATGTGAGGACAGAGCAAGAAGGTGGTCATCTGCAAGCCAGGAAGAGAGTCCTCGCCACAAACTCAATCAGCCAGCACTTTGATCTTGGACTTTCCAGCATCCAGAACTGTGAGAAATAAATCTCTATTGTTTAAGCCCCTCTGTCTGTGGTATTTTGTTATGGTGGCCTAAGCAGATGAAGATGAGTAATAAATCTCAACTGGAACTCATATTCTGGCTCTAAATCTAGGTAGGAATCTCAGACAAGGTCTAGAAATGGGCTCAAAGCACCTGCATGCAGAAATGCAGTCAGGAAACAGGACTACACTTTGCCTTATTCTGGTCTTTCTCCTTGGTTTCCATGGGGTTCTACACAGTGAGATGTATGGTTTCCTGACCCAATGTCAAAGTGCCCAGATTATCAAGCTTGGGTATGGTATTTTTAATCACTCAGTATTCATTCAATTCACATTTATTTTTCCATTAATTTATTCTTTTAGCACATTTTTAAAAGATTTATTTATTTATTTTTGAGAGAGAGAGAGGAGGAGCAGAGGGAGAGGGAGAGAATCTCAAGCAGATTCCCTGCTGAATGTGGAGCCTGACATGGGGCTTGATCTCACAACCCTGAGATCATGACCTGAGCCAAAATCAAGAGTCAGATGCTTAACTGACTGAGCCACCCCCTTTTAGCACATTTTTCAGTCAACCTTAAATCACTCAGCATTTATTGAGCACCAACTCTGTGGGGATCTTTGTAAAATAAGTGAAATGTAATCTCCTTGCAAACTCTGTGGTTCAGATGGCTTTGGAAATCCTGCATGTTCACGGCATGAGGCATTTCCTCTCTATCTGCCCTCCTTCCAAATCCTTGCACCATAAACGCACCAGATTGCATCATGGAGGCAACTTGCTCCCTTCCTGGCATCTGGCTCCAGCCTGCAGCCTTTGGAGTGTGACCCTACCAGTGCCTGCCCTTCTTGCCCAGGCTTGCCCAGATCACTGTATTTGTTTCTTATTGCTGCTGTAACAAATTATCACAAACTCAGTGGCTTCAAACAACACAAATTTATTATTTTTCAGTTCTATAGATTAGTTAAAGTATGACAAGGTCTCACTGTGCTAAATGCAAGCTGTTGACAGGACTGTATTCCTTCCTCTGGTAAAGAATGTGCTGCTTTGCCTTTTCCAGCTCCGACAGGCCACTCACACACCTTAGTTCATGGCCACCTCCCCCATCTCCAAAGCCAGCAACATTGCATCTCTCTGACTCTTCTGTAGTCACATCACCAGGAAGGTTCTCTGCTTTTAAGAATTCATGTAACTAGATTGGTCCACCTGGATAAGGGGATAATCTCCTCTTTTCAAGGTCCTTAACCTTAACCCCATCTGCAAAGTCCTTCTTGCCATGTAAGGTAACATATTCACAGGTACCAGGGTTAGGCCAGGGGCATCTTTGGGGGCGCATTATTCTGCCTACCACATGCCTCAGCAGATCTCTGTGTAAGGCACGCACCACCTGATGGGTTCAGAGCATCTGCCAGGCTCTGGCAGGCCTGCAGGAGGTTTTTATGTCCCAAGCTAAGAAGAGCAATAAGTGGAAGTTCAGGTTCAGTGCAATGGATGGAGACTCTCCAGTCAATCAAATTATAGTTCAATCAGTTCATTTTAATCACTCCTCTGGAGAGAAGTAAAACTCTGCATTGAGGAATACACAGCAATTTTATTGATGACAAGTTTAATTGTTTCATTTTTCCTTACTGTCTCCAACACAGCCGACTTTTAATCAGTGGGAGCTGAAGTTCTAATGAAGTAAAGTCCACTTTTCTGCAGTTCACAACTAGCTGGAAATAATTGGGCTGAGACTCCCATCCAGACTCTGCAGAGCCGTTGGCATTTTCCCGAAAACCGGGCTTAATTGCTTTGCTGATGTTGTTAAGTAGTCCTGAGGGGCTGGAAGTAGTAATGCTGCCCAAATATGCTGGGAAACAATACCCCAAAATGTCTTAAAAGGGTCCTCAAAGTCTGTCCAACTGGTAGCGAGGAAGAAAAAATGAACCGGAGTGTGTTTTCTGCAGGCAGGGGCCTGGGGGAGTGTATGGGAACTGTAATGTAGACTGCAGCAATTTGATAAAGATCAACAGCAACTGCCTTTTTCCTTCCTCTGAAAGCTAAGCAGGATTCTGAGTGTGTGTGTGCGTGTGTGAGTGTGTGCCCGCATCTGGGTTTGTGCGGTGTGGTTTCGAGGAGAGATGGAGATTTCAGGAGCAGGTGGCTGCCTCTGGCCTCTGAAGGGGAGGGCTCGTGATGGCAGACCTGGAGGATTCTAGTGGATATTGTCTCAGCCCTGAGAAGCAGCAGGGAGATTGGCTTGTCTGGAGAAATTTTAGGATCACAGAGTCAAGGGCTGGAAGAGGCAGAGAGATTCCCTCCTTATCCCCACCAAAGCCCCACTATTTTACTTTACTTTATGGGATGGTGGTGATGACAGCAGGAGCTGCTGGGTTTTGTTCACTTCCTATGTGGACAGAGATTTGGCCTATACTCTCTTTTATTCCTCATAAAAACCAATAAATCAGGTGCTATTATTATCTCCTATATACAAATAAGGAAATTAAAACAGAGAGGTCGCAAAGTTTGCCCAAAGCCATAGAGTGGTAGGAGTTGAACCCAGATCTGCAGGACATTAGAACCAATTCTCTTAGCCCTTATACCACATTTTCAGCCATGACAACAACATTAAAAATCAATAATTTTTATTAAATATTGAACATTACATGTTCCTGGCCTAGTACTAAGCACTTTCTGTATATTATCTCATTTAATCCCCAAAGCAACCCTAGGAAGCATGTTCCCACTTGGAGAGTAAGAATAAGGGAATTGAGGTCTGGAGTGAAGGACACTATCAAAAGCCACTCAGATGGGACTCAGACGTATGTCTGTCTGCTTTGAGAAGTTGTGTTTTTATAGACAGCACTGTGCTCGAGAAAGGGCTTAGGTACTGAATGGAAATGGTATTAATGTTCTCTCAATCCATCCAAACCATTAATTCTATGGTTCTGAATCTAGATGAGATGGGTCAGGACAGGTCATCTCTTTAAACATCTGAGGAAAGGTGGGGGGCAGGGCGTGGAAAGTCCCAGAGTCCTCACCTAACAACTGTGGTTTGAAAACCCAGGTTCAACTGCTACCTCTGATACTAGCCTTGGGAAAATAATTTAAGTTTGGTAAGCCTCCATCATATTGTCTGAAATTGTGAAGATTGTGAAGCTTTTGTGAAGATTAAATGAGATCATGTATTCTTTTATTCCAGAAATTTCTATTGAGCTTTCTATTCCATGCCAGGAACTGTTGCAGCACTAGAAATGCAACAAGGAACGAGGCCTGTAAAGTCCTTGCTCTAGAGGAACTTAGATTCTCATTGAGAAGTCAGATAATGAATAAATAAGCAAGTTCACAAATAAGAGAATTCTTGCTTGTGATAAATTCTACAAAGAGAAAAAAAATCTACAAAAAGTACTATAGCAGAGGAAACTCCTAAAGAGTAGTGGGGGATATGGGTGGTCAGGAAAGGCCTCTGTAGAGAAGATACAAGACCTGAATGATTTACAAGAGTCAACCATGCCGGCATCTTGGGGAATAGCCTTTTAGGCAAAGGTGACAAAATACGCAAAGATCAGAGGCAGGAATAAGCTTAGTGAGTAGAAGAAGGAAAGAAGGCCAGCGTGGCTGGATAGCAATAAATGAGAGGGAAAGAGGTAGAATATGACGTTGAAAAATAAGCAATGAACAGAACATGCAGGACCTGAAGGAACAGGCTTTGGAATTTGGATTTAGTTCTAATCTCAGCTGGAATCCACTCTAGTGCTCCTAGCAGTAGAAAGACAACCCTAGGAGTAGAAAGACAACCTCTGATTTACTTTTGTAAAAGGCATTTCAGTTGACCTAAAGAGGCAAGAGGAGGAGATCAGTTAGGAAGATCCCATTGTAGGAAATCCTGTTGTAGGAAAACAAACAAGAGATTGTTATAATAATTATCACTCCAGAAAGGAGTTAGCACTTGGGGGGATACATGGTTAAATGTATCGGTAGCAGGAGGAAAAAAAGTCTGGCCAGTCACATAAAATGTAAGACAAACATTCTGAGAGACAGGTATTCATGAATCATTATGCTTTTTAATGAATTGAAAAGTGTGAAAAACAGAAAGAAAAGGAGCCCAGATGATAATGACAAAAACACGAGTGATTGATCAGCCAGTTTGTTTATGGCAATTATGACTGTGTGATTGCAGAGTCATTTCAACAATAAATAACCAAAAGGGCCCTTGAACGAGTGGATCGAGGAGATGGCAAATATCATCAGAACCTTGTCCTTAAATTCCCACTACCCAGGCAGGATCTCTGCATTTGCCGACACACTTTCCAAACCACACTGCTGATGTCTCGGAGTCAGAAAAAGCAGATACATAAACTTGTGAAGAAGGTTATGGGAGGTGTGTGTGTGTGTGTGTGTGTGTGTGTGTGTGTGTGTGAGAGAGAGACAGAGACAGAGACAGAGAGACAGAGACAGAGACTTATCTCAAATCACGGTGGT
Organism: Phoca vitulina; assembly: GCF_004348235.1. Classification (NCBI taxonomy): domain Eukaryota; kingdom Metazoa; phylum Chordata; class Mammalia; order Carnivora; family Phocidae; genus Phoca; species Phoca vitulina. The sequence continues at coordinate 2,910,513 of NW_022589733.1, read as the reverse complement.
ATTTTTATTTGAATTTTCTTTTTCTGCTGCTGTTAGATAACAAAGGGTAAATTAAAATAGAATAAAAATTACAGAGGGAACAAGTGAAAAGAAGAACAACATTCTCCTGGCATTTGTTTCAAGACTGCAAAATGTAGAGTGTCTTGACAGCATCGAGAGAGATTTTTCTCCTTTAAACTAGGTGTTGGAAATGTGCTTCATTTAAACAAATCAATATCTTTAATTTCAGCCAGTTGCTCTGGATTTAGTGCCCGATTTCCAGGGAAATGTGGAAAGAGTCAAGTCTCATAATTTTCCATAGTTTCCATGAAAAGAAAGCAGAAGACCAAGGGTGTCACAGTGGCTATTTTTAGAAATAATTTAACTTCTACTTCTTGGACTTCCTGTGACGTCATAGTGCATTGAAGGAAAAAAAGGTAAAGAAAGGGATAAGAAGTTCTGAGTGTGAGAGGTGTAATTATAAATATGGCTTGAAAGACCTCACCAAAAAGGTGACATTTGAATAGACATGCAGGAGATGAGGTGAGCCAGGTAGAAATCTGAGGGAAGAGGACCTCAGGCAAAGAGAGGAAAGGACAAGGTTATGTGAGGGTTCAGGGAGTTAGGAGCCAGATGTGGCTGGAGTAGAGGGAGGGAGGTACTACTGGCTGGATCATGTGGGGCTTAGTGGTTCATTTGAAGAAATTTAGCTTTCATGCTGAGTGAGATGGGAAGCTCCCAGAGGGTTTGGAGCAGAAAGAGTGACATGATCTACTTTACATATTAACAAGATTTCTCTGATGCTCTGTTGAAAATTTCCCAAAGGGGAGCAAGCTGGAATCAGGGAGAGCAGAGGGAACATGGTAGGATAGACCAGGGTTTGAACCAGTGTGAGTGGTAAGAAGTGTAAGATCTGGTTGTTTTGTTGAAGTACAACCAACAAAATTTGCTGATGAGCTGGATGTGGATGTGGGAGCACCAGGCATGGGGAACCAGAGATCAGGAGTCTAGTCGGGACATGTTTATTTTGAAGTATCTTTTATATATACAAGGGGAGATGTTGCAGAAGTAGTTTGATGGTTAAGTCTAAAGCTCAGGATAGAGGTCCAGGCTGGAGATACAAATTTGGGAGTCGTCAACATTTAGATGAAAGTTGTGAGACTGCATGAGCTCAGTAAAGGAGTAAGGATATACATTAAAGAACATTAAAACTGGGTCAAGGGGCCTCTAACTTTTGAATTTCATTGCCTTAATTATGGGAGAATTAAAGCAATTGAAGGAGATGAAGGAGTGATCAAAGGAACAAATAGCTGATCCAAACTCCCGTTTTGGATTTTTATTTCTGCAAGTGTTTCACTTTTTTCATGCACTAAGGCCAGGGATCAGTCTCTCCATCCATCCATCCATCCATCCATCTATCCATCCATAATTTTCTCTTTCATGGTATATGTGAAAAAGCATTCAACATTTTACAAAACTGGGATTCTCAAATGAGCGTTGTCTCTAGTTACTCACCTAGCCACCCAACTTCCTTGGCCTCAGACTCCCCATTAGTCAACTGAGAGGATTGCCTAAAATGTCAAGTTTTAGACATTGTCTAAGATCATGTCTATGCTGATGTTCTATGATTTTTAGGGCTCTCAGAAAATTTGAGGGTCCTTTTCTTAGTCATCTAACATGGATCAAACTGGATAAATTTGCCAAGAATTGCTCTTTGTTTCTTACTATTTTATATCTGGTTGTGCATGAAATGGCACACATACAAAATAATATGAATCCTCTGAGTCCACTGTCTCGAGGTTCCCAAGTCCATTTTCATTCAAATTCCTTGAGCTTCTCTCTCGCTCTGAGGATGACTTTGCTATATTGAGGTGCTGACACGCAGATGTTGGAAGGTTTGCTGAACAGGCAGTTTGGGGAGCAGAATGTCACATTGTCCAGGGGCAGAGCACAGGCAGTTCTCATTGGGACCACTTGCTGATGGACGTTCGCCAGTTGGCTCATCTCTTCTTGTGATATTGTTATTTTAGAGACAAGAAAAGGCCAGCAGGTTTAAAAAATATGTACCTCAGAAGTCGTCTTTGTCATCAGTCAAGTTGCGACAGCCCTTATCCATATGCGTGATAGAATACTAACTTGTCTCTAAGTCCGACCTCCTAGTGTCTCTTTTGGGCAATACAAGCTGGTTCTTCCACAGATGTAGACCAAAGAACCTTATCCCTGCCCTGTCCCAAATATCTGACCACATTTAAGGCTTAGAACTTGGATTTGGGTTTTTTCTTGGGATCTCCTTATCATTCCAGGTTCACCCAGTAATGAGAATTATAGATCTTTACATGGACTGCTCTCTGCCCTTCAAGCCATCTGCTCATTGCTAGTACAAGTTATTAACATAGATGACCACACCCAACATCTGGATATATCAATCTTAGCTTGGGTCACCTTGATGGCTCCAGTTATAGGTAATGTGTTTGAAGCTTTGGCATGGACCAAGGAAGGCGTGCCTAAACATTGGCCATTGACTTCCAGACAGATACTGGGCCTCTGGCCATGAACATCTTTATTTATGATCTTCCTTTCAACTCTCTCAGGCAAAGCAGTTGTCATAATAGAGTAGATGCAATTTATTTTGGTCTTGGCAAAGCAATGCACCCCTTCCCCAGGCTTTCATCTTCTTCTTCCCTCTTTCTTTGACATTATTTGTCAAATGATCCAAAGATAATTTTTAATACCTTTACATCACACTGGAGCTAAATTCTGCTGGATTATTAATGATTAAATATTTTCTAGTCATCCACTTGCACAGTCTGTAACAAATTATCCCAAAAAGGAGATTAATTCCATTACAATTTTGAATAAGAAAATGACAAGAGAATGCCCCACAGTCTATGGAACTGAACAGTTGCTCCAAAAAGCTCTCATATATCTGGAAAATTGTTGGTTTTATGAAAGGATTTGAATCTGTCCTTCAAAGGTCCTTTAGCAGGTATTTATTGAGGCCCTGTGGGATATTAGCCTGGTGTGGGGTGCTGCAAAACCTGGTTAATTCTCAGAACCACATGGGGAACTTTGTAGAAATGTTTACCTCAGATTTCCTGAATCAGGGTTTTCACAAGTGGAGCCCAGAAACAGGCGTTTTTGGAAGGCTCTCCAGGTAATTCTGATGCAGCCAATCTACAGAACTATTTTGGAGTCTCAGCTATGGAGGATGTAAGAAGAAGTGGCAGACTTCTTACCTTACCTCTGATGGAAACAATAGGATGTTATTCACATTTTTCAGAAAAGAAAATTTAGAGACACTAATCCACTTGTCTGGGATCCCATAGCTGCTAGGAGGTGGAGACGAGTTTAAACCTCAGTTCATTGTGGTTTTGGCCCCTTCACTCTCCTGCCACCTCTTAATTGGGCCCCCATTTGCCCAATAACTTCATGCATCTTGAGCTTGTGTTGAGCTTGACCCACAGAAGTTTGGCATATGTGAAAGTTACCACTCATATTTGTCTGTCCTACAGCTCTGAGTTAGCGTTGGCCCAGTCCCTTTCTTAGTAGACACTTGCAGAGTTAAATGAAAGTGGTACATTTTGTTGTTGCCAGCTGGCTCCTGTCCTTGAGAACTGGGAGGGGAATGATTAGAAGTCTACTGAGACCAATGCCCTGCCTCTCTCCTACCAGCATTACTGGGGAGTTGGCCCCAGGCATCCATTGATAAGAAGCCTCAGAAACCAAAGCACCAGCTCCTGAACACAGAGAAATTAAAGACCTGCCCTTAATAGGAAGCAAATTATTGCTGTCTCTCTTTGTGTGCCATAAAGAGGGTGGGTGGGGAGAGGAGTGATCATTTCTTTGAGTATGAAATAAGACATCAGAGCTTACTGAAAAATTATCTTTTTTTCCCTATAGAATTAATCTAATCATCTAAAGAAAATTTTACTTATTGGGGACCAATTATTCTAATGATTCAATAATGTCTCTTTTTCTCTTTTTTTTCCCAGATAAAAGAAAGACAACCCTATTATGGAAAGGAAATTGGCTGCAGATATTAGAAGGCTGAGTACAGGTTCTTTGAGCCATGAGCTTTCTAGTAGATATTTATGATTTGATCCTACGCAAATGTGAGGTGTTTGTTGTTGGACAGGCCACTTTAAAGATCACTGCTATCCCAGCAACTGCAAAAATGTTGAAGAACACTTTAAACATTTTGTGTTTCATGTTAAGTTATGGCTAATTTTTTGGAATCTGGAGAAGTTCAGTTTCCAGAAATCAGACACAATATTATAAGAACACAAGGGTATCATTTCCAGCACTATTTATATAAATTTAAGGATTCAACACAAAAGCAAATTAGAAACTGCCTCCTTAGAGTTTGCTTGATTGTGTTCACAAAGAAGCAACCACCTCAAACCTGCTAGGTTTTTGCTTGTTTTGTGTTTGCCGTAGAAACAAATGCTAGACCAATTGTGCATCAGCAGCTTGAAAAATGCACTGGCGCTTTATTTTGCATTCAAGACAAACGATGTCTCTTTTGTTTTGCATTTAAAATAGGAACGTTGCATCAATAACCCCAGCCTAACCTCACCCAGTACCTGCAAAAGGAGAGGGGAAGGCCAGCATAACTGAGTATGTGGCTTCACCTCTAAACAAGGCACAAGGGCAAATGTAGTTTTACCCTTGTGAGGAGTTTCTGGAAGGAGACAGTACTTTTTCCCTTTCAGCATAACTGCATTCCTTGGTTGAATTCTGTGGCTTCATGATGAGGGCCAACAATTTAAAAAGTGGACTTAAAACCATGGTGACAGCAAAGAGGCTGTCAGTAGCCACCGAGAATCTTGACCTGGTACAGTGAAGCTGAGGACGTTTTACCTGCATGGCATCTGGTCACACAGATCATCTCTTCAAACCTTGTGACAGCACTGTCTGCTAAGAAGAGAAATAGCTTGGTATCCCCTGCCAGCAAGTGAAGACCCTGGGACCCAGAGAGGGGAAGGGACTTGCTTGTAGTTAACACAGCCTGTGTTGAGTCATGTGTGGGGGGGTGCTGTCTGAATTGGTGCCAGGTCATGTTGCTAGAGCTTCCACTCCAATTTGCCTCGTACCTTTCCCTTTCTCTTTCTTTGCTTGGAGTGTGGTTTTCACTCTTCCCGTCAAACTCAATGACCCCAATCTCTAGAGTAGCTTAGGTGAAATCTGATAAATTGGGATCAAGGGGTGCTGGTTGGGAGTTACGGTGGATAGAATCTGGCTTTGTGATCAGGCAGAGCAACCCTAGCTCTGATATGTAACTTCTCTGATCTTGGCACTTTCATCATTGAAATGGAAATAATAATACATATCTTAGATGAAATAGAATGATAGACATTAAGTATATAGTAGTCAACCAGTTCCATACTGTGATTCTCTTCAATGGTTTAATCCTAGGGGCTTGGATGAAGACAAAATTAAATCATGGCAAAGGCAACTTTTGGGGTGCTAGTTGGACATTCACATCCTATCTCATGGATGGCTGCTTCTTTCCACCTCAGCTGAGGCATAGAAACAGAATTTCACAATGCGGGAGACTGGTGGTTATCCTTGTTTAGCCCAGCTTCATTTTATGTATGGGCTCATTGAAGGTCAGAGACAAGAAGGGAAACACAGAATACAAGAGAAGGGAGAAAGGGAAGGAGGCAGAGTAGAAATATGATGTATGGGACAAGGTCCAGAGCCACAGGGCACAGAGCACAGCTTGGTTCTGCACAGGGGCACTGGGATGAGGGGTGGGCAGTGCCTGTCTCTTCCAGGGCCATGAGTGCCTGGACAGTGCATATCTTGTTAATTGGCACAAAGGTGCTACATAAACTGGCACAGCCCTGCACAGTACTCTTCTCAGAGTCAGAAAATTTGGGTTGGGGTCTAGGCTCTGCTGGGGTGAGTACTATCCCTTCTTTGGGACTCAGTTTTCTTTCTTGTAGAGTTTGGTTTCCTCATGGTTCACAGGGCTGATAGAAAAGATGCATGGTACATTGTGAAATGCTCAGGCTGTCTACAGCCGGTCTTGGAGTCTCCTCTTTGTCTGGTCTTCATTCCATCTTGCTTGAAGCCTAACCAGGTTATGCTCTTGTCCTGTCCTGCCTCAGTAATTCTGAGGTTGACTTGCTTACCTCTGGTATCTTAGTATTCAGGTCTGTGCCACCCACATTTGGTGATTCTGTTATTGAAGACTCTTTGATTGCAAGTGACAGAAAACCAACTCAAATTGACCTGAGTCAGGGGGAAGGGGAGAAATAACTATTCACAAAACCGAGAAGTTTGAGGGTCGTCCTGGTTTAATCTCATCCCTCAGCTTTACTTTCACTTTTTATGCTTCATTCTTAGGCAGGCTGTCCTCATGTGGTGGTGGAGACATGTGCCCGGTAGCCTTAGGCTTGTGTTCTATCAGCTTGGCAACCTGTTTGGAAAGAAGAGAGCCTCTTTCCCAATAAGTCAAACTAAAGTCCCAGGATTGAATCCTATTGGACCAGTATAGGTATCCCCTGCCTTTTGAAAGTTTGCATTATGCCACTTTGCTTTTTACAAAACACCTAACACACACCAAAAGAAATCCAGAGGATTTTTGCTCTTATGAGAAAAGGCGAAAAGTGAAAATAGTGTTCAGCATTTGTTTTGCAGCAAGCCATTACAGAGATAGCACACATCCTGAGCAGCAAAGAGCTACACCACCAAGCTCCTTCCCTGGGAACTACACTCAGCATCCAGCTGCCATAGCTTTGAACTGTGTCTGTAAGCTTCTGTGCTTTATCTTGATTTATTTTGTGCATCTGCTAGCAAAGATGTGTCCTAATTTTTCAGAAAAGCCTAAGAGAGGTTATTTTGGGGGTCTGGGAAGGTTCAAAAAGTTTTCCATATAAATTAATGGTAATTGCTTTTTTGCTTTATCCCCTTTCAGCTTATGGGAGGTTTCATAGGAACACTCCATTTTGGATAGTAGGGGAAACCTGTATTGGTCACCTGTCTTGTCTGAACAAATCACTGTGGCCAGGAAAATGGACTCTGCTTTCTCACTAGAGATGGGTGATGTTTACTCCTCTGGAGCAGATTTTAGGGTCATCTGCCTCTACATCACACGTACTGAGTAGTGTGTGTGTGAGGGAGACACACAGAGAGAATCACACACACAGAGGGAGAGAGAGAGAGAGAAATTCTTCTAAGCTAGAAATTTGCTTAAAATAAACATGTTTTAAAGTTTTAATGATCTGTAAGTCTCCAAAGGAAAGTAAACTTATTGACCAGGTAAACCAACCAGGAGATAGAGAAGGAGCGTCGGGTGTCTAATAAGGTTTTCTCCTCACAGGTTGGCTTTAGTCCTAACAGATTTAGAGCTCCATCTGGCACTTCTCGTCTTTTCCTTTTAAATTGTTCTCTTCTTGGCTCTTTGATCTCTCTCTGCCTCTCTCCACCTCTCCCTCTTCTTCCTGTCAGATTCCTGGGTAAAGACAGGAGAGAGACAGCCACGGCTGGTGTCCCAGCTGATGGGCTGGGTTCCCCACAGGGCTTCTCCCTCTCCCTCTCCCTCTCCCTCCCACCAAGACCTCCATGGAAATCTCTGGTATTAATCCAAGGAATGGTTTCCTGGCTTTCACCCACCCTCTGTCTAAGTCTCTGACATTTCCTTTCTATCCCAGGGTCTTGGGACTACTTACTGACCCCAACCTTAGAAACCTTCTCTTCACTCATCACTTTCTCCCAGTTACTATCTGAATGCTCTGTTCCCCTTGCAGAAAAGGTTTTCAGAGGAGTTATTCAGGGATGCCTGGGTGGTTCAGTTGGTTACACGGCTGCCTTCGGCTCAGGTCTTGATCCCAGGGTCCTGGGCTCAAGCCCCGTATCAGAACTCCTTGCTCAGCGGGGAGCCTGCTTCTCCCTCTGCCTGCCACTTTCCCTGCTTATGCTCTCTCTAGCTCTCTCTGACAAATAAATAAATAAAATCTTAAAAGAAAGCAGTTATTCATGACTGCCATCACTTCTTTCCCACCTCCTATTCTCTCTTAAACCCATGAGTGCTCAAAATTCCACCCCCGCCACTCCACTGAAATGACTCTTGCCAAGGTTACCAACAAGTTCATGTTTCCTAAGCCAGTGTTTGCCTCTTCATGCCACCTAACCCAGTCTCTCCTTAAAATACCATTGATGATTGGAGGGATACAGTTGACTCCTCCATCCTTCTTAAAACACTTGGCTCCCTGGTGTGCCTTCGACATATTTGCTATGTCCCCTTAGTCTATTTGGCTGGTGCTTTGCATTGAAAGTCTCCAGAGGTCCTTGACTGTCTTCTCCATGGAAGTGAATCTCCCTAGACGTCCTTATTACCAACTGTACACTATGACTCCCAAATATCGATCTTAAACCTAGAATTCTTCCATGTACTTCACATTTGTATTTCTGAATGTTGTATTTATATCTCCACATGGATGTCTAACAGCCACTCCCTGACTTACTTTTTCTGAGTCTTCTCACATTAGTGAAGAGCATGAATATTCACCAATTTATTCCAGTGCCAAATGTGGATATCATTCATGATTCTTTTTCTTCCCCACCCTGTTTTTGACACCTCCATGCACCAGCATGCTGTAACAAATATCTAAAAATGTGGAAGTGGCTTTAGAATTAAGTACTGGACAGAGCCTGGAGAAGTGTTGGGTTTCTTTTTCCCTAATTTTTTTATTGTGGTAAAATCTGCATAACGTAAAATTTCCCATCTTAATGTTTTGTAAGTATACAGTTCAGTGTTATTAAATACATTCATGTTGTGGAACCATGACCAACATCCATCTCTATAACTTTTCATTTGTAAAACAGAACCTGTATACCAATTAAACAATAACTCCCCATTCCTCTCCTCCCACCCCCAGCCCCTGAGAGCCACCATTCTACCTTTTGTCTCAATGATCTTGATTATCCTAAGTACCTCAGATAAATAGAATCATACAATATTTGCATTTTTTTTTGTGACTGGCTTATTTCACTTAGCATAATGTCCTCAAGGTTCATCCATGTTACAGCATGTGTCAGAATTTCCTTCCTTTTTAAGGTTGAATAATATTTCATTGTGTGTATAGATCATGTTTTGCTTATCAGTCGGTGGACAGTTTGGTGGCTTCCACATTTTAGCTGTTGTGAATAATGCTGCTATGAACATGGGTGTACAAATATCTCTTAAAGACTTAGCTTTCAATTCCTTCCGGAATATACCTAGAAGTAGAATTGCTGGATCATATGGCAATTCTATTTTTATTTTTTTGAGGAACTGCCAAACTTTCCCACAGCAACTGCAATAATTTACATTTCCACCAACAGTACACAAGCATTCCGATTTCTCCACTTCTTCACCAACACTTTTTTTTTTTTTTTTACAAAAACCACCCTATTGAGTGTGAGGTGGTATTTCACTGTAGTTTTTTTTAAAAATATATTTGTGCCTTTTTAAAAATATGTTATGTTAATCACCATACATTACATCATTGGTTTTTGATGTAGTGTTCCATGATTCATTGTTTGCGTATAACACCCAGTGCTCCATGCAGTACTGTAGTTTTGATTTGTATTTCCCTAATGATTAGGGTTCCCTTTTCTCCACATCCTTGCCAACACTTGTTATTTCTTGTCTTGTTGCTAATAGCCATTTTGACAGGTGTAAGATGATATATCATTACGGTTTTGATTTGCATTTCCTTGATAATTAGTAATGTTGGACAAATTTTCATGTGTCTGTTGGCCATCTGCATGTCTTCTGTGGAAAAATGTTTGTTCAGAATCTTTGCCCATTTTTAAATTGGATTATTTCATTTTTTGTTTTAAGTTGTATATATTTTAGATATTAACCCCTTATTGGATATACCATTTGCAAATATCTTCTCTCATTTAGCAGATTGCCTCTTTGTTTCCTTCACTGTGCAGAAGCTTCTTAGTTTGATGTTGTCCCATTTGTTTATTTTTGCTTTTGTTGCCACTCCTGTTGGAGTCAGATAAAAAACAACAACAACAACACATTGCTAAGACCAGTGTCAAAGACCTTAATGCTTATATTTTCTTTTATGAGTTTTATGGTTTCAGGTGTTACATTCATGTCTTTAATCCATTTTGAGTTCATTTTTATATGTGGTCCAGTTTCATTCTTCTGCATGTAGCTGTCCAGTTTTCCTAACATCATTTAAAGAGATTATCCTTTCCCCATTATATATTCTTGACTCCTTTGTCAAATTAATTGACCATATATGTGTGGGTTTATTTGGGCTCTCTATCCTATTCCTTGGATCTATGTGTCTCTTGTTATGCCAATACCATATTGTTTTGATTGCTATAGCTTTGTAGTATAGTTTGAAATTGGGAAGCATGATACTTCTGACTTTGTTCTTTTTCGAGATTGCTTTGGCTATTGGTCTTCTGTGGTTCCATACAAATTTTAGAATTATTTGTTCTAGCTCTGTGAAAAATGCCATTAGTATTTTTTTAAATTTAATTTTTATGTTATTATTATAGAGACTAATTATAGAGACTAATCTATATTATAGAGACTAATATAACATTATTATGTTATGTTAGTCACCATACAATACATCATTAGTTTTCGATGTAGTGATCCACAATTCATTGTTTTCGTATAATACCCAGTGCTCCATGCAATACGTGCTCTCCTTGATACCCATCACCAGGCTAACCCATTGGTATTGGTATTTTGATAGGGATTGCATTGAATCTGTAGGTGGCTTTGGGTAGCTTAGACATTTTAACAATATTAATTCTTCCAATCCATGAGCACAGAGTATCTTTCCATTTATTTGTGTCTTCAATTTCTTTCATCAATGTCTTACTGTTTTTTTTGTTTTTTTTTTAAGATTTTATTTATTTGTGAGAGAGACAATGAGAGACAGCATGAGAGGGAGGAGGGTCAGAGGGAGAAGCAGACTCCCTGCTGAGCAGGGAGCCTGATGTGGGACTTGATCCCGGGACTCCAGGATCATGACCTGAGCCGAAGGCAGTCGCTTAACCAACTGAGCCACCCAGGCGCCCAATGTCTTACTGTTTTTAATGTACAAATCTTTCACCTTTTTGGTTAAATTTATTTCTAGATATTTTATTCTTTTTAATGTAAATACAATTGGATTGTTTCTTGATTTCTCTTTCTGATAATTTGTTGTTAGTGTATAGAAATGCAACAGATTTTTTAATATTAATTTTGTATACTGCAACTTTACTGAATTCATTTATTAATTCTAATAGTTTTTTATTTGTGTGGAATCTTCAAGGTTTTCTATATATGTATCATGTCATCTTTGAATAGTGACAGTTTTACCTCTTCCTTTCCAATTTGAATGCCTTTTATTTTTTTTTCCTTGCCTAATTATTCTGGTTAGAACTTCCAACACTAAGTTGAATAGAAGTGGTGAAAGTGGGCATCCTTGTCTTGTTTCTGATTAAGATCAGCTTTCAGGAAAAGCTTTCAGTCTTTCACCATTGAGTATGATGTTCACTGGGGGTTTCTCATATATGGCTTTTATTATATTTTTTTCTTTTTAAAAAATATTTAATTTATTTGAGAGAGAGAGAGCAGAGTGAACAAGAGAGAGAACACGAGCAGAGGGGAGAAGCAGAGGGATAAGCAGGCTCCCTGGGAGCCTGATGTGGGGCTCAATACCAGGACCCCAGATCATGACCTGAGCTGAAGTCAGATGCTTAACTGACTGAGCCACCCAGGTGCCCGTGGCATTTTTTCCCCCCATTCTTAGTTTTTTTAGTGTGTTTGTCATGAACAGGTGTTGGATTTTGTCAAATGCTTTTTCTGCATTAATTGTGATAATCATCTGTTCTTTTTGCTTCATTCTGTTAATGTGGTGTATTACATTGATTTATTTTTGTGTGTTGAACTATATTTGCACTCCAGGAATAAATTCCACATGGTCATGGTGTATAATCCTTTTAATATGTTGCTGAATTCAGTTTGCTAGTATTTTGTTTAGGACTATTAGATTAATGTTTGTAGCATACTGTTCTGTAGTTTTCTTCTAGTGCCTTTGTCTGGCTTTGGTATTAAGTAATGCTGGCCTCATAGACTGAGTTAGGAAGTGTTCCCTCCTCCTCAATTTTTCAAAAAATTTGAAAGGAATTAGAATAAGTTCTTCTTTGAATGATTGACAGAATCTCTAGTGAAGCCATCAGATCCAGGGCTTTTCTTTGTCATGAGATTTTCGATTACTGATTTAATCTCTTTACTAGTTATGTCTACTCTGATTTTCTATTTCTTCATGATTTAGTCTTGGTGGGTTTTGTGTTTCTAGGAATGTGTCCATCTCAGTAGGTTATCCAAATTGTTGGCATACAATTGTTCCTAGTACTCTCATAATCCTTTCTATTTCTGTAGAATTGGTAGTAATGTCCTCACATTTTTATTTCTGAGTTTAGTAATTTGGGTCCTCTCTTTTGTTCTTGGTCCACCTACCTAAAGAGTTGTCAATTTTGTTGAACTTTTCAAAGAACCAACTTTTGATTTCATTGATTTTTCTGTACTGTTTTTCTATTTCCTAGTTCATTTATCTCTGCTCTAATCTTTACAGTTTCCTTCCTTTTGGTAGCTTTGAGTTTAGTTCTTCTTTTTCTAGTTCCCTACGTTGTAAAGTTAGGCTGCTTATTTGAGATCTTTCCTATTTTTTAATGTAAGCATTTTTAGCTACACATTTCCCCCTTAGCAGCACTTTTGCTGTGTCCCATAAGCTTTGGTATGTTGTGTTTTCATTTTCATTGCCTTTAAGTATTTTCTAATTTCCCTTGTGACTTAGTCTTTGATTTATTGCGTAACTGTCTTCTTTGTGTTTAGTTGATTTTTTTGTAGTGAAATACTTAAATTCTTTTCTCATTTCCTTTGTGTATATTCTCTAGCTATTATTTTTGTGGTTATCATGGAGATTACATTTAACCTACTACAATTAAAGAACTCTAATTTGAATTCATATCAGCTTAACTTCAATAAATTCTGCTCCTTTACAGCTTCATCCCCACCTCTTTCAGTTAATGTTACAAAATTCCATTTTTATATATTGTGTGCCTAAAAAATAACTAATAATTCTTTTAAATGCATTAGTCAAGTCTCTTAAAATACATAGAAACAAGATTTGGAGTTACAAACTGAAGTTACAATAATACTAGCTTTTAGATTAATAATTGTGTCTTTTTTTCTTTAAATGCATTAATCTCTTTTTTTTTTAAATTTTATTTATTTAGGGGTGCCTGGGTGGCTCAGATGGTTAAGCGTCTGCCTTCAGCTCAGGTCATGATCTCAGGGTCCTGGGATCGAGCCCCACATCGGGCTCCTTGCTTGGCGGGGAGCCTGCTTCTCCCTCTCCCTCTACTGTTCTCCCTGCTTGTGCTCTCTCACTCTCTCTGTCAAATAAATAAATAAAATCTTTAAAAAATATAAAAAAAAAATAAAAAAAATAAATTTTATTTATTTATTTGACAGAGAGTGAGACAGCGAGAGAGGGAACACAAGCAGGGGGAGTGGGAGAAGGAGAAGCAGGCTTCCCACTGAGCAGGGAGCCCGATGTGGGGCTCGATCCCAGGACCCTGGGATCATGACCTGAGCCGAAGGCAGACGCTTAATGACTGAGCCACCCAGGCGCCCCTAAATGCATTAATCTCTTAAATCCTGTAGAAAACAAAACGAGCATTTACAAAGCATTTTTACAATAACACTAGCTTTTATAAGCCTATGTATTTATCTTTACTGGTATTTTTGTTTCTCCATACAGCTTCTAGTTACTGTCTAGTGTTCTTTCATTTCACCTTGCAAAACTTCCTTGATTGTTTCTTACAGGGCAGATCATGTGATGACAAACTCTGTCAGCTTTTGTTTATCTGAAAATGACTTAATTTCCCCCTCACTTTTGAAGGACCGTTTTGCTGGATATAAGATTCTTGTTTGACAGTTTTTTTTTCTTTTAGCACTTTAAATATATTTGCCCACTGTCTTCTGGCCTCCAAAATTTCTGATGAGAAATCTGTTAACTTTCTTTCTTTTTTTTTTTAAGATTTTATTTATTTATTTATTTGAGAGAGAGAATGAGAGACAGAGAGCCCGAGAGGGAAGAGAGTCAGAGGGAGAAGCAGACCCCCCGCCGAGCAGGGAGCCCGATATGGGACTCGATCCTGGGACTCCAGGATCATAACCCGAGCTGAAGGCAGTCGCTTAACCAACTGAGCCACCCAGGTGCCCAATCTGTTAACTTTCTTACTGAAGATCTCTTGTATGTGATGAACCCCTTCTTTTTTGCTGCTTTCAAGATTCTCAGTTTGTCTTTGGCTGGAAAGTTTTATTATAATGTGTCTTAGTGTGGATTCCTTTGAGTTCATTTTACTCAGAGTTTATTGAACTCCTCAGAAGTTTATATTCATGGCTTTCCACAAATTTGGGAAGTTTTCAGCTATTATTTCTTCAAATATTCTCTCTGTCCCTTTTTCCTCTACTCCTTCTGGGACTCCCACAATGCATATGTTGGTCCATTTCATGTGGTTTCATGGATCTTTAGGTTTTGTTCACTTTTCTTCAATCTTTTTTCTTTCTATTTCTTAGACTTGATATTTTACATTATTCTATATTTTAGTTTGCTGATTCTTCTTCCTGCTCAAATCTGCTTTTGAATCATGCTAGTGAATTTTTCATTTCAGTTATTGTACTTCTCATGTCCAGAATTTCCTTTTTTTTGTTTCCTTTTAGATTTCAATTTCCATTTTGTTCATAGATAATTTTCTTGACTTTCTCCATATCTTCCATTAGTTCTTTGAACATCTTTATGACTGCTGCTTTAAAATCCTTGTCTAGGATACCTGCCATTAGGCCTTCTTTAGGGATAGTTTCTATTGCTCCCCCCCCGCCTCCGAATGGGCTATACTTTCCTGTTTCTTTGTATGCCTTGTGAATTTTTATTGAAAACTGGGGATTTGAATCTAATAATGTGGTATCTCTAGAAATCAGAATCTTCCCTGTTCTCAGAGTTTGCTTTTTATTTTATTTTATTTTATTTTATTATTTTATTTTATTTTATTTTATATTTTATTTTATTTTATTTTATTTTATTTATTGTTGTAGCTGTCAGTATGTGAAGGCTCAGCCTGGAGTGTAAACTTAAGGTCTTCTCAGGTCTTTTCTGAGCTTTTCCTTACACATGTGCAGTCACTTTCTAATTTTTCCCATAAATGCAGTTGTTTTTGAATGTCCTAGTCTTTGATGGCTGGCTCCAAAAAGAGAGGAAAAGAGAAAAATGAAAAAGTCACCTGGTATTCACTTCAACCAAATGGGGAAGGGCTTGCCACAATGCAAGGAGGTGCAACAACAATGGTCACTCTCCTTTGTCTGCGCCTCTGTGATAAGAAGCAGTAATCAGGATTCAGAGCATAGATCCCCAATATTGGGAAGATAGGATTTTTTTTTTTAACCTACCCTGGCTCCCGCAGGTTGCTTGTGAGCTGCTCTAGGGACATGTACACAGCTACCTAGCATGGGCTAGAGGTGGGTGGTGGGTAGAGGCTACTGTGCTAATTGCTGAAACTGACTGAAAGTAAGTGAAATTAACCATCCAAATCTTCCCCTGGAACTTGCAAGACTTCAATAGACTCCAAAATTCAAAAATAGGGACATGAGACAGATTCTGCCATTGCAATTTTCATCCAGGTGGGGAGACAGATTCCTGGTGCTTCTTATTTCTATCTTCCCAGAATCCTCTGAGGCTGGAAGAGTTTTGAGGTTCATGATAGAAAAGGCTAGATCGTCTTGAAGAGACTGTTGCTAGAAATATAAATGATCAAGTTGCTTCTGGGGAGGTCTCAGACGGAAATGAGAAACATGTTATTGGAAACCAGAGGAAAGGTGATCTTTGGTAGAAAGTGTCAGAGAACTTGGCTGAATCATGTTCTGCTGCTTTGTGAAAATTAGAACTTGCAAGTGATGAACTTGGATATGAAGCTGAGGAGATTTTTAAGCAAAGTGTTGAAAGTGTGACCTGGTTTCTCATTGCTGCTTATAGTAAAATGTGAGAGAAAAGAAATAAATTGCAGAAGGAATTGTTACCCAAAAATGAACCAGAATTTGAAGATCTGGAAAATTCTCAGCCTATCCTTATTACAAAAAATGAGAATGCATGCTCTGGAGAGAACAGGCATGTGGCTGGACAACCATTGGCTAAAGAGATTCTATGTGTGACTTATAGATTCATTCAGCCATCTCAGCAGAAATGCTGCCAGCTTGAACTGAAGAGGACAGAGACAGAACAAAATGAAGGAAGACTGTCAGACTTCTGGGATTCTATAAGTCATGCGTGAAAGTATCTTTTTGACTTCACTTCTGTGATATATCCCCAATCTGTTTACCTCTCCACCTCCACTTCTATCACTCTAGCCCTACCTACAATCATCTTTTGCTAGAATGACTTCAGTGGGCTCATAAATATTTTTTATGCTTACACCTTGTCTCCTACCCACCTCTATCAATTCTTTATGCAACAGCCAGGATACTCTTTTAAGAATGTATATCATATCATATCATTTTCCTGCCTAAAACACCTTGATGTCTTCTCATCATGCCTTGTAAAAACCATGGTCTCTAAAGTCATACACATGGGCTCTTCACCACTTTGACAAAATCTCTTACCATCTCTCCCACCTTGCCTCTGCTCCAGTCATACCAGTTTTATTGTTGTTGTTGCTGTTATTCTTCCAATAAGCCAGGCTTCCTCCTGCCTGGGGGCCTTTGCACTTTCTGTTTCCTCTGCCTGGAGAGTGCTTTCTCTAGAAATTCACATCTAGATTTTTTTTTTCCAAAATTAGGTCTTAGCTCACATATCACCTCCTCAGAGAGGGCTTCCTGGACCATTAAGTATTTTTCATCTTATTTTACAGATGAGAAGAGAAAGATTCAGGAAGTTGAACAATATGTCCGAGGCCATGTTTCTCAGGTTTCACTCAACCTGAGAAAGGGGGGTTTACTTAAGCCTCTTCTCTTGTCTGTCTCTCTCACTAGGGAAGGCTGCCTGACTCTGAGCCAAGCCAGTGGGATGCTGTTTGCATTCCTCCTCCATCCATCTTGGTTTGATTATTATGTGACGAGCTGCTGGCTCTTGAAAGATTACAACTCAGCTTGGGCAAGTGAGATGCAGAGTGCAGTGGAGCATTCTGAGTGTCAACCAGACATTAAAAGAAGAAGAAAGAAAAAAAAAGCAGCCTCTGAAGTGGAGGTGGTGAGCACCATTCTCACTTTGTCATGAAGGCAGACACAACCCCAAACCCCAAAGGTGGCTTAGACACCACACAACCTGCTGGGCCACCTGGAAATCATCTTTCTCCCCAAGGCACTGGCTGATTTCCTCGTGCTTCTAAAAGCAAAGCAGAGGATGCTCACAACAACCTCCCAGTCACTCTGTCAAGCCTGGACCAATCATTGCACCAGCGTAGGGCTTGAGACCACTGCCCTGCTCCCCTTCTCCCACCTTCTGATTCCCCTTCTTTTGTAAAATACCATCCAAATCCCACCTCCTCCTGAAAAATTTCCCAATGTGTTGGCCTTCAGTTTGGTTTCTGACGAGATCTGTTTTCACACCCCGTTTCCCAGCGTCATTGGCTTCGTTATGTGCCTGGTGGGCTTCCCCACTCCCCAGTGCTAGAAACTGGAAGATTATAGCAGGTCTTGGAGACAAACAGGGACAGAAGATAAATGGGCAAAGCTGTTGGGATTTTGTAGACAAGGGTAAGAGTGCACAAGTAACAGAGCTTCCTCCTCTGGAGGGAAGATCTCTGGCCCTGAATAAGGGGATCAAACTGGGGAGCCTGCCTGCTTTGATGTCCTAAATCCTACGTCAGCTCAGGGCTTGCCAGAAGCAGGAAAGTCACTGGGGAGTTTTATCCAGCACTTTCCTCCATTCCCCCATCATGAGTCACTGGTCTAGAATCAGCAGCCAGAAATGATGGAATTGTTCAATATCATGGATTCAGGGGCACTGATGTCTGCAGTCATCTTTTGGTACAGCTTCTGGCTCATTTCTGGCCTTATTGAATGGAAGAAAAAAGAAAGGCCCTTCCAAGCACTGGTGAGACAAATTCAGTCCCTCTGTGAAAGCACCTCCCAAATTGCTCTGGCTAGGGCTGCTAGGGGCATGGCCCCAGTGCTAAGACTACTAAGCACATGCAAGACACATGCTGCCATGAAAGAATTCACTCATTCATTTACTCATTCATTCATTCATTTTTTTTTTCATTCTTTTTTTAAGGGCCTTATGGGTTTGACACTTGTATGGGGATAACCAAAAAACAGACTTTTTTTATGCTTTTATGGGACTTGTTGATGAGTGGAGGAGATAGACAGTGATGAAATAACCACACTAAACAGTGTTTTATTGGGAACTGGAAAATCCCTGTGAAGCATATTAACCTTGCTAGGAGGAAAGAGGGAGTTTGGAGGCTTTCCCTAGGCAGTGAGTTTTGAGCTGACCACTGAAGTTAAGAGGGGCTGAGTGGGATAAGAGATGGGGGAGAATATAAGAGAATAAGGATAGAACATGTGCAAAGGCCCTGTGGCAGGAAAGATTTGGCACTTTCCAGGAACTAAAGGAATACTGATGTGGCTGAAACACAGAGTGAGAGGAGTGATAGGACAGTGAGGTTTGACTCTATAAGGCCTGTCAATGGTGATTTCCTGGACCCTGGAAATACATCCTGGGCTGGCAGACCAGGGACCTCTCATGCAACCACAGTCTCCATCATGACAAATTAATACCCAACAGTGGTCATACTTGACTTACAACATTAACCCCAGTCCTGGCAAAACACAGGAATTATTATGAGATGGAAGTCAAGATTGATTACGAGATGCACCTCACCCACATGGTCTTGAGAGAAAGAGCATAGAACAGATCATTTCGGAGCAGAGATGGATCTGGATGGGACACCTTATTTCATGTATTTTGCTTCCTCAACAAGATTGTAAGTTAAGGTCTGGAATTTTTGCATCCTCTACCAAAGGCATAGAAGCATGCTGGGCATTCAGTAAGTACTTAGATGATACCCTCATAGACTGACAGTCTCCCACCCCTGGTTCTTGCCACTTCCTGTATAAACCTTGGTGATAATTTCAGGCTGTGTGTGACAGGGGCCCAAATGCCTGTGAGGATACAGAGGCCTGGATCTAGAAGGTCATGAAGGCAGGTCCACTGCACCCACCCAGCCTCTGCCAGCTGCCTCCATGGACTTCTGTTGCTCTCGTTAAACTGCCCATAGTGTGTTTTCTTTTGGGGGGAGGTGTTTCTCTCCAAGAGGCTCAGGCACCCTCAGCCATTCTGCACAGCATCCCAGATGCTTTAGGGGTCCCAAAGTAGAGCATTATTTTTGCTCTCCATTAGTTTCTCTCTGTAATAGTTCTCGTGTTAGTAACCTGGAAATCATCATGGACTCTTCTTTTTCCCCACTCAACTCTGTATCCACTCCAGCAACAAGGTCTGCCAGTTCTGACTCCTAAATACATTTCGGATCTGTCCCCTTCTCTCCATCCCCAAAGCCACTGGGTGGACTGCAGCAAGCCGCCTCATGGGTTCCAGGCTGTAGCCCCAGCTCGAATCCATTCTCAGCAGGTAATATCACTCCCCTGCTTCAAACTTCTGTAGCTCCTCATTGCATTCAGGATAATCTCCAAATTAATGTGGCTGCCCCAATTCCTATCCTTGACTCACCCCATCCCCCCTCCAACTGCAGTACACTTCAACCACCCTGGCCATTGGAAAGCTTGTCTTGCCTTGCCGTTTTCCTTCCTTCCTCCCTCCCTCCCTCCCTCTCTTCCTTCCTTCCTTCCTCTTTCTCTCTCTTCCTCTTCCCCCACCCCTTTCTCTCACTTTTCATTGAGGTAACACTTAACATGAGATCTACCCTCTTCATAAAATTTTAAGCACACCATACTGTATGGACTATAAGCACAAGGTTTTATGGCAGACTTCTAGAACTTACCCATCTTGTATAAACTGAAACTTTATACCCATTCTTGTCTCGTGATTTTCATCCATGCAATTTCCTCTTTCTACAATGGTTTTCCCTCCACTCTTAACCTGGTGATCCTTACACATCTTTACGTCTTGGCTTATATGGCATTTCTTTAGAAAACCTCTCACTGACCTCCATCACCTGATCCCCTGGCTTGTCCTGCACAGCCCTGACAACAAGCTGTGAGATGTATTCATTTTCACTTTTTACTTGCTGCTTCCCCCACTAGACTCCAAGCTGCTCCATGAAAGCCTGCTTTGTTCACCTCTGTGTCTTCAGCACTGTGCTTGGCACATGGCAAAAACTTAATACATATTTGCCGAATGAATGAATAATTCTTTCAACCGATAACTCATGAATCCCATGCCTGGATGTACTTGCACCCTCTGCCTCCGGTGGTTTTTTCCTTCAGAGTCCTTCAGGCAGATGCACAGCCACCCCCATTATCCCCACACTTACCTGTGTTCTTTTTCATGTCCCTGACGAGCCATATCTCTCTAGAAGCAAGACAATTTCTTTTTCTTTTTTTTTTTTCTTTTTTTTTTTTTTTTAAAGATTTTATTTATTTGACACAGAGAGAGAGACAGCTAGAGAGGGAATACAAGCAGGGGGAGCAGGAGAGGGAGAAGCAGGCTCCTGGCTGAGCAGGGGGCCCGATGCGGGGCTCGATCCCAGGACCCCGGGATCGTGACCTGAGCCGAAGGCAGACGCTTAACCGCTGAGCCACCCAGGTGCCCCGACAATTTCTTTTTCTAATAAATGTTTCTCAAGAGGGTAGTGTGCAAAGTAAAACCGTGCTGAGGGGAAAGAGTACAGGCTGGGAGGATGGAACCCTCACTTAGCAGCTTGACAACTCATTTTATCTCTCAGAGCCTTGTTTTCCCTACTTATCAATAAAAATATTTTCATTTTTAATCAATACATTCATTCTTTCATTTTTGAAAAAGCTAATGCATGTACATGGTTTAAAAAGTTACGAAAGTGTATACAGCACCTAACTAGAATTTAAATAAAAACTAAAAAAAAAAAAAAAAAAAAAAAAAAAGAAAGACTGGTAGGCTGGCAGAAAATTAAGGTCTTTCGAGTACTTTTAAAGTTTTCACAAGTAATATAAATTCCTTATAGAAAATATAGACAGGTAACAATAGATCAAAACCACCTAGAGAATGCCACTGTTAAAATTTTCATGTATATTTTCCAAGAATTTTTAGTGTATTTTTATTTTTCAGAAACGGTTTCTAAAATATTTATTGAGCATATATAATATACCAAACCCTTCAGTAGCTGGTTTCATACACATGATCTCGTTCAATCCTCATTAAATTCTGTGAACAGAGCTTGCTGCTGCCCAATCCTGTGTTATCAGTGGAGTGAACCCCAGCCCAGGGACATTCAGTCATCTAAGGACAGCAAGGGGCTGTGCCAGAATCCACACAGCTGTGCTCCAATTCGGAACCACCGGGCCTCCCAAGCTGCTCAGAAGATTGTCCAGGGGCCCTTCTGGCCCCAGCGGGGTCCTAACGCTGCTCTTCCCTGAACTGTGAGGCCAGGAGAGTGGAGGGAATCATCTGGGGGAATGACCCTCCCTTCCCTGTGTTCTGTGTGTGTATTGGATTGGGTTTGGGGAGCGACGGTAGAAACGGTGTCTCATTTGGGGGGGGAACACCTCCTATTCTGGTAGAGGCTACACGGTGCTTTGGTGGGAGTTCTATTTTTAATCACTTTCCTGGGGTCGGGACCTAGGCACTTAGCACAGGAGACAAGCTCACACCCCAGGCTGTACATTAAGATTTAATGGGTCTTCCTTATTTACACCTAAATGAGGTTTTTAATGGTTTAATTAGCAAAATATATCAGTTTGCTTCTTTAAACCTTGCCTCTCTGAGGTATCACTTTTTAGCCAGTGTTTAATAAAAGATGAAAACCTTCATTTCTCCCAGCTAAGGAGGACTGTGACTGCCTCCACCTCAGTAGGTCAGACTCAGGGGTGCCTTGGAAAAGTCAAAATCAAAAAGTCAACCAATGACCATGTTTCCAACCTGGCCAATGAGAGCACAGTTATCCGAGAATTTTTGCTATTAGCTTCTTCATGCTCATTGAATCCAAATTAAATGGCTAAAATGAAAGCCTTACAGATTAGACCACAGTTTATGAGGGGCTTTTTCTCTAATTTGGAAAATCCTGTAGAAATTCAGACAGAGGATAACTGCAGAGAGTATTAGCCTTGCCATTCAGAACTGCTTGTGCTCACCCTGCTGGGGTGCTCCATGCAACAGTGCTTTGGGCAGTGTACAGGAAATATCTTCTTATTTTCTGGACATACCCAGAATATTGGGGAAATTTTACTTTTAGTGACTTTAGGCATTGCAATACATTATTCCTGTGTTACAATATTGAAAAAAAATCGCAACAGCGGAGGTCTAAGACAAAAAGTTCCCACAATTCTATTACCTAATAAAATCAGTATTGTTTTCTTTGTTACATTATAACCCTTGTCCACATGCTTGCTTCATTTGTAAATATGTGCAGTGATATTGTAGATAATATGTCGTAGCTTATATTTTTACTTATTATGCTAAATTTTTCCAGTTTGTAATGAACCTTTTTTCTTTCTTTCTTATATCTTCTCTTATCTCCTTTCCCTACCCCACCCTCCCCTCCATAAGGGAGGTAATCATTGCTAACTGCCCAGTGTCTATGCTTCCAGATTTTTCTCCAAGCCTGGACAGATAATTACAGACATATATACTCTTATTTGGGCTTTTTCTTTTTTTGCATTTTTTTCCCCCAAGTGGGATTTTACCATATAGATTTCTCTGCAGCTTGCTTTTCCTTCCACTTAATACATTGTGGACAATAGATATGGTCGTAACTTTGGTGTTTAATTTTTTGTCTTTTTTACATTTAAATTGTTAATCCACCTGGAGTTTCTTGTGGTAAATAGTGTCAGACAGAGGTCTCACTTTGTTTTCTTCTAGGCATATAGTCAATCATGCCGGCAGCCTTTATTAATCAGAACATTCCAATCATTCCCTCAGGGGTCTAATCCTGCTTGGGTATTTCTAAACAAAGTGCTTCACTTAGACCAGAGCCAGAGGCGAGAGTGCTCCTTGGTTTGCAGTCTCATCAGCCTCTGGAGTCCAAGACCCTCAGAGAGCATCTGGTCTGGTGCCTGCATCTTGCAGATGACCACACTGAAGCAGAGAGACCAAGAGAGCAGAGAGGTCTTCATAAGAAGAACCCAGGGCTTGGGGTCAGCCAGACCTGAGCATAAATTCCAGTTCTGATGATTCTTAGCTCTGGGACTTTGGGTAAATTACTTATGCTCCTAGAGACCCCAATTTTCTCACCTGAGAAATGAATATTCTAATACCTACATGGCATGAGGACTGGAATACAATGCCTGACACAGACAGCTCTCAATAAATGACCATAATTTTTAGAGCAGCCCCAGGACATACACCAGCTATTTTGATTTTTAGTTTAGTTCCCTTTCCATTGGACCGATGTTCCCCAAAATGTCATACAAGTGATTTCAGGAGGCATAGAGATGGATATTTTTATTTTCATGCAGTTTATTTAATGCAGTTGTTTGACAGTGACCTTCTATTAATGGTGAGTGATATTGTCTTTTCATTTACCGGAGTATTATAAAGTTCATCTTCAAAAATAAGTGCATTGAGGTCAAAAGGTTGTTAATTTACAAAAATTATTAAGTGCAGAGTAACAGAGGTGGTACAGGAATATGGCAAATATTGTGCAGATGGCTTGTAAATGGCTGAGTTTTTTGCATACAGTATTTCTTCACGCCATCCTGTGTGATCAGGCAATGCCTTCTCCGGAGTGGGGGAGTCCAGTCTCAGCTGTGTGGGTAAGCACATCAGCACCTCCTGTCGGGCTGCTTCTCCCTGGGGTCCACCCTGCTCATCCTCACAAAATAACAGAACTCCAATGGCTTTTGTTCTTGTTGTTGAAAAGGAACAGAGACTTCTCAGCTCTCCTAGCTCTTGCTGTGCATGCGTGTGTGCCTACCTGCGTGTGTGTGTATGTGTGTGTGTGTGTGTGTGTGTCCTGAGCAAGCTAGAAGTTCCTTGAGGGCAGAGCCCAGCCCCTTGTCTGTCTTTGTAGAGAACCGGGCACACAGTTGATTCTCAGTTCATACTTATGGACCTATTGAGGGCTTTTTCCCTTCAAGTATCCTTTGGCTGTTTTGGGGAAAACTTAGTGTTTTACAGACTTCTGTCAACATTTACAGAGTATTTGCAATGGGAATGATAGAAATGTGGCATGCATGCCTTTGCCCTCCCTCTATCACTACCCCATAACCATGGCAGATATTGCAAGTTGATGACAGAAGCTTTTCTGACTGGGTCAGCCTCAGAACCTTCCTAAAGCCTCCTTGAATTAGTGGAGCTGACATGTGAGATGACACCTTTTGGCCATCCCTGACATACAGTGTGCTAGGGCAAGGATGTGGGGACCATAGCATAGTTTTTGACTTTGCCTACATGCCTAGGACAGTATTTCCTTGCAGGGACCCCTACTCTCAGGACACTGTTCGAGGGGTGTATTCAGTCCAGGACAGGAGGGCGTCTTGGAGAAGCAGCAGAGATGCAACCCCACCTGCCAGGCTGTTGGCTTTTTCCCCATTTCATCACTCTGTGGGAGTCCAAAAGTGCCTCTGCCTGAGTGTGGTCACAGGAGGGGAAGAAGTGTGTCTGTCTTGCTGTCTGGGACACTGTCCCTACCCAGAACGGTGTAAGTGCTGTGTCAGCAAAACCTGCCGGACTGTTAATCTTGAGATAACAAATGGCAAATGGTGAGGTGTGATCCCAAGAGCCCTTGAAACACCTTCGTGATGGTTGTGAGGTGGTGTGACAATTTGCTTACTCTGGGGAGGAGATAAGGTTGGAGTCTGGGGTGGCAGTGAGGTGGGGAGGAATCAGCCTTCATGGGGAGAAGCCCTATTCAATTCTACTTAGTTTGAGAGACATTTACTCAGCATGGACAGTGCCAAGTCTTGTCCTGGGCACTGAGGGGAACCCACATTCATTCATTCTACAAAACTCTACTAAGCACCTACTATGTGCCAAATAGTGTGTTGGCCACTTGTGATACAGAGAGGGACAAAGGAGCCAAAGCCCTACCCTTATGGGACTTACATTCTCTTGGTAGAGAAATGCAGATACATATTGCAGCAGGCCAGATAGGTGAGGTTATATTTCAACAATAAACCGAAGATCTCAGTGACCTAACATGACAGAAGTTTATTTCTTGGTCACTCAAGTTTACTGCAGGTCCAGGTGGCTCTTGAGAACCGCTGTCCCCCCGTGTTGGTAGCTCCAATACTCTGGCATCTCTATGTCAGCACAAACTCCCTGGTGGCCACAGCAGAGGAAGAGAGAGCACAGAGAATTGGGTTTGACCTCCAAGATCAAGGTGTTCCTAATGCTGTCACTTGGAAGTGACATGTGTCACTTCCACTTGCATTTCCTTGGCAAAAGTAAGTCACATAGACACTCCTAACGCCCAGGAGCTGGGAAATCCGATCCTCCCATGTTTCAAGATGATGCAGGATGAGAAATATTGGTGAGCAGCAGAGGTGTCTACCACACATGTGTATTTACAGGCTGGGATGAACCTATGGAGGAAAAGAACAGACTTCTGTGACAGAGTGTGTATTTGCCTGCTCAGGTTGCCATAACAAAATACCACAAGCTGGGGTGGCCCAGACAACACATATCTTTCTCACAGTTCTCAAGGCTGGAAGTCCAAGATCAAGGTGTTAGAAAGCTTGATTTCTTCTAAGGTTTCTCTCCTTGGCTAGCTTCTCACTGTGTCTTCACATGGTTTGGTTTTGTTTTGTTTTCTCTGCACATGCTTCTCTGGTGTTTCTCTTCTTATAAGGACACCAGTCAGATTGGATCAGGGCCCACCCCAAAAGCCTCATTTTAACTTAACCACTTCTTTAAAGGCCCTGTCTTCAAATATAGTCACAGTCACACTCAAATACAAAATCTGAGGAAACACAGTTCAGCACATAACATAGTGTAACCAAGGGACTGAATCTTGATGAGAAACTTAGGAAAGTGAGGTATGATGGAGAGCTGGAGGATGAGAAGGAGTTGACAAAATGAAGAGTGGGGAAAGAGTATTCAGCAAAAAGGAACAGCAAGTGCAAAGGCCCTGTGGTCTGGAGCCGATGCAAGGAGACCTCACAGTCTAAAGGGCAAGATGACCCTAGGATAAGATCATTTTACTTTCTTGGAGTGGAGAGGGTGGTGCTGAAGGTCAGGCAGTGGGGAGGGTAGACTGAGAAGGTGCTTAAGCTGGATCTTGAAGAAAGAGTACGCATCGCCTGGTGAGTCAGTTGAGGTAGAATCTTCCCCAGCAGAAGGATCATCAACAAGAGAGGAATGGTCTGAAAAGTTTGAGTCTCCACAGCAGGCAGGGGTTCCCTGGAGGGAAAGTTACAAAGTGAGAGTAGGACAGACAAGGCTGCAGGTGTGAGCAGCCCCCGAGATTGGCTATGGATGGTGGGATGCCCACTGTAGGATACCACATGCTCTGACCTCACTCCAGGGGCTGTGGTACCTACCCAGCATACAGGCGCAACAAAGTGAGAGCCACGTGGGGGAGGGAAAGGTGAGGAGAGATTAATGGTAGCGGTTAGTGGGTGAAAGACAAGGAAGACTTCTTGGACTTGTGGGTTTGGGCTGAGCAATGGGTATGAGTACATGTCAACCAGTAGAGATGGGGGCTCCCTGTGGGTGTGCAGTGCAAGCATGGGGGATTCTTGGAACATGGCTCCCTTGAATACAGAGCCTGTTAGAGAGACCCCTGCAGGGGGAACACGGTATTTGCCTGAGAGCCAGGCTCAGCTGCAAGCAAAGCCAGAACTTGGATCTGGGGCCCTGGGCCCCAAAAAGGAGTCAAAAGAAAGATTATCAGACATTTTCTGCTTCTCAATTCTACTCTGAGACAGGGCTAACTTATAGCTAAACTCCTGGGTGCTTGTGAAATTTCCTTTTTCAAGGCTACTTCCATCCAGTGTACATTTCTCCTGTTTTGGGGCCAGGACCAGGGCTAACATATTTTGAGGATTTACTATCTTCCAGATATTATTTTAATGTATTGCACATATTAACCCATTTATTCCTTGTGGATACTCTAAGAAGGTAGGGATTCTAATTCTCTTTATATATATTTTACATGTGATGAACCTGAGGCACAGAGAGGTTAAGTAACTCACCCAAGAACACCCAGCCAGTGAGTGGTAGGGCCCAGGTACGAACCCACACAGGCTGGCTTTAGATTCTCCGGAGCTATGTTGGAGCTGCATCTTCTGCTGGGGTTAAGGATGAGTCTGGCCTGGCAGTTCTTGGGGGTACAAAGAAGCCCAGACAATGCATTGTTCTGTTTCCTGCTGCTTCAGAGACAGCAAAGGACTAGTTTTTTTTTTTTTTTTTTTTTAAGATTTTATTTATTTGACAGAGAGAGACACAGCGAGAGATGGACACAAGCAGGGGGAGTGGGAGAGGGAGAAGCAGGCTTCCCGCGGAGCAGGGAGCCTGATGCGGGGCTTGATCCCAGGACCCTGGGATCATGACCTGAGCCGAAGGCAGACCCTTAACGACTGAGCCACCCAGGTGCCCCAACAAAGGACTAGTTTTAACTGCTGTGCTGTGATACGTTGGGGTTCCTTGCTGCAAACGGTGCATTGCTTCTTCACTCAGATGAAAATAAGATTCCGGTAGCAATGGCAATGTGTGTGCATGTGAGTTTCCCTATACCAAGAAATTCTCCAACACCAGTTGAGTGTCCTATGATTCAACCCCATTCTGACACTACCTGGAGATGGCATCAGATCCCGCAGGCTGAGGGTTCAGTCCCAGGAGACTGCCCTCCTCTTCAAATGCCAATTGCAAGTCCAGGTTATCACCTGTGCTTCTGACCAACTGGCTATAAATCAGAGGTGCCATGACCCTCTCCTTGGGTTGGATTAATTTGCTAGAGTGGCTCACAGAACTCAGAGAACATTTTACTTACTAGATTACCAGTTTATTATAAAAGGATATAACTCAGGAGCAGCCAGATGGAAGCGACCCACAGGGCAAGGTCTGGGGGAAGCTCTGTGTCCTCTCCAGGCGCAACCACTCTCCCTGAACATCCACGTGTTCACCAGCCTGGAAGCTCTCCAAACCCCGTCCATGTGGGGTTTTTATGGAGGCTACATTACACAGACACGGTTCATTAAATCATTGACCACTGCTGAAAGATCTCCAACTCCAGCCCCTCTTCCCTCCCCTGAGCTCAGTGGGGCGGGACTGAAGACTCCAACCCTCTAATCACGTGGTTGGCTCCATTGTCAAAAGGCCCCCAGCCTTAGGTGCTTCCAAAAGTCATCTCATTAACATAACGAAAGACGCCTTTACTGCTCTCTACGCCTAGGAAATTCCAAGGGTTTTAGGAGCTCTGTGCCAGAAACGGGGACAGAAATATTTCTTACTATAAATCATAGTACACAAGTGTGCTCCCTGGGAAAGGGTTTTCATTTTCCCTTCGTTGTGGGCAGTTAATATTTAAGGCCAAGCTCTGCCCCCTGCTCCGGGGGCTCCTGTTACCCTGAAGCCAGCCCGGGGCTACTTTCCCCGGGGCCTGCACCCTGGCCTTGCTGGGGGCGAAGGGTGCGCAGAGGCAGGGCGGTGGGAAGGGCTTTGATGGGAAGGTAATAGGGGCCTCCACAGCCTAGTGTCCACGGAGGAGCATCACCCAGGAATAGCAGCCTAAACCCAGACCCTGAAGAACTTATGTAGAAAAGAAAACTGCGAGTCAATGTGAAAGTTGGGTTCAGGACACACGACGGATAGCTTTTAGTAGAGGGTGCGAGGCATGCATTTGATGAATACGCATCGGGGTTCCAGGCATGCCTCGGCACTGTTCTATGTCCTGGGGATGCAGCTGTTTCCAAGACAGGGCTTGCATTCCAGTACGGAAGACAGGGAGTTAACAATTGAATAAAGAGGTGAAAAAGGATCATTGAGAAAAGGTTTGAAGGAAACAAGCAGATGGAAGCCATGACTGGCTGTGCTGAAGGAGCTGCTTTGGAGAGGGTGGTCAGAGGTGGCTTCTCTGGGGATGGATATGAGAAGACAGCTCTGGAATGTTCCAGGCAGTGCATGGGCAATGTCCCTGAAGCCGGACCAGGGAAGGTGTGTGGAGTCCAGGAGGCATGGCAGGAGCAGTAGGGGCTGCGGATGGCAAGGGGAGGTGGGGCTAGACCTCATGGGGCGTGGGGGGTGCGGGGCAGGGCAAGTGCACTGGGAGCCATTGCAAGGCTGTCAGAGGAATGTGGTCAGCTCTGCCTGGTGATTATAAGGAGAGTGGCAGAGGGTGGGGACAGTGATGGTAGTGCTGCAATCACCCAGGGAGGCTTGCTACGGTAAATGTCTATTGGGAACTGGACATTCATTTGCAGTCCCCTGGGTCTCAGGTGCCTTGCTGGACCCCATGCCTCGGCTGCCTTCTGGAAATCGTGAGCAAGGGCACTAGTCAGTGGCAAGTGGTCAGTGAGCTATGGCAGGAGCCGGGGGCACTGGGCAGTGTTGGAGGGCCTCCCAGGGGAGCTACCAGGACTGGATGTTTCCAAGAGGTCAGCAAGGGGGTCAGTTGGTACCTCTGTACCTGCAGGTGACATGCTGGGTTGGGATGAAGGCAAGGCCTCTCTTGAGACAGGTTGGAGACCCCCACAGATGCTGCCATAGACACAGATTCCTGGGCCCCTCTGCTGCACCCTGGGAGATCCTGGCATTAGCATGCCCAGCCAGCTGGCAAAGCGCCCCCTTCAGATTCCTTACATTGGCCATTTCCCACCCGTGAGAAGTGGAAAAAACAGTTGGGTTGAGCAGCAGGAGACAGAGAGATGCCTGTTACCTCTCTCCTGTAAATATGGCTTTCAACCTTTTACTTAGTAAATTGAAGAGGAGGTGGACAGGGTGGAAATATTCTTGGTATTATTATTATTATTATTATTACACAATTAATATTTTTGAGCACTTACTATTTGCAATCATGCTAAGCACTTTACATAAACTATCTTATAGCCTTACAACAACCTATGATGTACATACTATTACCCCTACCCCCATTTTATAGCTGTGGAAACAGAGTCCAGGGTCATACCACTAGTCAGTGTACAAACCAGGCAGACTGGCTGCAGGGCTCACAGGTTTAGTCACACCCTTCCACAGGTTGTAGCCCAGTCAGGAGAGGGGCCCTGCTGGGGGTGGGATGGGGGCCCTTTGGGCATGCTATTTGGAGACATTGCTGCAGCTGAATCAGCATGAGATTAGAAGAGGACAATTGAAGTTGAGATGACCCCGGAATATGGAGAGCCAGGGAGGATTCTATCAGAGCGTAAAACAGCTAGGAGCCCAGGACTGTCGGGCCGCGGCAGGTGTGGTGGGGTGCTGCTGGGGACATCAGTCATCTCTGCCTGCTCAGCACTAATCTTCCTGCTTCATTTTTCATTTAGGTCCCTGACTCCTTCCCACTCTTATCCATTAGGTATGCTATGA
Organism: Phoca vitulina; assembly: GCF_004348235.1. NCBI lineage: Eukaryota > Metazoa > Chordata > Mammalia > Carnivora > Phocidae > Phoca > Phoca vitulina. The sequence goes on along the minus strand of NW_022589733.1, from coordinate 2,879,917 downwards.
CTCTGTCCCCACCTCAAGGGTGGACACCACTGGGGGTGATAGTCAGGACTTTTGTGGAACCATCAAGAAATAAGTGATCTTTTTTCTTCTGGGGGGTCTAAGCCAGTAGGATGTGAGCCTGAAGGTGTTGTTGGCTGCATTGTCTAAGAATCTAGCCAATTCTATTTTCTCAAGACAGGGAAAGGCATAGAAAAAAAAGCAAAGCCGAGAAACAGGGAGAGACAGAGTCCTGATAAGATTGAGCACTCCTGGGTTTTTAGGTTATGGTGAAATGGTAAAATTATTCCCTGTACTACTTGAACCTGTTGGAGTTGGATTACTGACTTGTAGGTAAAAGACACAGGTGCCTCTCTCCAAAACCATCAGTCGCATTTCAATGGGAACCTGGAATGTGACTTCTGCATCCTGCCTGCCCTTCCTCCTGGACTTTCTATTCAAGAGTTGTGTTTGTGCGTGTGTGTGTCTACATGTGTGTGTCTATGTGTCCACATGTGTCTGTGTGTTTGTGTCTATGTATGTATCTGCATATTGTCTGTGTCTCTATGTGTGTGTGTGTTTGTGTGTCTGTTTCCATGTATGTATTTCTGTGTGTGTGTGTGCACACATGTAAAGAGTGATGTAGACGACGGTGGTGCTCAAATGGGCCTGTGCTGCACTGGGAGGCTCTGGGCTCCTGGTTCCAGAGCTGTGGGAAAGCCTGAGTTATGGCAGAAGTGACAATGTTGGGTTATGCTCCATGGGCTCTTGACCCTTTTTTTCCCTTTTCGCAGTGGCTGAGTCCAAGGCTCAGGGCCAGATCTGCACTGTGGTCTCAGTGAGCAGTAAAGGGATTCCTTACCTCAGTGAGCAGTAAATGGGACTGGTATAAATCAGCCCTGGGCCAACATTTCCACACACCTCTCAGGGCTTTTACTTCTTTTATGTCTTTTTAAGAAAAATAATTCTCAGCCTCCTTTAATGATCTAGATCAGTGGTTCCTAAATGAGGGTCTCCTAGTCAAACTGAGCCCAAAGGCATGTCTTGTTTGGCTTGAAGAATTATTATTATTTTTTTTTTAATTTTTTTATTGTTATGTTAATCCCCATACATTACATCATTAGTTTTAGATATAGTGTTCCATGATTCCTTGTTTGTGCATAACACCCAGTGCTCCATGCAGAACGTGCCCTCCTCAATACCCATCACCAGGCTAACCCATCCTCCCAACCCCCTCCCCTCTAGAACCCTCAGTTTGTTTTTCAGAGTCCATCGTCTCTCATGGTTCTTCTCCCCCTCCGATTTCCCCCCCTTCATTCTTCCCCTCCTGCTACATTCTTCTTCTTTTTTTCTTTCTTAACATATATTGCATTATTTGTTTCAGAGGTACAGATCTGAGATTCAACAGTCTTGCACAATTCACAGCACTTACCAGAACACATACCCTCCCCAGTGTCCATCACCCAGCCACCCCATCCCTCCCACCCCACCCCCCACTCCAGCAACCCTCAGTTTGTTTCCTGAGATTAAGAATTCCTCATATCAGTGAGGTCATATGATACATGTCTTTCTCTGTTTGACTTATTTCGCTCAGCATAATACCCTCCAGTTCCATCCACGTCGTTGCAAATGGCATGGCTTGAAGAATTATTAAAAATAGTTAAAAAAATAAGTTTCCAACTTTGAAGAGTCAGGGAATTCCATCTCCAAAAAATATTCCCATTTCTGGGATCTCTTGAAAAAAATGAGAAGGTCTGAGAAGACCAGGCTTGTATCACCAAACAGCAATGGCTAGCTAGAGCTGGAGTGGGATGTGTGTTCTCTTGGCTTTACCATGGACCCCTGCATCACTCACTGGCTTTGTGCACTCACACCTGGAGCTGGCCAGCATCTCTCAATGATCTTCTGCCTGGCCCCTGAAGGCCTCTGATTTGTGACTCTGGCTCTAGATACAAAGAATCCCAAATATCAGAGGTGAAAAAGATCCCAGCAATAACCATATTCACACAGAGAATTGAAAATAGTGGTGGGGGACGGGACCCTGGGTTCCTGAGCATCTTCCCAGGGAATGATCAAAATCACTATCATCAGTCAAGTGACTATTATGGGCTCAGCATACCATGCATGTCATGTCAGTGAATTATTACGTCTCACTCTGTGTGTGTGGCAGGTGTCACAGAGGAGAAAACGGAGGTCAGGGAAGTTATAGAACCTATACGAGGTCATAGAGAAGGCAGCAGAAATGGGATTTGGGTCTTGGTCTTTCTGATTCCATTTCCGTCAGATGGCAGGTTAGACCAGCTATATTTGGGAGACTTCCGCCTTGACACTTCTGTGGGTCTTGGTCTTTCTGAAGCATTTCTCCACTTTCCCTCCTTCTCTCCCTTGGACTGGGACAGGACTACATTCCTTTGCTGTGGAAATGTCCCTGAGATTAGGCTAAATGCTTTTGCAACTCTTGGCAATTTTCGGAATTGTCCAGTCCAACTCCAAATTGAGGGTGGGCAGAGGAAGTAGCTATAGCAACCCCTGCCAGCAAGGACAGGTGCAATTTAACCTCAATTAATGGTCTCTCTATGCACAATTATAATTTAGTGTAAGAAGCCAAAGTAGCAAAGAAGCTGTATTAAGATTCCTAGTGGGTTGACAGTAATTACCAAATAATCGTTACGGGAATGAATGGGTCTGGTCATTAGGGAAGGGTTTTATTAGTTTTTTTAAAAATCTTTAGGAATGAAGATCAAGGTCTCATATACATCAGTAAAATCCCTGAGAGCCACAGATCCACAAGGCATTGGAGCAGGGACTCTGGAGATTAGCTGAGTCTAACCCCTGCCCACAGGAGAGATCAATAAACCACCCCAAGCAAGACTCAAAGATGGTCACTCATCTCTGCTTGCCCACTCTCAGAGCTGGGAGGCTCAAAACTTGAGTTGTAGATGAATCCATTATTTCTAGATGGCTCTTTGGCGTTGAGAGCATGGGCTCTGGAATCACACTCTCTGGATTCCAATCCTGGCTCTACCATGGGCTTGAGCTTGTTCCCAAATCTCTCAGTGCTTTGGCTTTCTCATCTGTCGAATAGGAGTAATCACGGTACTTACATGTCAGGTTGCTGCAAGGACTCCAAAGGTAATATATGCAAAGCGCCCCGCCAACGGGAGTGCCCAGTGAATGTTACATGTGAAATAATATTTTTATTATTATCGTTATCATTACCCTTAAGGTGAGCGTCGTCTCACTGTATGATGCTTGGAATCACAGAGCCGTTTCTGTGAAAGTTGGCAGTGACTCCTGAGGCCCTCACCTTCACCCCATCTTCTACTAGAGCAGCCTCAGTTTGATCTGTGTTATACTTGTGGCTTCTACAGATGCTTTAATTTTGAAGGAAGTTTCTATAGCTAAATCTCTTTGGCAGAATTGATCTTGTTTGACTCCATTTTATAGATGAGGACTCTGAAGAGCCGAGAGGGAAAGGCAAAGTGGATTTAGCAATACACATACAGGATGCCCCATTAAATTTGAACGTCAGATGAGCAAATAATTTTTTGTTAGTATGTCCCAGATGTTGCATATGGGATATACTTATTTACCTGTAATTCCACTTCTGTGGTTTATCTGGTAAGCCTATGCCCAGGTCACATGACAAGGAGGTTCAGAGATTGGGACCAAGACCCAGGTCTTCGGAGTCTCACTTTGCTGCTCTTGTCATTGGACTGGGGATTCCAAACACATGGTCTGTGCTTCCAGTTCCTTCTTCCTGTGCCCTGGGGAGACTGGGTTCAGAAATCATGGAGTTCTTTCCTCCTGAGCCTTACCTGGGCCTCAGGACTGTTTGTGGGCAGCCACAACTTTTGATCAAGGATGGCCTTCCACGTGAGGTCCATTTGTTGTCCTGGCACCCGATGATGCTGTTAAGCCCTCAGGGGTCCCATGGCATTAGTCAGTCTGCACCTCCCCAGTCTTGCCCAGTGGTTATACATGTGTTTGACCCTTTCCCCAGTGAGCCCTATACCTGAGTCCTAGGACAGACATCCATAAAGTTTGCCAAAAGAGCAAGCCCAGGTCCCAGTGGACTTCTGAATGAGAAAGCATTCCTGATGCTTTTTTACCCAAATAAGAGCAAAGCACATGAAACTGGGAAGAACCAGGTTTAGACCTGGGCTGGGCAAGGGGAGACCTTTCCATGTTTGAGGTCGATTTGGGGCTCCTTATTCCAAGTGGGCACAAACACATCTGCCTGTGGGTCCAGGTAGGTATGCAGGTGAAGTGGGCCAGGTGGGGGCCAAGACAAATAGCCAGTGTGTGCCCCCAGTGCTTTAGCCCCTGGGCATGTGAGCCTGGGATTGCTAGATCTTCCCATATGTCTAAAGAAGCCCAAATCCAGATTTTTTAAAAAATAAATCTCTTGTTTTGTAAATAATGATTTCACATTTTCCTAAGGAGGTCATGTAAGCTAGCAAAACACTGCAGTGTTCAGCCATGGGGGAAAAGGCAGGCCATGACAATTCTTTAGCATTCCCATGGAGAATTCAGGGGCCAACCAGCTCTAAGTCATCCCAGGCTGGCCCACCCGGAGACCTCACTCACCGATCCCTGTGCAGGGACAACGGGATAAGGTGGCCCCCACCTCACTCAGAGAGACAAAACAGAGAGATTAATAAAGATTCCAGCCTTGCTGATCTATCATCTTCTGGCACAGAATTACACACGTATCCCATTATCATTACAGAGCTTTTGGGTTAATTGCAAATCAGGGAGTTAAGATTATTAATGTGAGAGGAAGCTTATGGGGGTGAGGGGAGGGCTCAGATCCAGCTGGCTTCTGTCCTGCCCTGGCTTCAGGGCCCTCTCACCACCTGCTGACCTCCTACTCTCTCCCACACCGGTGATGTTCCTGAGCTCCCTCCTGTCGGCTTGTGCACGTGCCTTCAAAACATTTCCTGAGCACTCTTTGTAGAAGGAGCATTAAAAGCAAATGTGCTCATTACACCTGATGGCGTACAATCCGTGCAGAGGAAATTAGTAATGATTAGGGTGTCATTAAAGGGAGATATCTCTCTTCACCCAAAATATTGACGGCAAAAAACCCAGCCGTGCAGATAACAAATGGATGAGACTCAGACACACAAAGCACTGTTGTGATGATCAATGTTGTCCCGAATATACCCCAGACGTCTCCAAAACAGGACAGTTAGCAGCTGTTTCAGATCTTTTCAGCTATTGCAAAAAGGTATTTGGATGTTCTGATACATTCTTTCCATCCAGTGTTTAATCAAACTTATTAGAACATGATGGTAGAGTGGAATATGTGAGTGATGTGGGTTTTTATTTTGCAGAGGTCACAAATTGCTGGCTTAAGCTGTCTTCAGATACAATTCATTTAGGCTGCATAATGCTTCTGGAAAAAAGTCAGAATAGATTGCCTATGTGTAAACATCCAGATTCCTAGCTGCTCTAGCAAAACTGGACTATGGAATAACGCGAGGCCCATATCCCTGCATGACAATAGTTTGAGTTGAGTACTGACTGCCCCACTAAATGTACAACCAGTTTACCACAGTCTCCACCACTCCCTATTGCCCCACTGGTATGATGGAGTAGCAGTTGTCCTTTGTCATAACATTTACAATATCACCACCTAGCCCTCTTCCCTCATTGAATGACTTACTCTGGGCATTTGAGTTTATAATCATATTTGGGTTTATCTTTTACCTTAAACCAATCAGATTGATCTTTCTTGAAAACAGGTTGGATGGGATTGCCCATTTCCTTCCCTCCATCACCAAGTGCCTGTAGGATGAAGGCCACACACCCATTCAAAACCCTCTGTAACCTTCCCACTTCACCTCTTACAGGGCTCCATGCATTTGGATCTCCAGCTAGCCTGGACTGCCTCCCACATGGAGCCACACATGATCCCTCACCCCTTAGGGGTTTGTTGCTATAATCCCTCCAGCCTGGAAAGCTTCCAACCCTCATAACTTCCATGGAACTTGTCCTCCATCCTTCCGGAACACCTCCCACTTTCCTTTTTGGACCAATCAGAATGGCTGTCCAGAGGAACCTGTGTGTGCCTCCTCACTGTTTCTCAGTTATCCATAGGCCTAGTTACAGGCCTCCCTCTCCCACTGTATCATGAGCATCTGGAGGGCAGTTTCTTCCCTTCCCATTGTTGCTACCCCCACAGATCCAGCTGGCTTTGTTCTTAGCAAGTGCTTGATAGAGCCCTATTGAATGGATTCACTGGGCACCAGATGAATTTCTTTTTCCTCATGCAGTGTGTGATCTCTAATTGAGTTACCAGGCTCTGCTAATGTTCTGGAAGAGCATTAATTTCCACCAAGTGCTTTAATTAGGCCTGGTGGTCCTGTCCAGGGCCTGCCAGGCTTCAGAGGTTAGGGTCTTTTCCTTCTTGCTCTAATCTGGCTGTTTGCTTTCAGATGGCTTCTTCCCAAGGTCCCCATCCTGCTGAGGTGTCTTCTATCTTCTCAGATTAATCAATTTAATACAAGACATGTTTACCAGCAATAGTTTATGAGAGAACAGATTTCACCTAAATTGATCACTCAGAACATATTGAGCAACTGCTATGCTGGATGTTGCAAGATTTCAGAAAAGGACTCACACATTGGTCTTCCATACAGAAAAGTGCACATACCCTAAGGGTACAGCACAGTAAAATTTCACAAACCACATACACCTGTGTAACAGTACCCAGATAGAGAATCAGAACATGTAGGACCCTGGGATCCTCACAGGCTCCCTCCTACTCTGTGGACCCTTCCCTAAGAGTAATTACAATATTGACTTCTAATGGCATACCTGTTTTGGTAACTTTATATAAATGGAATCATAGGGTATGCCGTGTTTTGTTTCTTTTACTCAATACTATGCTCGTAAGATTCATCTATGTTCTTGTATGTAATCCTATCATCCATTTTCATTGCATTATGCGACTATTCAACTATGTGAATATACCACCATTTATTTATTCATTCTGCTGATAATGGACATTTGTTTTGTCCCCCCAATTTTTGGCTGTTATGAACATCCTAGTCCATGTCCTATAGTAAACACACATATGCATTTCTGCTTCATATATTCCTAGGAGTGGAATTGCTGGGTCATGAATTAGTGTATATTCAGCTTTGGTACATACTGCCAAAAAGTTTTCCAAAGTGGTTGTTACTCATTAATTTTTAAGATTTATTCCTTCTTTAATTAATTCATTCAATAATGACTTAACACCTGCTTTGTGCAAGCCATTGTGCTAATTGCTGGAGAAACTATAAAGATGGATAAGAACTAGTCATGACATTCACCTATTTTAAAACTGTCAGAGGATATTCATTGCCTGTAGGATAAAGTCTAAATGCATTAGCTTGGCACACAAAACACTCACCAATCCAGAGTCAAGTTATTTCACCAGGGTCAGTCAGGTCATCTGAATGAATGCAGAGAGCTGGGTGGGGACTATGGAGGAATAAAACTCACTTATCCCATCTACGTGGGGCAGTAATTGTGAACTCCACTTGATTACTGGCAAGAAGGAATTTGGACCTACAATGCCACATCTAATGTTTTAGGAGAAGCTGGATATCTGGAGTGGATGCAAAATTGTTGACTTTAAAAAGTTGAAAACTATTTAAAAATATTAAAATGCTATGCTGGTCAAACAAAACACAGGTATAAGCAGGGTTTGGGTACAGATTACCAGTTTGTAAACTATGCACCAAATTTTGTTCTAGAACTTTGTCTCTACTCATGTCACCATGCTCATGGCCCCTCCAATCCCAGCACAAAAACTAGGCCTTCTTTTTCACATCTCTGGGACTTGTATGTCCCATTCCATTGCCCTAATAGGTCCTTTCCCTTCTTTGGCTGGCAATTGCCTCCTCTTCCTTGTGGCCCCATTCAATTGCCAGTGTCTGCCTGAAGCCCTCCTCTTTCATGTAAGCTTCCAAACTACCTGTCACGTTCCTCTAGCCTACCCATTTGTCTCACCATAATTCAGTGCTTGATCACCTGTCTGTTTTTCTCACTTACTCCTCAGGGCTGAGACCTGAGAGCTTACTTATCTTTGTATCTCCAACATCTGGTTCACAGGAGGGCCCCACAAATGTTTACTGAGTGAACCAAACATATATACTGTGCATCCATTCCCTTTTCCTCCAGCTCAGTCTCTGGCTTTGATTTGGGGATGCACACTTCCCCCATATCGTGGAGGTAGAAACCAGGTCAGAGATAGCCAGGGCCTTGGTGTTGGCTCAAAGGAGAGCAGGAGATTTGATGCCACCCAATTGGAGTGGGATTCAGGAAAGCTTCCAGCGTAGAGGATATGCAACTGGAGCACCTGGCTACCAACTTGCTACCAGGTAAAGCCTACTTTTGGAGCCAACTCAGAGAAGGGGAGACCTAAAAATGGGAGAGATTGGGTCCTGATAATATCACTGGGGCACCTAAATCTATTCGGGCACTGCCCTGGTCTTTTCAGTTACATGAATCAATAAATTCTCCTTTTTGCTTAAAACTTGAGATGAGTTTCTGCCACTGACAAGGTAAAGCATACAGAAGTCACTGAAATACAAAGTAGAGTGTACAAACTTCATCAAATATTTATATGAAAATAAGTGTTTATATGCTGAGGAGTTAGAAATCCCATTTATAAGGAAAATTACAATCATGTTGGATAGTTGAAAAGTAGCCAGGAAAGGAGTAGAAATGGTGAAGTATACAGTTGTGGGAATTTATGTCACATATAGTGAGGACAAATGAGAAGGAGGGAGAGATGCATGCAGATGGAGTAGGCTGGGAAGACTTCATGGGGGAAGTGGGATTTCATTCATTTATTCACACACACACACATATATGTATATACATGTGTGGGTATGTGGTGTATACATATGAGCGTAACATGTATCAAGCAATGTGCTAGCATTGCACAATACAAAGTTTTGCCTTCAAGGAACTTAAATTTTAGTGAGAGAGGACAAATCAAAAACAAATAATCAGACACATAAAATAATGGCCAAGTTGTAGTAAGTGCTAGGAGAGACATAAACAAAAAATCATGGAAGACTCTCTTTTGTATAAAGAGCTCAGTAAGACCTCTTTGAGGAAGTGGCATTTAAACTGATATGCAAATTGTGACAAGTGTTCAGCCATGTGAAGAATCAGCCTAAGGGACATCCATCTAGGCAGGGGAAACAAAAATGTGCTAAGACCATGGAGTGGAGATGAACTTGATGTGCTCAAAGAAACCAATGGCCAGTGGGACTGATGCATGGTCAGTGAGGGGAGAGAGTCCTATGTGCTGTGGTTGGAGAGTTAGGCACGGACTAGATCATGCATTGTCTTGTTGGCTTTGATAAATAGTTTGGATTTTATTCCATGAGAAATAGGAAGGCACTGAAGGATCTTGAGCAGAGAACTGATATGATCCGATTTGTGTTCTTAGATCACTCTGGCTGTTGTGGGAAGAATAGTCTGTATGGAGCAAGAGTAGGTGCCTGGAGTTCAGACAGGAAGCTTCTGGGTGCAATATGGTAGCCCAAAATCAAATGTTAGGAATGGAAAGAAGTGCACACATTTGGAATCTCTTTGGAAATAGAATAAACATGTCTTACTTATGGATTAGGGATTGAATAAAGGAGCAGAAGTAAGGATGTCTCCCAGGTTATGGTTCTAGAATCCTGGTAGATGAAGGTTTCATTTCCTGAGATGAGGAAGACATGATGAGAGGGTGAGGCAAGTGTGCTTGGCAGCAGAGCAAGCATGAGTTCAGCTTGAAGATTTGGCATGGCCCTTGATAAGAATAAAGGATAGAGGCAAGGAGGAAAATGAAGATGCCTGAGTTCAGGAGGGAAGATAAGGAGGTGGTTGGCACATGGTGCATAATTTGGAGATGGTTGGGCCAGGGCTTCAAATGGTTTTGATTATCCATGGGATTTAGCCATGCAACCTTTGCTCAAACAAATGGCTTGATTTGTACCAGAGGAAAAGTATTTGGGGAGATTTGATTAGTAATTCTTTCCATGCAGTTAAACACAGCAACTCAAGAGTGAACGATAGCGTAATTTAATAATGCACAACATGCCACTGAGATGCAGTCTGGCTAACAGGAGTGATTAATAGCCACATAGTGCATCTGTGACTTGCTTTCAGTGATGGTATGGGGAAAGAGGAGACAGAAATTCCCATTATGCTATGACAACAAGGTCTAGACTCTTATACTTGATTCCATATCAGGCAAGATCCATGGTGCAGACAGCAAGATCCTAAAGTTACTACACACACACACACACACACACACACACACACACACACACACCTGCCTTGCAAGATCAGAAAACCTAAGTAAGCCAACTGTTCTAGTTGGATATGGTAGATGACCAAGTATAGACCCATGGAGTCAGAGGACATAAATTATAGTCACATCTCAGCCAGTAAGTCTCCTCCACACGACCTTTGACATTCTCTAAGCCTCATTCATCCACCCATTCTTTCAGAAAGTATTTATTGAGTGTCAACTACATTTTAGGAAATGTGAAGGTAAAAGGATTTTGTGGTGATCTTAACAGTCTTGATTTCTGCTCTCACGGAGCTTACAAGTCTAGTTGACTAATGAAGTGCCAATATTCCTGTCTGTTGAATGAGCTCAATGGACTAGATGATCTTCTGAATCCCCCTTTATTTGTAAACCTTCTGAAGTTAAAAGCAGGTATTAAAAATTATAAACTATTCCTGAAGGTTTATAATTAACTTTCTTAAAAGTATCTATTTAGAAATTATTTTTTTCTGATTGTAAAAGTAATGTTTTCTCCTTGTAAAACTTCAAACATGACCAGAAATGTGTCAGGTAGTAAATGAAATTCTCCACTGCAAATCCCTGTGGTGATACAGGGAAAAATTGAAGTTGTTACTGTGTTCAAACAGTTCTAAGATCTACATTTTATTTACAGTTTAACATTCTTCAAATCATAATGTGTCTGATGTTGCTATTGGCAGACAGCAGTCATAATGTGGCTGTCAGTGTTTATGTATGCCATCAAAGCTTGCAGCAGAGGTGATGGCAGCCTGGAATAAAATCCTCAAGGTAATAATGGAGCATTGTTTTAATAAATTCTGTATCAACAATCCTCCTGATGGCAAAGAAGACAACACTGTGTAGAAAAGCATTGAATGGCTCAGAGATGAAAAATAACGCAACAAAATTTGGACTCTAAATGTGAAGAAATTGTAGTAATAATGCCTAGCCAACTTGTGTACCTTATATTTTCATTTTTATGTATGTCCAACAATGATATTTGATTTTCATATCTAAATATGTGTAAAACGATGCTCTTGTTAATTATAAAAGGAAAATTCTAGGTTACCAAAAAACTCTGTGGGGGTTTATCCCAGGAATGCAAGGCTGGTTTGACAGAATAAAAGGGAAAAACTATGATCATTTCAATAGATGCAGAATAAGCATTTGAGAATTCAAAATCCATATCCGACAAAAATTCTCAGTCAACTACAAATTGAAAAGAACTTTTACAACCTGATAAAGGACAGCTACAAAAATCCTACAGGCAACATCATACTTAATAATGAAATATTCGTTGCATTTACCCTAAGGTTGCTAACAAGGTAAGATCTGCCAATTTTTACCACTGCTATTTAGTATAGCCGTGGAGGTGCTAGCTATTGGAACAGACAAGAAAAATAAATAAAAGGTGTAAAGATCAATATAGATGATCTCAAGGGATCCATAAAAACATTGCCAAACTAATAAATGAATTTAGGAAGTTTTCAGGGAACAAAGTTAACACACAAAAATCAAATATATATTTATATACTAGCAGCAAACAATTAGAAATGAAATTTTAGATATAAATTCCATTTAAAATAGCATCAAAGCATAACATACCTAGGAATAAATTTAACAAAGATAGGCAAGACTTCTTCACTGAAATCTGAAAAACATTGCTGAGAAATTAAAGGAGATCCAAAGAAATGGTGAAATATATCATATTCAGGGATGAGGACACTCAATATTGTTAAGATGTCAATTATCCTCAAATCATCCTAAAGATTCAATGCAATTGCAAACAAAATCCTAGCAGGCTTTTTAATTTTTTTGCTAGAAACCGACAAGCTGATTTTAAAATTTATATGGAAATGCAAAGACCTGTAATATCCAAAATAATCTTGAAAAAGAACAAAACTGGAGGACTTCTACTACCTGATTTTAAGACTTACTATAAAGTGGGGCACCTGGGTGGCTCAGTTAAACTTCCAACTCTTGATCTCAGCTCAGGTTTCAGTCTCATGGTCATGAGTTCAAGCCCTTTGCTGGGCTCCACGCCGGGCATAGTGCCTACTTAAAAGAAAAAAATACCTACTATAAAGCTAGGGTAGTAAAGAGCACGGTATTGGCATAGTGGTCGACACACAGATCAATGAAATGGGATAGAGGACCCGCTCTTATGCAACCATTTCATTTTCAACAAAGGCAGGAAAGCAATAGAATGGAGAGAGAGTCTTTTTAATTGATTGTATTGGAAGAACTCTATATTCATATTAAAAGTGCAATTCCTACCTCATATCATGCACAACAACTAATCCAAGATGTGTCTTAGATGTGAACACAAGAGCCTAAACCATAAAGTGTTTGGAGAAGTAGGCACAGATTTTCTAAACAGATCACAAAAGCAATTTTAACAAAAGATGAAAGATCTTTAGAGTTTATCAACATCAAAACTTCTGCTCATTGAAAGGTAAACGGAAGCATATGAATAGGAAAGTCACAGACAAGAAAATGTGGTCACAACATATATCTGAGAAAGGACTGGTACTCAGGATGTATGAATAACTCCTTATTACTCAATAATAAAAAGACAAACAACCTAATTAAAAATGAACAAAAGATTGGAACAGACACTTCACAAAAGAAGATCTATGAATGGCTAATAAACACATGAAAAATGGACTTCATTAGTCATCAGGGAAATGCAAATCAAAACCATAATGAGATAGCACTTCACATTGATCAGAATAGCTAAAATTAAAAAGACCAACAATGTCAAATATTAGTAAGGTTGTGGGGCAACTTGACCCTTTGTATATTGTTGGTGGGAATATAAAATGATATAATTATTTTTTGTAAAGGGTTGGCAGTTTCTCATATAGCTAAACATACATGCTGTGACCTAGTGATCTCACTTCTAAGGGTTGTCCCACAATAAATAAAAATATGTGCCCACAAAAAGACTTGTACATGAGTGTTCATGGCAGCTTTATTTATAATAGTCATAACTGGAAACAGCCCAGGTGTCCATCAACAGGAGAATATATAAACATACTGGAATATTCACTCAATGCCATATTACTCAGCAAGGAATAGGAACACATTACCAACACATGCAGTGACATGGAGGAATCTCAAATACATTATTTTGAGTACGAGAAACCTTACATAAAAGTGTGTACACTATATAATTATTCATAGGAAATTCTAGAGCAGGCAAACCCAATCTACAGTGGGGGAAAATCAGAACAGTGCCTGCCTCCTGGGGCATGGAGGTAAGATCTTACTGGGAAGAATTTACTGGGGGTGCCTTCTGGCAGTGATGGTAATAACTTTCTAAGGTTTTGGGGTACACAGATGCACACATTTGTTAAAACTCATGAAATGCACAGATCATAAGTGCATTCCACTTATGATCTGTGCATTTCATTTGTACATAAATTTTACAATCAAAACAGAAACTGTAAACAAATATTGAACTCCAGTTAATGAAATCCATGCTGGACTATTTAGAGGGAAATATATGATCTCTTCAATTTACTTTGACATATCCCCCAGATAAGATAGATTAATGGATGGATAGACAGATATGTGATAAAGCAAGCTTAGTAAAATGTTAATGATAGACTCTAGATACCTAGGTTCACTGTAAAATTCCTTTAACTTTATTGTATGTTTGAATATTTTCCTAATAAAATGTTGGCAATAAAAGAACATTTTTGAAAAGGAAGAAATTTTAGAGCAGTCATTCCCTTTCAGGTGGCCTTGTTGTCTCTGAGTCTCCCAGGAGTGTGGGAACATAACATGTATGTGAATGAGTGCTTTGCAGACCCTCCGGGTTTACCCAGGTTGGTCACTAAACTCTGCTGAACAGGCTGCAAGCATCCTTGATCAATGCCTGCCCCACCCCCACCCTGCCCCTCATTCCTCCCCCTCAACCCTGGAACAGCTTTGATGACCACATAAAATAACTAAACAGCAGACACAGACGGCACTTTACAGAACTGGCTTAAAAACTCCCCTATTACATATTTACTCCAAACCCGTCAGAAAGTAGATGGCTGTGGGTCTGTAATGAGGGCTGTTTGAAAGTCAAGTGTTCAGCAAATTTGGCCGGCGGGCACTCAGGGAGTTCCAGCCTCAGAATTACCAAGTATAGTAATGCATGCACTTCTTCCTGTGGTACCCAACCCCAGCAAATTGCCCTGGGCGCACCGACAGGCTGGGTAGCTGCAATCTTCCTCTGGAGCCCACCTATCCTGCAGCCCACATATGCTGAATCACGGGGCTTGTTGGGTTGATCCCACCACAGATGAGTGGGTACAGGGATAAACAAATGCAAGGAAAAGCAGAGCAGTTCTGAGGGGCTAGCTACTCCAGTGTGCTTTCACTGAGGGGAAATGGCACTAGCTCCAAGCCCATGAGAGCTACAGTCTGCTTCTGGCTGCAATCAGGGGTGGTGGGACAGCTCTGAGAGGGTGGTGGGAGTGGTGGGTTGCATACACCCCCCTCTCTCTCTTTTAAAGATTTTATTATGTATTTGAGAGAGAGAGAGAGAGCATGAGCAGGGGGAGGAGCAGAGGGAGAAGCAGGGAGCCCCTGAATACACCCTTCTCCCTTTTGGGGCAAATTCCTTACCCTCTCTGGACCCAGACCCCCTTTCTGCAAAATGAGGGTGTTTAGATTCATTTGATGGTGTCCCATCTTGGGACCCCTAAGGCTCTGGGGTCTAGTTAGAATATTCCTTCAAACCTAAGAGACATCATGTGTTCAGGCAGCCTGTGCAGCTTGTAACTGCACTTGGGTCTATTCAGTGTGGTCCCAATGGTCGTTACCTGCACGCCCAAAGTTCTGATTGGCAATTATAGATATCTTTGTATCTCTTTCATTTAAAAAATACCATTAACGCCTTACAAAAATAGGACACAATGTTGAACACCTGCAATATGCCAGACTCTTTACTAAGCACTTCGAATATAGTTTTTCATTTAATTAAACAACCTTCGTTTCCAGACATTACTCCCATTTCATAGATGTGCAAGTCGAGGTTTGGGGAGGTCAATGCCTTGCCCGAGGCCCACCAGCTGGTAAGGAACTGAGCTGTACTTCTAGTCCAGGGCCGCATTCTTTCTGATCTGCTACATGGCCTCCAGCTTCCACAAAATCAACCCACCACCCTAACGCAACTATTGTTAGCATCTTGATTAATACGTATCACACATTTTTGGTCAAAGGCATACATACCACGTAAGTCTTTCATACAATAAAATGTGAAAGTGAGTTGCTGTTTAGGACAAATGTCAGGTTAATGGGAAAAGAACACTAAAAGGTGTGCTGTGTTCTCCTGGTCAGAGAAACAGCTAGCTGAATCAGCTGAACCCCACAGCCTTTGTTGGCCTAGACTGGCTACTGTTCAGATCTACGAGTGCAGGCGGATGAGGTCTGTTTTTAAACAATAGTTGACCTTAATACTTCTCCAAGGACCACTGTTTTATTTCTAGATTATGTTCAGTAGCTCTTTAAATTGCCAAACTGCTTCTCTGCACATTGTACGAAGTCGAAGTAAAAGAAGAAAAAACAAAACACCATTCCTCTCTGTGTGTCCTTAAATGCCGTTGAGCTCCATGCAGGTTTTTATGGCGGTTATAAACCCTCCACCTCAGGCTCGCTACAGCGGCAGAGCTTCCGCGCGGTTTCACAAACACGGCCATCATAATAAAGCACGTCTTACTTGATATTATATTGTATCAGAAGCATTAAATACACATTAAAGGGGTGCTTTAAGGCCCTTTGCAGTAAGTGGCAGATGTTATGAATAATAACCCGCAAAATCCTTCTGAATTCTAAAAAGGTGTGTTCCATAAAGCTTTCATATAAATCTTTAATAGAGCTGAAACACATTGCAGTGATTAGAGGAAATCTCTAATCGTATTAAGCTATTAGAGATAACTGGAGCAGGATTGGTAGCCTCAAAAATAAAATAAAGCAAGAAAATGCACACATCATGGATATGAAGGATTTTCTAGTTATACCTTTTGACGGTTCTTTGCTCGAGTGAGCCAGGCAAGTCTGTGTAACACACACAAACATACACTCAGTGTAAAACCAAAACTGCCATAATTCACTGAAATTTATGTAAATGAATATGCATTCCTTTATATGAAAAATCGGCAACATCTGCGCTCCATTTAAACAACCTGATTTAATGGAGTTACCAAGAGATAAAGAGCAGGGTGGGGGTGGGGGTCTGGGGAATGACCTCATCCACCCTCCCCTTGGAGCATCTTGAAAAACAAATAAAATAAAATATAAGTTACAGGCAAACTAAACAGCGTTGAAAATATCGTCCCAGAGGACTCTGGCTTCCCAGGAAGCAGAGGTGTTTAAGGAGAGAGACAAGAACCAGCTGCAATAAACTCTGACTCAATAAAACTTAATTAACCCCTTGGGGACTTTGCAAGGCAGCTTGTCAGCAGAGAGAGAGCATGGGATCCTACTGCCTGCCAGCAAGGGGTTAATCTGGCCTTGCCAGATGAGGGAATGCCAGACCTAAAGGCACAAGTGACCCTATGGGGATGCACAGACATGTGCACACACAAACGCACCAAACTTGGCCATGCGTGGTTTTCACCTAACATTGGGAGGGTTAATTAACTGTGAGCCCAAAGGCTCAGAGTCATGTCATTTGAGGGCCAGAGGGCACTTCTGAATCTCATCCAGACCCCCCCCGTAAGAGGTCTTGCAGCCTCCACTTGAACACTTTCAGTGCCAGGGAGCTCACTGTCTCTCATGGTCACCGATCCCATCCCCAATCAATCCAACTGATAGAAGCAATTCTTCCTTACACTTGTTTCCTGTGACTACCCGCCAATAGATCTGTTTCTACTGCAAGTTCTTGTGCTTTCTTTTTCTGGGGGAATTGAGGATGAACCAAACCAAATCCAAGAAAAATGTCAAATGCTTACTTTTTGCTTACTGGATGTCTGGCTGGTTATTTAGATACAAATGCCTACTTCTAAGTAGATATTAGGGGTTGACTAGAAGTTAAGGAGTTTTCAATTTCATGAGAAAGAGATATACATGTGCATAAACACATGTAATATTAGGTAGAAAGTGCTGATGGATCCAGGAGCTAAGGGCTGGGGGGAAGTCAAAAGAACATCAGCAATCAGGGGAGGCTTCATGGCAGAGGTAGCATTTGATTTCAGTTCATGGTCTCCCAAGAGGTGGTCTATGTAACTCAGGTGAGATGGTTGCTGGTTTTAGGTGGTGCATGGCTTCATGGTCTCCGCAATTCTTTTTCAGTTCATTTTTTCTTATGCCAAGGAAAAAGTGCTAGCCTGTCTTATCATATCAGACTTCAGGATCAAAGCCCTTGGCAGGAAATTTCTGGCTAAAATCAACAAGGACTTTTGTTTTTCTTATATTGATTTTTAAAGTAAGTGGTACTAGTTTTCTACTTATGGAAGTGTTCTGCAACTTTTTTCAAAATAAATTTTTAAGTTTTAAAATGGTGAATTAATTTGAAGAAAAATAAAAAAAGTAAATAATATAGGTATTACACAGCAAATGATGAGTGTGGCACGTACATGACTGGGGTTTGGAAAGCACATGCGGGTGGGCATCGGAGAAGGGGATGGTGAACTGGTGCCTCTCTGCTCTCCTAACATGATTGCTTCAATGCAGTGCTGCCTTTGGACGTGGCTGCAGAGAGTCAAATTTCTGTCTCCAGGCCTCTCCTTTCTCAGCCTGCCCCATGGAGTGTGTGGGAATCTGCAGCTCCCAGAGCCCAGCAGATCAAAGGTTTACAGCCAAGTTGCCAGAGGGTGTCCAGCCCCAGGCAATAAAAGTGAGCTAATATTATCCTGCAGCACGCAGGTTCTCCTGAGCACAGCATATCTGCAGACCACAGCTCACCTGGGCAGATCGGGAGGAGGGGGTGGGGCAGGCCTGACTCCGTCACCCCTGCCTGGCTGAAGGCTTGCTTGAGGTTCAAAGCAAGGCTTGCTTCTTGGCCAGGGCAACAAAACAAAGGGCCACTGGTTACTCAGCCTTATTTCTGTCCCTGCCACTGACTCACTCTGCAGTTTGGGGCCAGCCACTTGCCTTCTCTGTGCTCAATTTGCCATCTGTGGGAGGCAGGTTATTAAGGCAGTAATTAGCTTGGACACAGTGATCAATTCATTGGAGAAAGAGCCCATTCAGCTTCTTGTGCAGCTTGGAAATGGGGAGACTCCCAGGATGACCAGAAAGAAGCATTTTCAGACTGTGATTCTACAGCAAAATATCTGGCCAAGTCTCTTCATTCTCTGTGGCTGCCTGACCTCTCAGCATATTGAGTGACAGCTTGACCATTTTTAGAGCCTGGGGGAACTTACTTCCTTTTGTTCTGTTTCTCAGCTTTTTGGCACAGAGGTCTAAGCCTATTTTTCTTTTGCCTCATGCTTGGCCTACTAAGTCTCTTTAAATTTCCCCCCATTTTTGAGAAACTGTCAGGATCCTCCTGAGCCCAGGGACCACTGCCCTGAAGTCTCCAGCTCTCACCAAGAGAATGGGATGTGGTGGGCAGAGGGGAAGGTGTCCACAAGTGGACCACCAGGTATAAACTCTTACCACAGACCCTTATCTGGTCCAACAAATAGATGTGCTCTCAGACTCCTGCTCCATCTTGAAGACTTCTTGCAGCCAGGGTGTCTCCTTGGGAATTCTGCAGCTTCATCTTCGTAATAAAGAAAAGTGGTTTTGTAAGTGACTCAATTTTGATCAAGCTCAGACAAAGACAGGTAACGTTGTCTTACTGGCATTTCTTGTAATAAGTGGGAGAAGGTAAGTTACCTGAGAGCATTCTAATCCATCTACCTTTTCCATCCACCTAATGCATCCACCTTTACAAGGCATCCCCCAGTGTAAGGAGTTGCTTACTCTTTATAAATACAGATGTTCCCTTTCCAGATAACCATCTCTAACTAGATGGGTGATCTTGGACAAGTCACTTGTCACATCATAGCCTTAGTTTCCTCATCTGTAAATGAACGGCTTGCTTAAATTAGCACAGCCCAATGGATGCATATTAAAATGACCTTAGAGTTTGCATTTTCCCTCAGTTCATTGTTGACTTTCCCCATGGCTCTGAAACATCATCACATGTTCCCAGGGAATTAAATAAGTGCTTGTTTCCAGCGGTTCTTAATGATGAGGGGCTGACTTTCTCTGAAGGGGTTAGGAACCCTTCTACCCAATTCATCCAGCCCAAAAGGAGCATCTGGGTCAGGCGAGGGGAGTTGGCAAATAATTTCCATGAAGTCATTCTCAAGAGTCAAAACATCCCCAGAACTTCCTTTAATTGCCCCATCATGGATGGAGCTGTCATCTTTAAATTTCTCCAAAGTGCAACTCCATAGAGAGAAGAGAGCTAATGGAGTCACTCTTCTCTGATCCTCTTGAGGCATCCTAGATGGCCTACATGTGTCCAGCTAAACCACCATGACTGTGTGCACCCTGCAGGGCCTAGAAAAGCACAATGGGCTCAACGGAGTATGTGGGGTAAGTACAGTGGTGTTGAAGGAAGAGCAAAGAGCATTTGCCAGAGTGTAGGAAATCTTGGCTCTCATACCTTCATGTTATTTGGTCTGGGTCAGTTGTTAATGTCTCTGGCTTTCACACTCTTGATCTGTAAAGTGGTAGAGTTAATAATGCCTGCCTCAGTGGTTTCTCTTGGAGATCAATTGCGATGATATGTAAGTGCTTAGTAAATTGTAAGGTGGTATGCACATGTAAAGGATTTTGTTCTTTGTAAGAGTGGGAGGGACTGTGCCAGCTGGGGTCCCTCCAGCCCCTGAGCCTCCTGAATGGATCAGTCTCCGTCAGTAACGTCCCAACACATGGAAAACAATGTGAGCTTGAGAGCTAATAATCAGATCCAAAACGATAGGCTTGAGGAGGGAGGCCAGCCTGGGAAATGTGTTATGAGCTGATCAGAAAGGAGAAAAGAAATAAAGTCATTAGCTTAATTAAGGGGCAGGAGGGAATGATGAAACACATCTCCAGCAAAACCAAATTAAGCATTTAGAAGATATTAAAAATGCATTTGAACTCCACTGGTGCTGCAGTTCTAATAACATTTTCTAGGGCTGTAGTCAGCTATCAGTTCAGTCTGAGATCAAGAAAAGGTACCATTTCTCGCTGTCTCAGGTGCCTGCCACCCCCAAACCTCCTAGCTAAATCTGACTTCTCATCCCTGCTCTAGTCTTCCAGCTACTCCTTCCCCAAATATCCCATTGGGTCAGCATATTATAGGCACAGACTTTCAACTCTTAGCAAATCTGGCTGGCATTTCTGCATTCTCAGGACCTTGATTTCTTTTAAGTTTTGTGTTCCCATTTTGAAAAGAATCTAAAAGATTTAACATGGTCATATTCTGGATCATTAGGATAATCTCTTTATATGATTCCTGTCACATAAGTCAGTGCCCAGATTTGAATTTATGATCATATTAGTATGAAGAAATAATAGTAGTAGTAGGAACAGTAGTAACAGTTAGCATTTACTCAACATTTACTATGTGCGAGGCACTGTTCTAAGCATATACTATACCTTATTTAATATTCACTTTCAGTGAATTCTTTTAGTACTTTCATTACTATAGATGAAGACATTGAGTCATTGGTATTTTCATTTTTGTCCTCTTATTATCTACATAAAATAAAAGGATGTGAAATTGTCATAGGCTAATGAGAATGGAATTGAGGTATCTTTAATATATATCATGCATCTGATTTTGTGGTAATTTAAATAGAGAAGAATGGTGGGAGCAGATGGTAAAATGGACCCGACAAGCTCAAAAACACTGGTGCCACAAAAGTCCCATATTTGTATAATCCATCATTAAAGCCATCAATAAATCCTCTTAGTTGTATTCCCCAAAGATATTCTGATTGCATCCACCTCTGTTCATCTCCAGTCTTGATGTGGTAATTCAGAGAAAGGCAGATCTTTGTGGGACCCCCGGTGTGCTTCATGGAACTTGCCCTGGACCTGAAAGTCTGCACTGGATTTGGAAGCATTCTTAGGGGGAATTCAAAGCACAGAAGTCACATGAGCAGGGAGTGGAAAATGACGATAACAGGCTTAGGGAAAAGGAGAGGTGTGAGGCCTCAAAATCCTCTCAGACTGGAAGAAGAACCCAAAGGTTCTTTAAAAGGCAGAGGGTTAGGCTTCAGGCACAAATGGCTCCTGAAACTCAGGTGATGTTTTGCTTCTCCTCTGTCCTGAAGCTCTGCCCTTGTGTATCTGCTTCACTCTTAGGCAGGTCCTTTTCACAAGGTGGCCCTGGCAACACCAGGCTGCTGTCCTCATAGCTCAGCAACCAGTGTACAGACTGCTTCTCTTTGCCAGTAATTCCTATAGAATCCTCAATCTTACCTCAGTTAGCTGACTCAAGTCACATCTCCATTCTGGAGCTGATCCCGGGGGCCAGGGGGATGACATAGTCTTGATTATCAGGACTGAGTCATGAGTCCCTTCTGAAACTGGCAGATGAGACCTACATGAACCAATGGACCAAGCATGAGGAAGAGGTTATTCTTCCAAAAGAAAATTGAGGTAGCATCACCAGAAAAGAGGAGATTTGATCTCAGAAAGACAAAAGCGGTATTTCTATCACGAGCACCAATCAAGGTGCATTAAATGGTTTGATGTGTTTTAAACTCTTGGAAGGCCCAGAGAGTATGTGTAGTTGTGTTCTGAAGACCAAGGGAAATGCTGAACATAACGTCAGGGTGGAGGAGAATTTATGATAAAAACACCCTCCTGGCAGAGCAGGCTGTCTGCCCCAGACTCAGCAAATGAAGCCCAACTTAATTGCTTGCAGTCTTGGATGAGCTTCTAATTCTTTATCCCTAGGAGAGGAAAAATTGCATAGACAACCTGCTTTCTCTCGTTGGCATGCTGAGCCTCTAAGAACATTATTTAACCTCGATCAGCAGTGATTCCCAGCTGTAAAAGTAGGATGACAATCCTTGCCCATTCAGGGCTGCAGGCTGACCTGGAGGGAGCAGGGTCTATAACAAAGGATTTCCAGGTTGTGGGTTGGATGGCAGTTTAGAAATATGGCACCAGGATGTTGACATCTGAAGGGTTTAGAGAAACCCTTCCCTCGGCTCTCAAAATACTTGGTGATATTCTCTCCTGGTGTCAATGAGAAAGTGAAATTTCCTGAAAACATGCTTTCTCTTTTGGCATTTATGCTTCCTGTGAATCTACCCAAACCATGATGGCAGTGGCAGGATCTGAGGGCTACTTGAACTTGGCAACAGTGTCCTAGAGCAGAGGGGTTAAGTGTAGTGGTTTTGGAGAAAGGTTTTCCTATGCTAGGCTTGGGTGATAGAGAAGTGAATATATGGTTATTCTTGGGGCTCAGAATTTGTAGGAGAGGAAGAGATGGAGAGGGAGAGAATAAATAAGAATAATTATAAACAATTACTCTTTAGAATAGGAGTTGGCAAACTAAGGTCCATGGACCAAATCTGGTCCACGCCTGCCTATTTTTGTATGGCTCATGAACTAAGAATGATTTTTACATTATTAAATGGTTGAAAGAAAGTCAAGAGAAGAATCATGTTTTGTGACAGGAAAAAAAAAATGAAATTCAAATCCCAGGGTTAATAAATAAAGTTTTATTGACACATGGCCACACTCATTCATCTGCATATGGTCTATGGCTGTTTTTGTGTTTCAACAGCAGGACTGGATAGCTAGAATAGAGACTGCATGGCTCAAAAAACCTATAATATTTTTACCAAAAGAATTTGTTGACCCCTGCTCTAGAGGGACATATTCTGGCCCAAAGAGAAACCTTCAATGCAATATGGCACTTGATCTGGGTCTTGAAGATGGGTAAGAATCTAATAGGAAGAGATAAAATGGGGGACTATAGCTTTAGAGCCTTGTATCCCCATTTTACAGATGAGGACCAAGATGTTGAAAGGTGGAGCTGGAATTTTAAGCAAAGTCTTACTACTTCATAGCTCAGCTCTTTCTGACTTCCCCTTCCAGCCTTTAGAAAGCCAAAAATGACTGGGTACAAACTGTAAAGGGGCCTGAATACCTTCCTAAATAGTGTTACCTAATTCTGTACCTAGTGGGTGGCCATCTAAAGCTTGTGAGTTGGGAAGTCACATGACTCAAGTATGATTATAAAATGATTGTCAGCAGCTGCATAAAGAAGAATTGGAGAGGAGGGAAATGTTGATAAGAAGAACAGGTAGGAGACCAAGCCTGGAGTATGGATCAGAGGGAATGAGGGCTTGTTCAAAGGGTACAGGTTGTAGGGAAGTTGGGAGACCCTGAGGAGAGATAGCAGTAACAAATCTAAGGGGAATAACTTGATGCAGGAGGTGAAAGAAAGATGGCTTCCTGGTTTTGAGTCTGGAAAGATGGAGTAACTGGAGAAAGACAAGGCTGGTTGTAGAAAATCATGAGTTCCACTCTGTCTATGGTGTTTGGAATGACCACAGGATATCCAAGGGATCTCACCTCTAGCCTAGAGCCAAACTAGGCTGCTTTGACCCTGGACAGCAGTACGGTAGAGAGGCGGAAAGAGATCTCAGAAAGGAGAAAGGGAGGAAATCATACATGTGTGGAGAGAAGAGGGACAGGAGTTAGGACAGAAAACAGCTCTTTGTAAGATCCAGAGCAACTTACATTAAAACATCACACTTGTTAATGGGTGAGTGGGCCAGATGGGGTAGTGGTGAAGCTAAGACCTCATGTCTCATCTAAAGGAGGCCTCCTCTGAAGACTTTCTATCATGTCTCCAACACTGCAGTATTTGTGCCAGTGACTGCCTATGACAGATTACAAACTTCTCTGGTGTTCCATATTCAAGTCATAATAAACAGAGGTGAGACAAAACAGAAATTCAACAACCCCAAAGACCAATCCACAAAAGACATCTAAGGAATGACTTTGTCTGTGATATGATAGAATAAAGGGGAAAATCCTTCAGAGACTCTGGTTATTCTCCTAGCCCTTAGGAGAAACTCAGACCATACCAGAGGCAGAGATATCTGGCTGTGCTGAGAAGGGAGCAATCCTGAGAGGACTTGAGGGCCAGCCCCAGGGTCCCCACATAGCTATTGCTGATCCAGGTTTGAGGATGAGTGAATGTGGGCTTTCTCCCAGAAATTCTCTCTGTGTTACTTCTGTCCCCACGGTCCTGCATCTAAAAAGATGAGCTCTGCCCAAGGAATGCATATGGCAGGTGCTCCTTCTATCTTCAGTCTTTCTGGGTAGTCAGCCAGATCTTGGAAAAGGCCACTTCATTGATAGGAACTCATCAAATACTTTCTTCTGCTCAGAAGAACATAGTTACATGCAATTTGGCAAGCCTTCAGGGGATGCCTACCACATACCCAGCCTTGTGCTAAGGATGGCTGGACATGTGAGGTGAAGAGCAGATATAGCCCCTTTTTTCTCCTCAAAGGGCGGAAGAGACAGGTGGGCAGAGACACCACTATTCCAGTCTGTGCCCAGGGGCTTAAGGAAGATGAGACAAGTCTGGATTGAGGAGTTGAGAAAAGTTTTCTGTTGGAGGGTATTAAAAAATTGAGGTGGGGAGATGGTCTTCATGACCAATCCCAGCCTTCTAAAAATGACATTGCTATCTGCCTTGCTGGATTTTGCACTTAATTGGAACTTATTGCTTCTTCCTTCTCTCCTCTTTCTCCCTTTTGGAATGGGAGTGTCCACCCTATGCCTGTCCCACCATTGTATTTTGGAAGCACACAATTTGATTGATCTCACATCTGGAAGGAAATTTGCCTCAGAATGAATCATACTTTGAGCCTCACCCTCACCTGATTTAGATGATATTTAGGTGAGACTTTGGATTTTAGATTTCAAATTGATGCTGGAATGAGTAGGATTGGGGGTAGCTACTGGGATGAAATGAATATATTTTGCATGTGGGAAGGGCATGAATTTGGGGGGAAGTCAGGAGCAGATGCAGTGGTCTTGAATATTTGTGTCCCTCCAAAATTTATATGTTAAAATCCTAACCCTCAAAGGTGATGGTATTAGGAGGTGGGGCTTTGGGGAGGTAATTAGGTCATAAGGATGGAACCCTCTTGAATGAGATTAGTGCTCTTATAAAAGTGATACCACAGAGATCCCTAGCCATTTCTACCATGTGAAGACACAGGAAGAAGTCTGTGGCTTGAAAGAGGGCCCTCACCAGACATACTAGACCTAGATCATAAACTTCCAGCCTCCGGGACTGTGAGAACTAAATTTCTTTTGTTTATGAGATTCTTAGTCTGTTATAGCAGCCAGAACAGACTAAGACAGACCTCACAGGAGACATCTGTAGGGCTCCTTCCCAAGGCTCCTCAAACATGTCCTGACAGACAGGGCTGAGCCATGCCTTCTCGTATTTTTAAATTGTCCTTTAAACGAATAAATAAAGGACCAAATCATAGGCTCCTAGAGCAGCAGGGTATAGAACCACAAGACCTAAAAGACCCAGGGGAATGTATAATTGATAGTCAAGTAGACAGGTGGATTTGAACATCAATGTGGGAGATGTTGAAAGAGGTAAGAGGTAATAGGTAATAGGATGGAAATGAGCAAGAAAAGAGATTAGAAGAGGGAAATCAAGTTCTGAGAGAGAGTGGGAGAGCTGAGAGTAATAAGTGCTTTCTCTCTCTTTCCATGTGACCTCACCCAAAGATAGCGCTGAAGCCCTAGGGGCAATAAATTAGCTTAGACTGGTATTTTTATGAAGTTAATCTGCACATATACCCATCACTGTGATGCTGAAGATATGGCTGGGACTGGGAAAAGTTAATTCTCAAAATAAGACTTTGTCTTTACCACAATGAAAATCAATTCTATTTTTTGAATGCCTCTATCAGCCATAGGTTTAGGTATCCTTCAAAACCACACCACAGTATTTCAACCCAGTTGGCTGGTAAATCTGAACCTGACATTAGTCCCAGTGAGTAGTGTGCCTGTCTTGACTTGCAAGAGATGATTGTGTACAAATTTTTTCAGCTTTGTGTTCAGCAATGTCACATTGGTAGCTTGATTTGCCATGGTGGAAGTATTTACCCACAGAAATAGGTGAATGCTACAAATAAAAAATAAGCACCCCCCCCAAAAAAAAATCCCTGATATTGAACATTTCCCAGCATACCACACAAATGGGTGTCAGAGGGTACTGTGGCCTTTCTGGCTGGGCAATGGCTCTGACAGTGACCAAGTTGTTGTTTGTACCAAAGCCTTTCAGTATTTAAAAAGTTGTTCTGATGGTTACATCTTACCCAGTTAAATGAGAGATGGGGTTGGTAGGAAGACTGAAGGATCCACTTGAAGGAATTTAAGTGAGATTAGAAGAAGTTATTTTTAGTAGAAATGATTCTGTTAGGGTATATGATTGGGTCCAACTTTTCCATTTATTTTCTTATTCTCTCCGCTCTGATTTGAGCAACTGATCATGCAACCAAACTCCACTTACATCTGGTTCTAAGATTTGGCAGGAATAGTTTGGAGATAGAGAATGCCAAATAGCTCACATTAAGATTTAAAAACAATTGGATATCTCACAATATCTTAAGCTAGATGGAATATGTAATGGGTACTGGATGCTCATCCACATCCCCTCTTCAAGACCAACACATCCAACCCCCAGTTGCTGCAAATTCCAGCTGCATTGGCTTGTAGCTGCAACCCTCACTGGAAGTTGCTCTTGGGAATGGGGAACTGCCTTACCCTCCTGGGGTAGGGGAGGAGGGCAGCCCTAACAACAAATAACTGACTGATGCATAATGCCAGCATTTTGTCTCAGTTTGGAACAGCTCTGAAGAACCACTCCTATTCCAGAATTCCTGTTAGGATTGACCAACTCCTTAGCTGAAGCCTCATTTCACTCTGTTCAATCCAACCTTCCTCCCTTTCCTATATGTGATTCTCCCAAGCGCACTCTCGAATCAAATTTCTGTCCACAACTCCTCATCTTACCTTCTTTTCCCAGGGGACCACACCCTAATGTCATCAGGCTTAAGTACTCACCTGATGCATAGGTCCCCTCCATTGCCCTTAACCAGAGAGGTCCAGCCTGTATCTTTATCCAGAGAGAGGGACTTAGCATTGCTCACTGCAGCACCATATTCTGTTGTCTTGCTGAGGAGCTCTGCTGTTAAAAAGCCTGTCCTTAGTTTGAATTGAAATACACTTCCCTCTTTAGAAAGAGGTTTATTTTCCAGCTATACAATGTATGTTCAGAATTGTTCTAGTTGAAATTGCTTAGGTCTTCTGAGAGGAATGTGACATATAGTTCCCATCCCTGAGGACCTTCCTGGGAAAGAGAAGGTATGCTGTCAAATGGGTGCCATTGCAATTCTGAGAAAGGAGGGAACTCTGAAGGGTGGTCATGGAGTGGCTTCTTGAGAGAGGTACCTCTTGAGCAAGGCTCACAAAGATGTGCAAAATCTGTATGGGGACTTGGAAAACTACTTTTCAGTGGAGATGCTGGGCATGCTCATCAACTGAAATGTACTTCTGCTGTTTTCTATTTTCATTTTGACCTATTTTCCTTTTCTCTTCTGCTAACACCTTAGACTCTCCTTTGGAGTCTCTGCCTTCAAGTCCATGTGGTTCAGATGAGGTGGCCACACTCTCAGCTTCAAGGATCAGCTTGTGACTCAGGTCTGGCTGGTCAGCTTTTTTTTTTTTTTTTTCCTTTTGACCACAGGGATGGACATGTGAAATGGTTAATCTCATGGTACTCCTAGGACTTTTATTACAATTGCTGGAAAAGAAAGCTCTAATTTTGTTCAGTTGCTAGGCTATATAAGAATAATCCATGAGCTTCTATGGGCCAAACAGAGAAGAACGAAGAGTGTATTAGGGTTCTCCAGAGAAATGGAACCAACAGGTTAGATAGATATAGATAAAGACATAGACATAGACATAGACATAGACATAGACATAGACATAGACATAGACATGTAAGAGGAGATTTATTATAGGAATTGGCTCATGTGGTTATGGAGGCTGAGAAATCCCACAGTCTGTTGTCTGCAAGTTGGAGAACCACAAAAGCCAGCGGTGTAATTCAATCCAAGTTCAAAGGCTTGAGAATCAAAAGACTGATTGTGTAAGTCCTGGTCTGAATATGAAAGCCTGAGAACCAGGAGCACTGAAGTCTGAGGACAGGAGAAATGGATGTCTCAGCTGAAGTAGAGAGTGCATTTGTCCTTCCTCTGCCTTTTTGTTCTATTTGGGCTCTCAAAGAATGGATGATTCCCTCTCACATTGGGAAGGGCCATCTGCTTTACTCAGCTTACCAATTCAAATGCTAATCTCTTCTGGGAACACCCTCAGAGACATACCCCAAAATGGTGTTTATCACCTATCTGGACATCCCTTAGTCTAGTCAATTGGACTCATAAAATTAACTATCACACAGAATTTAGCTTAGAGTCAGAGTTACAGACAGGAAGGGAAGGGGGGAGGAAAGAGGAGAGGGAATAGAGAGAAGTATTTCAATCTGACATTATCTGAGCCCTGTCTAGTCTTTACAATTGCTAGAACTTGAACCAAAAATTCTCTTTAGGTTTGAGCCCATTTGAATTAGATTATTTATCACTTGCCACAAAATGACACCTAACTAATATAGTTGTGAAACCAGTACTTTAACTCTACTCTGTGTCAAGCTCCTGAGCTTATTACAGAGAGGAATCATATGCCAACAAACTTAATGGCTGCAGAAGGTTCCCTGGAGAAACTGAGCCTACCATTCCACCAGGAGGAGTCTATATGGGCAGCTCCCTAATTCTTCCCATTTGTAAAAGTTCAGACATATTTGTTCACTTACTACCTCAAGTTTTAGGATCCTGTTGGTTTTTCTTCAGTGATTGGCCCTGTCCATCAGCTCTTCTGCAGAACTGATAGATGAACTACTTTTAGAACAAGCTCCTCTTCAGCCTTGCCTTCAGTGAATTCAGATGTCCAAGTAACTCAAACAACTTCATTTCTGAGGTAGATTTGAAAATGGCCTGTTCAAAAGTGATTGTCAATTTGCAAACTATCTTAAAATCCAGAGAAATACCACACTGGATTGACCCCACCGTTCTGTCTGTGATGTGGGCATTAAGGCATGTTGGGGGCAGGGGAAATCTCCTCTGCCCCATCCATCCCCCCCACCCCAGGATTTCAAAGACTTTGATCATTTCTTTCTCAGCCTTTACATTTCCAGAACAAAGGGGTCCATTTTGATCTATCCTTGGATGGCACTCCTGCCCCTACCTCCTTGATCATTTTCGATGTCCTCCTCCTCACTTCCTCCAGTTTCTTCATGTCTTTTAAAGGTGTGCCCAGAACTGCACACAATATTTCCAGAGATCAGAGAATCAGGCTTTTATCTTTACCCATTGATGTTAAAAAATTTGATCATGATAAAATGAATCATTCTAAGGAATTTGTATTGGAATCTAAGCCCAAAGTCATTCATTCCTTCCTTCACTTACTCACTGAGTTATTCAGTAAGAAATTAGGACAATTCTACTGTCTGCCCAGGCTTGTGGTAGGCCTTTTGGGATACTAGATAGGATGAAAAATCATGCTCTTCCCTCCAGGAGTGCATAATAGAGCTGATAATGCAAGACCAACTTGTAAGAAGCCACCCACACTAATGTCTTCTGCTGGAATTTTACACGAAACAGTGAAGTGCTTTTCTACCTATTATCTCCTTTGATTTTCATACCAATTGCATTTTCATGAGGGGCTGAGAATCAGGGAAGTGGAGATACTCAGAATTCACATGCAAATCATCTGGTTCCAAGTTCATGAGCCTTTCCCCTGGACAATGACTCACTCCCCTTACCAATCACCCAGGGAAAGTCTTAATTCTGCAGTTCTGAGGTACAGCAGTAAAGGACCAAACTCTGAAGGGACTTATAGCCTAAGATAAACGTGGGAATAAAAAGCTTCCATAATATGAGTACCTGTAGAAAGTAGACTTTTGAAATAAAACTCTCCCAGTTTAGGGTTTTTCTGGAATCTTATTAATGGATCTAGAATGAGCTGAGCTTACTTTCCATATCAATTCCATTCTAAGAGACCCCTTTTTCAATTGCATTGCTTGCCATCAGTCATTTCCTCATCCAAATACAAAATCTTGATTTCAGTTGACAAATCTCCCTTTTCCCACTCTCAGTTCAAATTTGAATGACCCTGGTTCAGGAGTAGAATATGGTCTGGCCCTGGCCACTCAGCCCACTATTATCTCCATGCTTCTGGAATTGATCCAGAGATGGGTACATGATTTATGGGCCAATCTGTGACAAGAGGGCCAGCCCTGTGATTTCTGGAAAAGTTGGGAAGAGCAAGTTCTCTTGCTTGTGGGAGGGAAGCATGAGGCTGCTAGTGGCCATCTAGCCCCCATGTGAGAAGAGGCAGTCTGAGAATAGTCACATAGAGGAAAGCAGAGTGGAGAGGTGAGCTAGTGAAATTTGCTGAGCACTCCTATTCAGCTCTGGACTTTTAGTTATGGGATCCAGTGATATCCTTCCTTTCTAGAACCTAACTTGAATTGTGTTTCTGTAATTTGCAACCAAAAAGAGTCTTGACTAATATTCCCATCCACATACAAATTACCTCCTGGTGACATGAATTTCTTTCTCCCTTTTCCTCTGTATTCCCTAGCCTTGATTTCCTTCAACCATGACCCAACCATTCACTAGACTTAGAGCTTCGTGAGGATTGGTACCTCATCTGCTTTATTCACCACTTAAAACCAGCAGAGTTGAGTGGTAGAATAAATGACATACTGGCAGTGTGGATGATGCCACATTTCCTCCATGTTGGCTGAAAAGACTGTAAAAATTCATTCTAAGGTTTCAACAACCTAAAATGGTATTGCAAGTAATTTATTACTAAACATAGTCAAATTAACCAAAGTAGTAAGGTTTGTAAATTGCTTATCTTTTTATGACCTATGCTAGATTCAGTGTTATCCTGATAAGCATCATTGTCACTAAAATTCCAAGATGTTTTCTTGAGTGGGAATAAAAGAGTGTGTGGAATATTACAAATAATTGAATAACCCAGAACCTTTCAAACTATGTAACTGCCCACAGTGAGTGCCATGACTGAGCTATATTTTATATTTGTTGAAATTATGAGTTATTTTAGTGATTTAGAGGGGGCTTTCACCAATATGGTCATACAAACTGGAGAATGTTGTGCATTGCTATCCATCTTTTGGATCATGGGGTGAAAATCTTGGCAATCAGGGCCTAATGTAGTACCCTCTGTTTCTGTCCTTTAATCTAGCTTCAATTACTTCAAAATTCTAGCGCACAACTTTTTTTCCTGGCTTACCATCTCCTATAATAGCCAAGGCATATTTATTCCCTGTCCAGCAAATAGATCATGCCCAGTCTCATCACTTTTCATGCTAATCACTAGACCAAAAACTCTTTATTCTCATATATTCCAATCTTGCTCATCTTTCTTCAATATCTACACAAATCTCACCTTTGACATGAAGCCAACCATTATTCCTCTAACCTAAATGATATTCCCTTCTGCTTTAATAAATTGTTTAAATTTTTAAAAAATTGGAAGCCATAAAATTAATTATTTTTTGGTGAATAGTTCCAGAAGTTTTAAGACATGTACAGGTTTAAGTCACTACAATTGCAATCATGACACAGAGCAGTATCAGTAAGCCAAAAACATCCCCTTGTGCTGGCTCTTTGAAGTCAAATCCTCTCTCCACCAAAATGCATGGAAACCACTGACCCATTGGGTGTCCCTATAATTTTTCTTTTATCAAATGCCATATAAATGGAGTCACATAACATGTAAGCTTTGAGATAGGCTTTTTTTTTTTTTTCCACTCAGCATAATGCCTTTGATATTCATCCATGTTGTTGTGTATATCAATAGTTCATTTCTTTTGATTGCTGAGTAGTAATCCATTGTATGAAGGTATGATCATTTATTTATCTATTCACCTGTTAATGGATATTTGGGTTGTTTCTACATTAACCTTTTTTTTTTTTTTAAAGATTTTATTTATTTATTTGACAGAGAGAGAGACAGCGAGAGCAGGAACACAAGCAGGGGGAGTGGGAGAGGGAGAAGCACGATGTGGGGCTCGATCCCAGGACCCTGGGATCACAACCTGAGCTGAAGGCAGACACTTAACGACTGAGCCACCCAGGCGCCCCTAGATTTTAGCTTTTATAAATGAACCTGCTAGTAGCGTTTGTGTGAAAGTAGACATATGTTTTCATTTTTCTCAGGTAAATATATAGGAGTGGAATGTCTGGATCAGAGTAAACATGTGTTTAGCTTTACAAGAAACTGTTTTCCAGAATGGCTGTATTTATACCATTGTGCATTCCCACCAGCAATGTATGTGAGTTCCAGTTGCTCTGTATTGTAATTAGCACTGATATCACAAGCTTACTTTACAATGTTGAGTTTCTTTTCATGTATTTTTTTTAATCTTCCATATGTCTTCTTAGATGAAGTATTTCTTCAAATCTCTTGCCCATTTTTACTGAGTTATTCTCCTTATTGTTGAGTTTTAGAAGTTCTTCATACATTCTGGATATAAGTCTTTTGTTGAATATGTGACTTGCAAATATTTTCTCCCAATCTGTAGCTTGAATTTTTATTCTCTTAACAGTGTCTTTGCAAAACAATATTTTTTGATTTTGATGAAGTCTAATTTATCAGTTTTTTTCCTCTAAGAATCATACAATTGGTGCCATAGATAAGAACATTTTACCTAACACAAGATCATAGATTTCCCTATTTTTCTAGACGTTTTATAGTTTTACACTTAGATATATGAGTTAATTTTGTATAAGGTGTGAGATATGGGTCAAGGTTCTTCTTTTTTTTTTTTTGCATAGAGATGTCCAATTATTCTATCACTATTTGTTGAAAAACCTCTAGCCAGACTGAAAAAGCAAATGAAGAGAAGACCAAAATTACCAGTAACAAGAATGGAAAAGGGGATGTCATCACAAGCCCCACAGACATTAAATGGATATTTATACACATAAATTTGATATTTTAGATAAAATAAACCAATCCCTCTAAAGCCACAAACCAGCAAAACAGACCTAAGAAGGAACAGGTAACTTTACACTGTCCTGTGCATTCTAAAGAATTTAAAATGAGAAAAATAATATGTTAAATTTATCCAGATATTTACCATTTCAGTTGATCTTCCTTCACTCCCAAAGTTCTAAGTTTTCTTAAGTAAGTATCATTTCTCTTCTACTTTAAGAACCTTCTTACATTTATTTTTATGCAGTTTTGCTGGTCATGAATTCTCTTTGTTTTCCTTTACCTGAGAATATTTTTATTTCAACTTTATTCCTGAAAGGTATTTACTGTATACAGAATTTTAAATTGACAGGGAGGATGTTTTTTGTTTGTTTTACTGTCAGCACTTTAAAAATGTCCTATTACTTTAAAGCTCCCATGATTGGTGATGAGAAATTAGCAGTCAGTTGAATTGCTGTTTCCTGTGTATTGCTTCCTTTTTCTCTGGCTGCTCTCAAGAGTTTTTTCATTGTTTTTGGTCTTCATCAGTTTGATTACAGTATGTCTTTGCATGAATTTCTTTGAGTTTTTTCTACTGGTGATTCACTGAGATTTTTTTGAAGACCTAGTTTATATCTTTCATCATACTAGGAAATTATTAGATGTATTTCTTTAAAATTTTTTTTCTGTACCACACTCATTCTCCTCTCCAAATGTTAAAACTTTTGGTATGGTCCCCTGGTTTCTTGAGCCTCTGTTCCTTTTTTAAGTTTATTTCCCTCTCTCCCCCACTTTTATTCAGATTGGATATTTTATCTTCAAGTTAACTGGCTCTTTCTTCTACAATTTACATTTTTTTGTTAAGTCCATCAACTGAAAAATTTTTTTGTTACTGTACTGATTGTATTTTATAGCTTCTATTTTTCTGCTGAGACTTTACATAGTTCCCTTATTTCAAGAGTGTTTGCCCTTATTTCTTAGAGCATAATTATAAGTAGTTGCTTTGAAGTCTTTGTCTGATAGTTTCAACATCTTGTTATCTTGGTTGGTATCTGTTGATTGTCTTTTCCTTTGCAAATTGTTGAGATATTTTTCATATGTCAAATTATTTTGGATTGTATCCTACACATATTGGATATTATGTCATATGATTTTGGATCTTTATTTTAATACTATAGAAAATTTTCATTTGTTTATTTGCTTTAACAAAGTAATCAACTCAGTTACATTTAGGCCACACCAACTTTTAATGGGCCATTGTTTCTATGTTAGTTCAGTTTCAAGGCTTTTGCCATGCTGTTCAGATTTGGTCTACATGTATGCCACTCTGGGCAAATGATCAGCCCTATGGTTTAGTTCTGGAAGCCTCGAGTATCAAGTCTATGCATGCACAACTTGTGGGTTGAGTCCTGAAGTTCATACATAATGTTGCAACATATCTTTCTCAAACTACCTCCTCTCTTCAATCTCTCTGACACTCTGGCTCCCAAAATCTCCCCTTCTTGGTCCTCTGGCTAGAAGGCTGGAGTTTTATAGTCTCTTTAATTTGCTTCACAGTCCCCACAGCTAGCTCTGAACTTCTGTGGTCAGATGGCAAGAAGATAGAGAGAAACCTAACTAGAGGGTATTATGCTAAAAGAAATAAGCCAGTCAGAGAAAGACAAATACCATATGATTTCACTCATATGTGGAATTTAAGAAACAAAACAGATGAACATAGGAGAAGGGAAGGAAAAATAAAATAAGATAAAAACAGAGAGGGAGGCAAACCATAAGAGACTCTTAACTATAGGAAAAAACAGGGTTGCTAGAGGGGAGGTGGGTGAAGGGATGGGGTAACTGAGTGATAGGCATTAAGGAGGACATTCGATGTAATGAGCACTGGGTGTTATATGCAACTGATGAATCACTAAATTCTACTCCTGAAGCTAATAATACACTGTATGTTAACTAAATTGAATTTAAATAAAAATTTTAAAAAGAGGAGGAGGAGCAAGATGGCAGAGGAGTAGGAGACCTAAATTTCATCTGGTCCCAGGAATTCAGCTAGTTAAGGATCACACCATTCTGAACACCTATGAACTCAACAGGAGATCAAAGAAAAGAATAGCAGCAATGCTGAAGAGAAAAGCGACCACTTTCTGGAAGGTAGGATGTGTGGAGAAGTGAATCTGAGGCAATATTTGGGAAGATAGACGGCGGGGGAGGGGGCCTCCGTCAGCCGCTACTGGCAAGTGATAGAGCAGTGGAGCACAAAATTGGAACTTTTAGAAGTCGGCTCTGCTGAGGGACATTGCTCCAGTTGTTAAGCGGGGGGTGGAACCCTCGCTGGGACAGTGTGGTTTCAGGACCCTCGGGGTCACAGGAAGACCGGGGATGCCTGAGTGTGGCAGAGCTCCCAGGTATTGGAGTGGGGAAGCCAGCTGCAGAGATGGAGCCAAGGAGTGGGCTCTCAGCTCGGGGTTGCCATAAACCATGATCCGCAGAGCAGTTGGGCCACTGCTCCTCCAGCAGGGGCCCAACAAGTGGCAGATCCGGGGAGACTTCCCTTCCTCCCCCGGGAGGAGCGGTGCAGGAGTGCACCACAGGAATCTGCTGGGTTTGGAGACTACAAATGGGGTCGTGTGCCAGAGATAGAAATGCTGTGTCACAGGCCAGGTGAACATGGAGTGTGCCGGAGACCAGGGAGACGGGAGTGACTGACTGCTTTTCTCTAGGGGCTCACTGAGGAGTGGGGCCCAGAGTTCTTGGCTCCTCCAGGGTGGAGATTGGGAGGCTGCCATTTTCAGTCTCATCCTCTAAAGCTGTATGGGAAGCTTGCAGGGAACAAAAGCTACCGCGAACAAACCCGAGATTACCTAGCCCAGCCCTGGGAAGGGCAGGGCAATTCCACCTCCGGCAAAGACATTTGAGAACCACTGCAACAGGCCCCCCCAAGAAGATCCCCAAGAACAGCCAGCCAAGACCAAGTTTACCAATCAATGAGAATGGCAGAACTCCAGTACTAGGGGAATACAACATATAGAATTCATGGCTTTTTTCCCCCTGATTCTTTAGTCTTTCAAACTTAATTTTTTTAATTTTCTTTTTTTCTTTTTCTATTTTTTTTGAATTTTTCTTTTTCCCTTTTCAACCAACATCTTATCAATCCCTTTTTAAAAAGTCTTTTTTATTTTTCATTTTTAGAGTCATATTCTATCCCTTCATTGTAGTTAACCTTATTTTTGGTATATATATATAAGTTGTTCTCTCTTTAAAAGTTTGGGATACAGTTTCCTCTAACAGACCAAAATATACCCCAAATCTCTAGTGTATGGCTTTGTTCTAGTCTCCTGCCTGATCACATTCTCTCCCTTTTTTTAAATTTCTCTTCTTTCTTTTTTCAACCAACTTCTTATCTTATTAATTCCTTTTATAAAATCTTTTATAATTTTCATCTTTACAGTCATATTCTATCCCTTCATCATATTTACACTTATTTTTGTACATATACAAGTTTTTCTTTCTTTAAAATTTTGGGAGGCAGTTTCTTCTAACAGACCAGAATACGCCCAAAATCTAATGTGTAGCACTGATCTATTCACCAGCCTGATCATATTTGATCATATTCTTTTTCTTTCTTTTTTCTTTCTTTCTTCTTTCTTTCTTTCTTTCTTCTTTCTTCTTTCTTTCTTTCTTTCTATCTTTCTTTCTTTCTTTCCTTTCTTTCTTTCTTCTTTCCCTTTCTTTTCCCCCAGTTTCAGGTCTCTTCTGATTTATTTAGTGTTTTTTTCTGGGGTCATTTTTACGCTGTTAGCATTTTGATCTCTCATTCATCTGTTCTCCCCTGGACAAAATGACAAGATGGAAAAACTCACCTAAAAAAAAAGAACAGGAGGCAGTACTGACTGCAAGGGACATAATCAATAGGGACATTAGTAAGATGTTGGAACTAGAGTTCAGAATGATGATTTTAAAGATACTAGCTGGGCTTGAAAAAAGCATGGAAGATACTAGAGAAACGCTTTCTGGAGAAATAAAAGAACTAAAATCTAACCAAGTCAAAATCAAAAAAGGTTATTAATGAGGTGCAATAAAAAATGGAGGCTCTAACTGCTAAGATAAATAAGGCAGAAGAGAGAATCAGTGATAGAGAAGACCAAATGATGGAGAATAAAGAAACTGAGAAAAAGAGAGATAAACAACTACTGGATCATGAGGGCAGAATTCAAGAGATAAGTGATACCATAAGACAAAACAATATTAGAATAATTGGGATCCCAGAAGAAGAAGAAAGAGAGAGAGGGCAGAAGGTATATTGGAGCAAATTAGAGCAGAGAACTTCCCTAATTTGGGGAAGGAAACAGGCATCAAAATCCAGGAGGCACAGAGAACCCCCCTCAAAATCAATAAAAATAGGTCAACACCCCGACATCTAATAGTAAACCTTATGAGTCTCAGAGACAAAGAGAAAATCCTGAAAGCAGCTCGGGAGAAGAGATATGTCACCTACAATGGTAGAAACATTAGATTGGCAACAGACCTATCCACAGAGACCTGGCAGGCCAGAAAGGACTGGCAGGATATATTCAGAGCACTAAATGAGAAAAATATGCAGCCAAGAATACTATATCCAGCTAGGCTGTCATTGAAAATAGAAGGAGAGATAAAAAGCTTCCAGGACAAACAAAAACTAAAGGAATTTGCAAACACGAAACCAGCCCTACAAGAAATATTGAAAGGGGTCCTCTAAGCAAAGAGAGAGCCTAAAAGCAACATAGACCAGAAAGGAACACAGACAATATACAATAACAGTCACCTTACAGGCAATACAATGGCACTAAATTCCTATCTTTCAATAATTACCCTGAATGTGAATGGGCTAAATGCCCCAATCAAAAGACACAGGCTATCAGATTGGATTAAAAAACAAGACCCATTGATATGCTGTCTGCAAGAGACTCATTTTAGACCCAAAGACACCCCCAGATTGAAAGTGAGGGGGTGGAAAACCATTTACCATGCTACTGGACACCAAAAGAAAGCTGGGGTGGCAATCCTTATATCAGACAAATTAGATTTTAAACCAAAGACTGTAATAAGAGATGAGGAAGGACACTATATCATACTTAAAGGGTCTATCCAACAAGATCTAACAATTGTAAATATCTATGCTCCTAACATGGGAGCAGCCAATTATATAAGCCAATTAACAACAAAAGCAAAGAAACACATCGACAATAATACAATAATAGTGGGGGACTTTAACACCCCCCTCACTGAAATGGACAGATCGTCTAAGCAAAAGATCAACAAGGAAATAAAGACTTTAAATGACACACTGCACCAAATGGACTTCACAGACATATTCAGAACATTCCATCCCAAAGCAAAGGAATACACATTCCTCTCTAGTGCCCATGGAATATTCTCCAGAATAGATCACATCCTAGGTCACAATTCAGGTCTTAACTGGTACCAAAAGATTGGGATCATTCCCTGCCTATTTTCAGACCACAATGCTTTGAAACTAGAACTCAATCACAAGAGGAAAGTTGGAAAGAACTCAAATACATGGAGGCTAAAGAGCATCCTACTAAAAAATGAATGGGTCAACCGGGAAATTAAAGAAGAATTAAAAAAATTCATTGAAACAAATGAAAATGAAAACACAACTGTTCAAAATCTTTGGGATGCAGCAAAGACGGTCCTAAGAGGAAAGTATATAGCAATACAAGCCTTTCTCAAGAAACAAGAAAGGTCTCAAATACACAACCTAACCCTCTACCTAGGAGCTAGAGAAAGAACAGCAAATAAAGTCTAAACCCAGCAGGAGAAGAGAAATAATAAGGATCAGAGCAGAAATCAATGAAATAGAAACCAAAACAACAGTAGAACAGATCAATGAAACTAGGAGCTGGTTCTTTGAAAGAATTAACAAGATTGATAAACCCCTGGCTAGACTTATCAAAAAGAAAAGAGAAATGACCCAAATAAATAAAATCATGAATGAAAGAGGAGAGATCACAACCAACACCAAAGAAATGCAAACAATTATTATTATTATTATTTTAAGATTTTATTTATTTATTTGACAGAGAGAGAGATAGCGAGAACAGAAACACAAGCAGGGGGAGTGGGAGAGGGAGAAGCAGGCTTCCCGTGGATCAGAGAGCCTGATGCGGGGCTTGATCCCAGGACGCTGGGATCCTGACCTGAGCCAAAGGCAGACGCTTAATGACTGAGCCACCCAGGCGTCCTGAAATGCAAACAATTATAAGAACATATTATGAGCAACTCTATGCCAGCAAATTAGATAATCTGGAAGAAATGGATGCATTCCTAGAGATATATCAACTCCAAAACTGAACCAGGAAGAAATAAAAAACCTGAAAAGAGCTATAACCACTAAGGAAATTGAAGTAGTCATCAAAAATCTCTCAACAAACAAGAGCCCAGGGCTAGATGGCTTCCCAGGGGAATTCTACCAAACATTTCAAGAAGAATGAATACCTATTCTTCTGAAACTGTTCCAAAAAATAGAAATGTAAGGAAAACTTCCAAACTCATTTTATGAGGCCAGCATTACCTTGATCCCAAAATCAGACAAAGACCCCATCACAAAGGAGAATTACAGACCAATATCCTTGATGAACATGAATGCAAAAATTCTCACCAAAATACTAGCCAATAGGATCCATCAGTATATTAAAAGGATTATTCACCACGACCAAGTGGGATTTATCCCTGGGCTGCAAGGTTGGTTCAACATCCGCAAATCAATCAATGTGATACAATACATTAACAAAAGAACAAGAACCATATGATCCTCTCAATAGATGCAGAAAAAGCATTTGACAAAGTACAGCATCCTTTCTTGATCAAAACTCTTCAGAGTGTACGATAGAGGGTACATACCTCAATATTGTAAAAGCCATCTATGAAAAACCCACAGCGAATATCATTCTCAATGGGGAAAAGCTGAAAGCTTTCCCCCTAAGGTCAGGAACACGGCAGGGATGTCCACTATCACCACTGCTATTCAACATAGTATTAGAAGTCCTAGCCACAGCAATCAGACAACAAAAAGAAATAAAAGGCATCAGAATCGGCAAAGAAGAAGTCAACCTCTCACTCTTTGCAAATGATATGATACTTTATGTGGAAAATCCAAAAGACTCCACCCCAAAACTGCTAGAACTCATACAGCAATTCAGTCAAGTGGCAGGATATAAAATCAATGCACAGAAATCATTTGCATTTCTATACACCAACAATAAGACAGAAGAAAAAGAAATTAAAGGGTTGATCCCATTTACAATTGCATCCAAAACCATAAGATACCTAGGAATAAATCTAACCAAAGAGGCAAAGAATCTGTACTCAGAAAACTATAAAATACTCATGAAAGAAATTGAGGAAGACACAAAGAAATGGAAAAACGTTCCATGCTCATGGATTGGAAGAACAAATATTGTGAAGATGTCAACGCTACCTAGAGCAATCTACACATTAATGCAATGCCTATCAAAATACCATCCACTTTTTTCAAAGAAATGGAACAAATAATCCTAAAATTTGTATGGAACCAGAGAAGACCCCGCATAGCCAGAGGAATGTTGAAAAAGAAAAGCAAAGCTGGTGGCATCACAATTCTGGACTTCAAGCTCTATTACAAAGCTGTCATCATCAAAACAGTATGGTACTGGCACAAAAACAGACACATAGATCAATGGAACAGAAAAGAGAGCCCAGAAATGGACCCTCAACTCTATGGTCAACTAATCTTTGACAAAGCAGGAAAGAATGTCCAATGGAAAAAACACAGTCTCTTCAAGAAATGGTGTTGGGAAAATTGGACAGCCACATGCAGAAGAATGAAACT
>NW_022589733.1:2838514-2838706 GCF_004348235.1 Phoca vitulina | reverse complement strand
GAGAACACAGGCAGCAACCTCTTCGACCTCAGCCGCAGCAACTTCTTCCTAGAAACATCGCCAAAGGCAAGGGAAGCAAGGGCAAAAATGAACTATTGCGACCTCATCAAGATAAAAAGCTTTTGCACAGCAAAAGAAACAGTCCACAAAACCAAAAGACAACTGACAGAATGGGAGAAGATATTTGCAAAT